>NC_141878.1:582828464-583169964 GCF_056163025.1 Triticum urartu | reverse complement strand
AGGTATATATAGGAGGAAGGAGTTAGTCGGTGGAGCTTCGAGGGGCCCACGAGGCAGGGGGCACGCCCTCCACCCTCGTGACCGCCTCTCTTCTTTCTTGACGGAGGGTCCGAGTCTCCTGGATCATATTTGATGAGAAAATCACGTTCCCGAAGGTTTCATTCCGTTTGGACTCCGTTTGATATTCCATTTCTTCGAAACACTGAAATAGGCAAAAAAACAGCAATTCTGGGCTGGGCCTCTGGTTAATAGGTTAGTCCCAAAAGTAATATAAAAGTGGAAAATAAAGCCCAATATAGTCCAAAACAGTAGATAATATAGCATGGAGCAATAAAAAATTATAGATACGTTGGAGACGTATCAAGCGTTAACTCTTTACTCAGGGTAGACAGTACCACCTACATCCCCTACATCTGCTAGCCTACCACTGAAAGAGGTCACACAACATACTCAACTATGCCAGAGCCCATAATGGCTTGTGGCTGCACACGGAAGTTTCCAGCATGAATAATCTCATGATCCCTTTGAGCCTGGGTGGCAGTCCATAGGAGAATCACACAGTACCCCGGGATTTTCAAAAATATAGGCAATCACTAGGTTCCCCAGGTGCCTCAATCCACCCAGATGTGTATTAGAGTTGCCACCTTAAGTTAACCATTACTTAACAATACTCACATCTGTCATGAATACACTCAAACCCAAACCACGTCTACGAGTATAGCATAGCAATATAAGCAAACGTAGAAGTAACTCCCATAGGTTTGATAATAAACAGGTGAATAGGTACTACCTCATCTACTTCCCAAACCCACAATTTAAATTAGATCCTAACCATGCAATTTTCTGTCGATTGATCTAATGCAATAAAACTGGATAGTAAAGAGGTATGATCAAAGTGTTACTTGCCTTGCTGATGATCCGTGAAACCTAGAGACTCGTAGTAGCACGCTTCGCACTCCGGGTACTCTATCACAAACAAACAAGCATACAGTAAGCAATCAAGCAAGGGCACGGGTAAAACTCAAAAAAGAGATCTAACCAAAAAGTTCAACTTAAGAACTCAGGTTTGCAAAAAGAATTAAATCAAACGAAGCAACGAAACTCAAACTGCGAAAGAAACAAGCTTTGTTTACTAATCTGGACTAAAGTCAATTTTTACAGTAGCAAAAACTTGTTTAAGTTGGTTAAACATAAAGAGGGCTTCGAGACAAAACTCTAGGCGCTTGAACTGTCTGATTCCGACAAACGAGCGAAAACTTAAACGAAAACGAAAATCGGATCAGAAATCACGATAAAAAATAATTGCGGAAAATCCGAGAAAAATAAAAACTGACGAACAGACTAATGAACGAACGTTCGTTATCTGCGGCTAACGGGTGAAAACCGTTCGTTAAATTGAACGCATGAACGAACGTCCGCTAAATAACTAAACCGAAAAAAAATCGAACCAAATTTAAAAACACAGATCTAGGGTTATTGAAAAAAACCGATCGGTTTACTCGCGAAAAACTATGACGGCGGTGGCTACCTCCAGCGGGTCGGGCGAGACGGCGGCGGCGGTGGTGCGGCTCCGGCGCGGCGGCTGGCGGCGGGTGGCGGCGCGGGACGGCGCGGGGCGGTGGGTGGCGGCGCGGGACGGCGCGGGGCGGCGGCTGGCGGCGGCGGGTGCGGGCAGATGGGCTTCGGGGCTCGGCCGGCACGGCTTATAAAGCCCCCCCCCCCACCCCGGGCAGAGTCCCGCTCAGGTACGGCCCAAAGTCGGTTTCCTCTTTTTTTATATAAATTATTCCGCGCAGAAAAACAAAGAAAAGAAATTCTAAACGGACTCCAAAAATCCTGAAATAAATTTTCCCCGTCCTCTAAAACTCTACCTCAGAAGGTGGACATTTATTTGGGACTCTAATGCAATTTTAAAAATGCATATTTTTCCTAATTCAAATAAAATAGCGATAAAACTCCGAATAAATTTTTTATTTGATTTTAATATTAAATCTCCAATATTTCTTTATTTTGAGGAAGTCATTTTATCCTCTCTCTTTTATTTTTATAAAAGAAATATTCAAGAGAAATTAATTAAAATCAAACGATCCTATTTTCAAAATTCGAGAAAAACTCAAATATGAAAATAATGAAATTCCAAACTTTCTCCCTGGGTCCTTGAGTTGCGTACAATTTCTAGGATCAAACCAAAATGCAATAAAATATGATATGCAATGACGATCTAATGTATAACATTCCAAATTGAAAATTTGGGATGTTACATATCTGCAGGCGGAATCACGCCGCGGGGCCGCCCCACACCCTCCTGCGCCGAGTCGCTGCACCGCCCCTCCGGATCCGGTGAGAAGATCCCCCTGTTGAAATATGCCCTAGAGGCAATAATAAAAGCATTATTATTATATTTCCTTGTTCATGATAATTGTCTTTTATCCATGCATGTGTGAATATATAGACACTAACATGTCCCTAGTAAGCCTCTAGTTGACTAGCTCGTTGATCAACAGATAGTCATGGTTTCCTGACTATGGACATTGGATGTCATTGATAACGAGATCACATCATTAGGAGAATGATGTGATGGACAAGACCCAATCCTAAGCATAGCACAAAGATCGTATAGTTCGTTTGCTAGAGCTTTTCCAATGTCAAGTATCTATTCCTTAGACCATGAGATCGTGTAACTCCCGGATACCGTAGGAGTGCTTTGGGTATGCCAAACGTCACAACGTAACTGGGTGACTATAAACGTATACTACGAGTATCTCTGAAAGTATCTGTTGTGTTGACACGGATCGAGACTGGGATTTGTCACTCCGTATGACGGAGAGGTATCACTGGGCCCACACGGTAATGCATCATCATAATGAGCTCAATGTGATCAAAGTATTTGATCACGGGATCATGCATTATAGTACGAGTAAAGTGACTTGCCGGTAACAAGATTGAACGAGGTATTGGGATACCGACGATCGAATCTCGGGCAAGTAACATGCCGATTGACAAAGGGAATTGTATACGGGGTTGATTGAATCCTCGACATCGTGGTTCATCTGATGAGATCATCGAGGAGCATGTGGGAGCCAACATGGGTATCCAGATCCCGCTGTTGGTTATTGACCGGAGTATCATCTCGGTCATGTCTGCGTGTCTCCCGAACCCGTAGGGTCTACACACTTAAGGTTCGGTGACGCTGGGGTTATTAGGAAGACTTATATGTGATTACCCAATGTTGTTCGGAGTCCCGGATGAGATCCCGGACATCACGAGGAGTTCCGGAATAGTCCGGAGGTAAAGATTTATATATGGGAAGTTGTCATACGGTCACCGGAAAGGTTCGGGGGCATATCGGTATTGTACCGGGGCCACCGGAGGGGTTCCGGGGGTCCACCGGGAGGGGCCACCTCTCCCGGAGGGCCTTATGGGCAGTATGAGGAAGGGAACCAGCCCAAAGTGGGCTGGGGCGCCACTCCCCCCTAGGGCTCATGCGCCTAGGGTTGGGGGAAACCCTGAGGGGGGCGCCCCCTTGCTTGGGGGGCAAGCCCCACTAGTAGAAAACAGGGCTATGGTCCAGGCCGCATCAGCCCATTAGTCCTGGTTCAGTCTAGAACCGGGACCAATGTGGGCATTGGTCCCGGTTCGTGAGCCCAGGGGGCCGGCCGGGCCACGTGGGCCATTGGTCCCGGTTCGTCTGGACCTTTTGGTCCGGGTTGGTGGGATGAACCGGGACCAATGGGCCTCCCTCCTGGCCCACCACCGTTGGTCCCGGTTGGTAGCTTGAACCGGGACCAAAGGCTCCCCTTTAGTCCCGGCTCATGTCACCAACCGGGACCAATGAGGTGCCTATATATACCCCCCCCCCTCGCGCAAGAGCAGAGCACAGTGCTCTGTTTTTTCTGGCCGAGGGGGAGAGGGCTTTGTGGTGCTCTAGCTCACCTCCTATGCACATGAGGTGTTCGATGGAATGCCCGAGCCACACTACTTAAGCTTTCTCCTCTCGAAACTCGACCTCCAAACTCCATTTTCCTCGAGATTTGTCTAGATTTAGCGGTCCGTCACGCCCCGTCCCCGTCTTCACCGCCGTCGATCACCCACGCCGATCTCATCACCGACACCACCGTGGTGAGCCTCTTGTTCTTATCTTCTTTCTGAAAGGAAAAATATTCTTACTTGTATGTTTAGATAGATACTTGTATCATTTTCTTACATTTTTTATTGCATCTTATAATAGTGCGATGGTTTTGGTATCCGCCCCCGTCGGCCCTCGTCCTGTCTATGATTCGGATTTGGTATGTATATTATCTTTATAACTATTGGTTCATTTATTGTTTATGAAAATTATGCCGACCAACGTGACATAGATTTTATTTATCTAGGATGTATGTGAATCGGAAATGCCAACCGACCTTGTTGAGAGGTTAAATTTAGTTGAATAAGAAAACAATTTGTTGAAGGAAAAAATAAAAAAAATTGAGGAGGAGAAGATGATATTTGAGTTGCATGTTGCGGATGTCGTCGATGATCACAAGATCAAGATGGATGCAATGCACTTGAAGATTAGAAAATATGCCATTCATACCGAGGTTTGGTATCATTATGCCGTTGGATCAATTGTTACCTTGGTTGCGATTATGATCGCATTTGTTTTCGCATTGAAATGTTTTACATAGTTTCAATGTATGGTTTAATTAATTAGATACTCTGGAGAGCTATATGTTATTAGACGAGAACTATGTATGCACTTTGGTTTTAATGTGATGATGAACTTCTATTAATTTGGACACTTAATTATATATAATGCATGCAGATGAACCGGCAATGGATGTACGGTGACAGACACACCCGCGAGTACATTAAGGGCGTGCATGAGTTTCTCGATGCGGCTGAGGCAAACAAGCAGAATGGTTTTATGTGTTGTCCATGCACTGAATGTGGGAATACGAGGTCTTACTCTAACCGGAAAATCCTTCACTCCCACCTGCTTTACAAGGGTTTCATGCCACACTATAATGTTTGGACGAGCACGGGGAAATAGGGGTTATGATGGAAGACGGCGAAGAAGAAGAGTACGATGACAACTATGTGCCCCCCGAATACGGTGATGCTGCAATGGGGGGAGCTGGTGAAGATCAAGAGGAACCAGACGATGTGCCCAATGATGCTGCCACGGGTGAAGCTGCTGAAGATCAAGAGGAACCAGACGATGTGCCCGATGATGATGATCTCCGCCGGGTCATTGTCGATGCAAGGACGCAATGCATTAGTCAAAGGAGAAGCTGAAGTTCGATCGCATGTTAGAGGATCACAAAAAAGGGTTATACCCCAATTGCGAAGATGGCAACACAAAGCTCGGTACCGTACTGGAATTGCTGCAGTGGAAGGCAGAGAATGCTGTGGCTGTCAAAGGATTTGAGAAGCTACTGAAAATATTGAAGAAGAAGCTTCCAAAGGATAACGAATTGCCCGACAGTACATACGCAGCAAAGAAGGTCGTATGCCCTCTAGGATTGGAGGTGGAGAAGATACATGCATGCCCTAATGACTGCATCCTCTACCGCGGTGCATACAAGGATCTGAACGCATGCCCGGTATGCGGTGCGTTGCGGTATAAGATCAGACGAGATGACCCTGGTGATGTTGACGACGAGCCCCTCAGGAAGAGGGTTCCTGCAAAGGTGATGTGGTATGCTCCTATAATACCACGGTTGAAACGTCTGTTCAGAAACGAAGAGCATGCCAAGTTGATGCGATAGCACATTGAGAACCGAAAGAAAGATGGGAAGTTGAGAGCACCCGCTGACGGGTCGCAGTGGAGAAAAATCGAGAGAAAGTACTGGGATGAGTTTGCAAAGGATCCAAGGAATGTATGGTTTGCTTTAAGCGCGGATGGCATTAATACTTTCGGGGCGCAGAGCAGCAATCACAGCACCTGGCCCGTGACTCTATGTATGTACAACCTTCCTCCTTGGATGTGCATGAAGCGGAAGTTCATTATGATGCTAGTTCTCATCCAAGGCCCTAAGAAACCCGGCAACGAAATTGATGTGTACCTAAGGCCATTAGTTGAAGAACTTTTACAGCTGTGGAATGGAAATGGTGTACGTACGTGGGATGAGCACAGACAGGAGGAATTTAACCTTAAGGCGTTGCTGTTCGCGACCATCAACGATTGGCCCGCTCTCAGTAACCTTTCAGGATAGACAAACAAAGGATACCACGCATGCACACACTGTTTAGATGACACTGAAAGTATATACCTGGACAAATGCAGGAAGAATGTGTACCTGGGCCATCGTCGATTTCTTCCGACCAATCATCAATGTCGAAAGAAAGGCAAGCATTTCAAAGGCGAGGCAGATCACCGGAAGAAGCCCGCCAAGCGCACCGGTGATCACGTGCTTGCTATGGTCAATGATTTACACTACATAATCTTTGGAAAGGGTCCCGGTGGACTAGCTGTTCTGAATAACGCTGAGGGACACGCACCCATGTGGAAGAAGAAATCTATATTTTGGGACCTACCCTACTGGAAAGACCTAGAGGTCCGCTCCTCAATCGACGTGATGCACGTGATGAAGAACCTTTGCGTGAACCTGCTAGGATTCTTGGGCGTGTATGGGAAGACAAAAGATACACCTGAGGCACGGGAGGACCTGCAACGTTTGCATGAAAAAGACGGCATGCCTCCGAAGCAGTATAAAGGTCCTGCCAGCTACGCTCTTACGAAAGAAGAGAAAAAAATCTTCTTTGAATGCCTGCTCAGTATGAAGGTCACAACTGGCTTCTCGTCGAATATAAAGGGAATAATAAATATGCCAGAGAAAAAGTTTCAGAACCTAAAGTCTCATGACTGCCACGTGATTATGACGCAACTGCTTCCGGTTGCATTGAGGGGGCTTCTACCGGAAAACGTCCGATTAGCCATTGTGAAGCTATGTGCATTCCTCAATGCAATCTCTCAGAAGGTGATCGATCCAGAAATCGTACCAAGGCTAAGGAGTGATGTGGCGCAATGTCTTGTCAGTTTCGAGCTGGTGTTCCCACCATCCTTCTTCAATATCATGACGCACGTCCTAGTTCATCTAGTCGACGAGATTGTCATCCTGGGGCCCGTATTTCTACACAATATGTTCCCCTTTGAGAGGTTCATGGGAGTCCTAAAGAAATATGTCCATAACCGCGCTAGGCCAGAAGGAAGCATCTCCATGGGCCATCAAACAGAGGATGTTATCGGGTTTTGTGTTGACTTCATTCCTGGCCTTAACAAGATAGGTCTCCCTAAATCGCGGTATGAGGGGAGACTGACTGGAAAAGGCACTCTTGGAAGAGACTCAATAATATGCAGGGACGGATATTCTTGGTCTCAAGCACACTACACAGTTCTACAAAACTCTACCTTGGTGACCCCGTATGTCGATGAACACAAGAACAGTCTGCGCTCCAAACACTCGGAGCAATGCGACGATTGGATTACATGTGAACACATCAGGACTTTTAGCAGTTGGTTGGAAACACGTCTCAGAGGTGACAACACTGTTTGTGATGAGTTGTACTTGTTGTCCAGGGGACCATCTTTGACTGTATTGACTTACAATGGATACGAGATAAATGGGAATACATTTTACACGATCGCCCAAGATCAAAAGAGCACCAACCAAAACAGCGGTGTCCGCTTTGATGCAGCAACCGAGGGCGGAAAGGACACATATTATGGTTACATAGTGGACATATGGGAACTTGACTACGGACATGATTTTAAGGTCCCTTTGTTTAAGTGCAAATGGGTCAATCTGTTAGGCGGCGGGGTACAGGTAGACCCACAGTACGGAATGACAACAGTGGATCTGAAAAATCTTGGGTACACTGACGAACCGTTCGTCCTAGCCAATGATGTGGCACAGGTTATCTATGTGAAGGACATGTCTACCAAATCGAGAAAAAAAAGATAAGGAAGCGAATACATCATACGATAAGCCAAAGCGCCACATAGTTCTTTCAGGAAAAAGGGACATCCTGGGAGTGGACGGCAAGACAGACATGTCTGAAGATTATGAAAAGTTTCATGAAATTCCTCCCTTCAATGTCAAGGCTGACCCAAGCATCCTGATAAACAATGAAGATTATCCATGGTTACGGCGCAATAAGCAAATGACACAAGCGAAGAAAAAGTGAAGACTTTCTCCCGCAATAAGCAAATGCCATGTGGGTGAAATTATGATACCATCCCAACTTTCAACTTTTTCAGAGTTCATTTGAAATGCTTTCATGTCTTATGGTTCGAAACTTTGATACTTCGAAAGTGATTGTCCATTTTGTACACGAAGTGCATCAAGTTTTTGTCGTAACCCTCTCTACTTTTTGGAACATGCTATGTGGGTGAAATGATGATACCATGCCAACTTTCAACCTTTTCAGAGTTCATTTTGAAATGCTTTCCAATTTCAGAGTCATTTAGCTCAAAGAATGAATTAATAGCAAACAGAATGAACTACAAAACTTTTATGAAAATAAAAACAATCAATTAAAATATTATGTTATGATCAACTAAAATAAAACTATAATATTCTTCAATAGCAAAAAGAATATAATTTTTGTGACCTAAAATCAAACTATAATTATTTAATTGTAAGTATAAATAAAAAATAAATAGCAAAGAAGAAAAAAATTCTATTTTTATAGTAAAGTTATTCATAAACTAGTGATTCACGCAAATTTTATAAAATTCCAATTTAAACTATTCAAAATTTTAAAACTAATGGCACTAACAGAAAGTTTATAATTTTTGTGACCTAAAAGCAAAAAGAAATCACTAAAAAACTATAAGTATTTAGTTGTAAGTATAAATAAAAAATAAATAGAAAAAAAATCTATTTTTATAGTAAAGTTATTCATAAACTAGTGATTCACACAAATTTTTTAAAATTCCAATTTAAACTATTCAAAATTTTAAAACTAATGGCACTAACAGAAAGTTTATAATTTTTGTGACCTAAAAGCAAAAAGAAATCACTAAAAAACTATAAGTCTTTAGTTGTAAGTATAAATAAAAAATAAATAGAAAACAAATTCTATTTTTATAGTAAAGTTATTCATAAACTAGTGATTCACACAAATTTTTAAAAATTCAAATTTAAACTATTCAAAATTTAAAACTAATGGCACTAATAGAAAGTTTATAATTTTTGTGACCTAAAAGCAAAAAGAAATCACTAAAAAACTATAAGTATTTAGTTTTAAGTAGAAATAAAAAAATAAAAAACCAAAAAAAATGTAGAAATAAAAAAGAAAAAACCAAAAAAAATGCCACCTACTGGGCCTCCACGGCCTGAATACGACTAGAAACCCTACATGGGCCAGGATTCAGGCCCGCAGAGGCCCAATAGGCCCACAGGCAGTAGCACGTTTAGGCCCGAAAGCCTGCATTAGAGAGGAGCTCGAAATGGGTGGCACAGCAGCGCTTATAAGCAAGTGCCGGCGCCCTTCAGCTAGCGATGTGGGACTAAACTTTTGGGCGCGGGCAGCACAAGGGCATTGGTCCCGGTTGGTGGCACCAACCGGGACTAAAGGGGGCATTGGTCACGGTTCGTGGCACCAACCGTGACCATTGCCCCCCTTTAGTCCCGGTTGGTGCCACCAACCGGGACCAATGCCCTTCGCTTCCCGCCCTTTGGGCTGCCGAAAAGAGGCTTTAGTCTCGGTTCGTGGCAGCAACCGGGACTAATGCCTACCTTTAGTCCCGGTTGCTGCCACGAACCGAGACTAAAGCCTCTGCTATATAAGGCCACACTTTGGAATTTTTCACTATCATCTTGCAGTTGCCGCCCCTGACGACGCCGACGCCGCCAGGCTACCCCGACGCCGCCCGCCCCGGCCCGCCCCCATCGTCGCCGTCGCCCGCGCCCCTGCCCCGACGCGCGCCGCCCCGGCCCGCCCCCGTCGCCGTCGCCCGCGTCCCTGCCCCGACGCGCACCGCCCCGTCCCGCCCTCGCCGTCGCCGTCGCCCGCGCCGGTCCCTTGCCCGACGCCCGCCGCCCCGGCCCGCCGTCGCCGTCGCCCGCGCCCCCTACCCCAAGCGCGCGCCCACTGCCCCATCGCCATCCTCGCCGCCGACTCCGCGGTCCTCCTGGTCCGGCCGGCGCCCTCCTAGCTAGCATTTTTTCATATATATGCTTTTTTTCATATATATGCTTGTTTTTTATATATATGTATATATGTTCTCTGTGTATATATATATATGTTGATGTATATATGCAAAAGATAGTTTTTTAGAAAAATTAGGATTTTTTTCTGTTCATAGATTTTTTTGGTGATATTAATTATTGTAAATATGAAAATGTTTGTATATTCATATGAACAAATGAATTAGAAGAGGGAGAAGAAGAGGGGGTCGAGAGGGGGTCTAGGGTCGCCGAGGGGTCGAGGGTCGTCGAACATGAGAGGAGGAAGAGGATAAAAAAAGAAGAGGAATACGAAAAGAAAAAAGAGGAGAAGAAAGAATAGAGGAGATGATCTCCTCTATTGATCTCCTCTATTCTTTCTTCTCCTCTTTTTTTCTTCTTCTTCCTCTTTTTTTTATCGGGAACGAGGGTCGTCGAGGGTCGCCGAGCGGTAGAGGAAGAAGAGGATAAAAAAAGAAGAGGAAGAAAAAAAAGAGAGGGGTCGACGGTCGCCTAGGGGTTGAGGGTCGAGAGGGGGTCTAGGGTCGCCGAGAGGGGAGAGGAAGACGAGGAGAAATAAATAAGAAGAAGAAAAAAGAAGAGGAGAAGAAGAAAGGAATAGAGGAGAAGAAGATAAAAATAGAATATATATTCTATTTTCTCTTTTCTCCTCTATTCCTTTCTTCTTCTCCTATTTTTTTCTTCTTTTTTTTCTTCGACACATGGGGGGGGGGTCGAGAACGTCGGACATTCATGAGAGAGGCGAGGAAGAAGGGGAAGAAGAGGGAGAAGAAGAAGAGGAGAGGAAGAAGAGGAAGTCTTCTCCTCTATTCTTTCTTCTCTTCTTTTTTCTTCTTCTTCTTCTTCCTCTTTATTTTATCGGGAACGAGGGTCGTCGAGAGGGTCGCCGAGCGGTAGAGGAGAAACCCTAAATAGAAAGTATCGTCGGTGTGAGATACATGTACCGTCGGTGTCGGACACTGAAGGAAATATGCCCTAGTGGCAATAATAAAGTTATTATTTATTTCCTAGGTTATTTATGTTGATGTTATATGCACGAGTAGAACACAAGTGAGTTGTGGACGATACAAGTCATACTGCCTACCAGCATGTCATACTTTGGTTCGGCGGTATTGTTGGACGAGACGACCCGGACCAACCTTACGCGTACGCTTACGCGAGACCGGTTCCCTCGACGTGCTTTGCACATAGATGGCTTGCGGGCGACTGTCTCTCCAACTTTAGTTGAACCGAGTATGGCTACGCCCGGTCCTTGCGAAGGTTAAAACGGAGTCTATTTGACAAACTATCGTTGTGGTTTTTTGATGCGTAGGTGAGATTGGTTCTTACTTAAGCCCGTAGCAGCCACGTAAAACATGCAACAACAAAGTAGAGGACGTCTAACTTGTTTTTGCAGGGCATGTTGTGATGTGATATGGTCAAAGCATGATGCTGAATTCTATTGTATGAGATGATCATGTTTTGTAACCGAGTTATCGGCAACTGGCAGGAGCCATATGGTTGTCGCTTTATTGTATGCAATGCAATCGCGATGTAATGCTTTACTTTATTACTAAACGGTAGTGATAGTCGTGAAAGCATAAGATTGGCGAGACGACAACGATGCTACGATGGAGATCAAGGTGTCGCGCCGGTGACGATGGTGATCATGACGGTGCTTCGGAGATGGAGATCACAGGCACAAGATGATGATGGCCATATCATATCACTTATATTGATTACATGTGATGTTTATCTTTTATGCATCTTATCTTGCTTTGATTGACGGTAGCATTATAAGATGATCTCTCACTAAATTATCAAGAAGTGTTCTCCCTGAGTATGCATCGTTGCGAAAGTTCTTCGTGCTGAGACACCACGTGATGATCGGGTGTGATAGGCTCTACGTTCAAATACAACGGGTGCAAAACAGTTGCGCACGCAGAATACTCAGGTTATACTTGACGAGCCAAGCATATACAGATATGGCCTCGGAACACAGAGACCGAAAGGTCGAGCGTGAATCATATAGTAGATATGATCAACATAAAGATGTTCACCGATGAAACTACTCCATCTCACGTGATGATCGGACATGGTTTAGTTGATTTGGATCACGTGATCACTTAGAGGATTAGAGGGATGTCTATCTAAGTGGGAGTTCTTAAGTAATATGATTAATTGAACTTAAATTTATCATGAACTTAGTACCTGATAGTATCTTGCTTGTTTATGTTGATTGTAGATAGATGGCTCGTGCAGTTGTTCCGTTGAATTTTAATGCGTTCCTTGAGAAAGCAAAGTTGAAAGATGATGGTAGCAATTACACGGACTGGGTCCGTAACTTGAGGATTATCCTCATTGCTGCACAGAAGAATTACGTCCTGGAAGCACCGCTAGGTGCCAGGCCTGCTGCTGGAGCAACGCCAGATGTTATGAACGTCTGGCAGAGCAAAGCTGATGACTACTCGATAGTTCAGTGTGCCATGCTTTACGGCTTAGAATCGGGACTTCAACGACGTTTTGAACGTCATGGAGCATATGAGATGTTCCAGGAGTTGAAGTTAATATTTCAAGCAAATGCCTGGATTGAGAGATATGAAGTCTCCAATAAATTCTATAGCTGCAAGATGGAGGAGAACAGTTCTGTCAGTGAGCATATACTCAAAATGTCTGGGTATAATAATCACTTGATTCAATTGGGAGTTAATCTTCCGGATGATTGCGTCATTGATAGAATTCTCCAATCACTGCCACCAAGCTACAAGAGCTTCGTGATGAACTATAATATGCAAGGGATGAACAAGACTATTCCCGAGCTCTTCGCGATGCTGAAAGCTGCGGAGGTAGAAATCAAAAAGGAGCATCAAGTGTTGATGGTTAACAAAACCACTAGTTTCAAGAAAAAGGGCAAAGGGAAGAAGAAGGGGAACTTCAAGAAGAACGGCAAGCAAGTTGCTGCTCAGGAGAAGAAACCCAAGTCTGGACCTAAGCCTGAAACTGAGTGCTTCTACTGCAAGCAGACTAGTCACTGGAAGCGGAACTGCCCCAAGTATTTGGCGGATAAGAAGGATGGCAAAGTGAACAAAGGTATATGTGATATACATGTTATTGATGTGTACCTTACTAATGCTCGCAGTAGCACCTGGGTATTTGATACTGGTTCTGTTGCTAATATTTGCAACTCGAAACAGGGGCTACGGATTAAGCGAAGATTGGCTAAGGACGAGGTGACGATGCGCGTGGGAAACGGTTCCAAAGTCGATGTGATCGCGGTCGGCACGCTACCTCTACATCTACCTTCGGGATTAATATTAGACCTAAATAATTGTTATTTGGTGCCAGCGTTGAGCATGAACATTATATCTGGATCTTGTTTAATGCGAGACGGTTATTCATTTAAATCAGAGAATAATGGTTGTTCTATTTATATGAGTAATATCTTTTATGGTCATGCACCCTTGAAGAGTGGTCTATTCTTATTGAATCTCGATAGTAGTAATACACATATTCATAATGTTGAAGACAAAAGATGCAGAGTTGATAATGAAAGTGCAACTTATTTGTGGCACTGTCGTTTAGGTCATATCGGTATAAAGCGCATGAAGAAACTCCATACTGATGGACTTTTGGAACCACTTGATTATGAATCACTTGGTACTTGAGAACCATGCCTCATGGGCAACATGACTAAAACACCGTTCTCCGGTACTATGGAGAGAGCAACAGATTTGTTGGAAATCATACATACCGATGTATGTGGTCCGATGAATATTGAGGCTCGTGGCGGATATCGTTATTTTCTCACCTTCACAGATGATTTAAGCAGATATGGGTATATCTACTTAATGAAACATAAGTCTGAAACATTTGAAAAGTTCAAAGAATTTCAGAGTGAAGTTGAAAATCATCGTAACAAGAAAATAAAGTTTCTACGATCTGATCGTGGAGGAGAATATTTGAGTTACGAGTTTGGTGTACATATGAAAAACTGTGGAATAGTTTCGCAACTCACGCCACCCGGAACACCACAACGTAATGGTGTGTCCGAACGTCGTAATCGTACTTTACTAGATATGGTACGATCTATGATGTCTCTTACTGATTTACCGCTATAATTTTGGGGTTATGCTCTAGAGACGGCCGCATTCACGTTAAATAGGGCACCATCAAAATCCGTTGAGACGACGCCTTATGAACTGTGGTTTGGCAAGAAACCAAAGTTGTCGTTTCTTAAAGTTTGGGGCTGCGATGCTTATGTAAAAAAGCTTCAACCTGATAAGCTCGAACCCAAATCGGAGAAATGTGTCTTCATAGGATATCCAAAGGAAACTATTGGATACACCTTCTATCACAGATCCGAAGGCAAGACTTTTGTTGCTAAATTCGGAAACTTTCTTGAGAAGGAGTTTCTCTCGAAAGAAGTGAGTGGGAGGAAAGTAGAACTTGACGAGGTAACTGTACCTACTCCCTTGTTGGAAAGTAGTACATCACAGAAAATTGTTTCTGCGACACCTACACCAATAAGTGAGGAAGTTAATGATAATGATCATGAAACTTCAGAACAAGATACTAATGAACCTCGTAGATCAACCAGAGTAAGATCCGCACCAAAGTGGTACGGTAATCCATTTCTAGAAGTCATGCTACTAGATCATGATGAACCTACGAACTATGAAGAAGCAATGGTGAGCCCAGATTCCGCAAAGTGGCTTGAAGCCATGAAATCTGAGATGGGATCCATGTATGAGAACAAAGTATGGACTTTGGTTGACTTGCCCGATGATCGGCAAGCAATTGAGAATAAATGGATCTTCAAGAAGAAGACTGACGCTGATGGTAATGTTACTGTCTACAAAGCTCGACTTGCCGCGAAAGGTTTTCGACAAGTTCAAGGGATTGACTACGATGAGACCTTCTCACCCGTAGCGATGCTTAAGTCCGTCCGAATCATGTTAGCGATTGCCGCATTTTATGATTATGAAATTTGGCAGATGGATGTCAAAACTGCATTCCTGAATGGATTTCTGGAAGAAGAGTTATATATGATGCAACCGGAAGGTTTTGTCCATCCAAAGGGAGCTAACAAAGTGTGCAAGCTCCAGCGATCCATTTATGGACTGGTGCAAGCCTCTCGGAGTTGGAATAAACATTTTGATAGTGTGATCTAAGCATTTGGTTTTATACAGACTTTCGGAGAAGCCTGTATTTACAAGAAAGTGAGTGGGAGCTCTGTAGCATTTCTGATATTATATGTGGATGACATATTACTAATTGGAAATGATATAGAATTTCTGGATAGCATAAAGGGATACTTGAATAAAAGTTTTTCAATGAAAGACCTCGGTGAAGCTACTTACATATTAGGCATTAAGATCTATAGAGATAGATCAAGACACTTAATTGGACTTTCACAAAGCACATACCTTGACAAAATTTTGAAGAAGTTCAAAATGGATCAAGCAAAGAAAGGGTTGTTGCCTGTGTTACAAGGTGTGAAATTGAGTAAGACTCAATGCCCGACCACAACAGAAGGTAGAGAGAATATGAAAGATGTTCCCTATGCATCAGCCATAGGATCTATCATGTATGCAATGCTGTGTACCAGACCTGATGTGTGCCTTGCTATAAGTTTAGCAGGGAGGTACCAAAGTAATCCAGGAATGGATCACTGGACAGCGGTCAAGAACATCCTGAAATACCTGAAAAGGACTAAGGATATGTTTCTCGTATATGGAGGTGACAAAGAGCTCACCGTAAAAGGTTACGTTGATGCAAGCTTTGACACTGATCCGGACGATTCTAAATCGCAAACCGGATACGTGTTTACATTAAACGGTGGAGCTGTCAGTTGGTGCAGTTCTAAACAAAGCGTCGTAGCGGGATCTACATGTGAAGCGGAGTACATAGCTGCTTCAAAAGCAGCAAACGAAGGAGTCTGGATGAAGGAGTTCATATCCGATCTAGGTGTCATACCTAATGCATCGGGCCCAATGAAAATCTTTTGTGACAATACTGGTGGAATTGCCTTGGCAAAGGAATCCAGATTTCACAAAAGGACCAAACACATCAAGAGACGCTTCAACTCCATCCGGGATTTAGTCCAGGTGGGAGACATAGAGATTTGCAAGATACATACGGATCTGAATGTTGCAGACCCGTTGACTAAGCCTCTTCCACGAGCAAAACATGATCAGCACCAAAGCTCCATGGGTGTTAGAATCATTACAGTGTAATCTAGATTATTGACTCTAGTGCAAGTGGGAGACTGAAGGAAATATGCCCTAGAGGCAATAATAAAGTTATTATTTATTTCCTTATAATCATGATAAATGTTTATTATTCATGCTAGAATTGTATTAACCGGAAACATAATACATGTGTGAATACATAGACAAACAAAGTGTCACTAGTATGCCTCTACTTGACTAGCTCGTTAATCAAAGATGGTTATGTTTCCTAACCATGAACAATGAGTTGTTATTTGATTAACGAGGTCACATCATTAGTTGAATGATCTGATTGACATGACCCATTCCATTAGCTTAGCACCCGATCATTTAGTATGTTGCTATTGCTTTCTTCATGACTTATACATGTTCCTATGACTATGAGATTATGCAACTCCCGTTTACCGGAGGAACACTTTGGGTGCTACCAAACGTCACAACGTAACTGGGTGATTATAAAGGAGCATTACAGGTGTCTCCAAAGGTAGATGTTGGGTTGGCGTATTTCGAGATTAGGATTTGTCACTCCGATTGTCGGAGAGGTATCTCTGGGCCCTCTCGGTAATACACATCACATAAGCCTTGCAAGCATTACAACTAATATGTTGGTTGTGAGATAATGTATTACGGAACGAGTAAAAGAGACTTGCCGGTAACGATATTGAACTAGGTATTGGATACCGACGATCGAATCTCGGGCAAGTAACATACCGATGACAAAGGGAACAACGTATGTTGTTATGCGGTCTGACCGATAAAGATCTTCATAGAATATGTAGGAGCCAATATGGGCATCCAGGTCCCGCTATTGGTTATTGACCGGATACGTGTCTCGGTCATGTCTACATTGTTCTCGAACCCGTAGGGTCCGCACGCTTAAGGTTACGATGACAGTTACATTATGAGTTTATGCATTTTGATGTACCGAAGGTTGTTCGGAGTCCCGGATGTGATCACGGACATGACGAGGAGTCTCGAAATGGTCGAGACGTAAAGATTGATATATTGGAAGCCTATGTTTGGACATCGGAAGTGTTCCGGGTGAAATCGGGATTTTACCGGAGTACCGGGAGGGTTACCGGAACCCCCCGGGAGCCATATGGGCCTTCATGGGCCATAGTGGAAAGGAGAAAGGGGCAGCCCAAGGTGGCTGCGCCACTTCCCCCTCCCCTAGTCCTATTAGGACTAGGAGAAGGTGGCCGGCCCCCCTCTCTCCCTTCCCCTCCGAGGAATCCTAGTTGGACTAGGATTGGGGGGAGGAATCCTACTCCCAGAGGGAGTAGGACTCTCCTGCGCCTCCCTCCTTGGCCGGCCAGCCTCCCCTCCTCTCCTCCTTTATATACGGAGGCAGGGGACACCTCTAGACACACAAGTTGATCCACGTGATCTATTCCTTAGCCGTGTGCGGTGCCCCCTGCCACCATATACCTCGATAATACTGTAGCGGAGTCTAGGCGAAGCCCTGCTGCTGTAGTACATCAAGATCGTCACCACGCCGTCGTGCTGACGGAACTCTTCCCCGACACTTTGCTGGATCGGAGTCCGGGGATCGTCATCGAGCTGAACGTGTGCTCGAACTCGGAGGTGTCGTAGATTCGGTGCTTGATCGGTTGGATCATGAAGACGTACGACTACTTCCTCTACGTCGTGTCATCGCTTCCGCAGTCGGTCTGCGTTGGGTATGTAGACAACACTCTCCCCCTCGTTGCTATGCATCACATGATCTTGCGTGTGCGTAGGAAAATTTTTGAAATTACTACGAGACCCAACAGACACTACATCCACATCCCACAAGTGGCGCGGGCTTCGACGCCCACGTCACTTGTGGGACGTGGATGTAGTGTCCGACACCGAAGGCCACATGTATCTCACACCCATGATACTTGCTAGCTATTTAGGGGTTCCTCTACCGAAAAGAAGAGGAGAAATAAATAAGAAGAAGAAAAAAGAAGAAAAAGATTCTATTTTCTCTTCTTCTCCACTATTCCTTTCTTCTTCTCCTCTTTTTTTTCTTCTTTTTTCTTCTTCTTCTTCTTCTTCTTCTTCTTATTCTTATTCTTCTTCTTAATTTTTATCAGGAACAAGGGTGTTGAGGATCGCTGAGGGGTCGAGGGTCGGGAACTAGGGTAGAGGGTCGAGGGTCGTTAAGGGGTCAAGGGTCGAGGGTTTCAGGGTCGAGGGTGTTGGGGAACGTTGCAGAAAACAAAAAATTTCCTACGGTTTCACCAAGGTCCATCTATGAGTTCATCTAGCAACGAGTGATTGGATGCATCTACATACCTTTGTAGATCGCGAGCGGAAGCGTTCAAAGAACGGGGATGAGGTAGTCGTACACGACGTGATCCAAATCAACGGACATCCTAGCGCCAAACGGACGGCACCTCCGCGTTCAACACACGTACGGTCAGCGTAACGTCTCCTCCTTCTTGATCTAGCAAGGGGAGAGGAGAGGTTGAGGAAGATGGCTCCAGCAGTAGCACGATGGCATGGTGGTGATGGAGCTGCAGTACTCCGGCAGGGCTTCGCTAAGCACTATGGAGGAGGAGGAGGTGTTGGAGAGGGAGAAGGAGGCAACCAAAGGCGTGGATGAAAAAGCCCTCCTTCCCCCACTATATATAGGAGGGCCTAGGGGGGGTGGCCCTAGGAGATCCAATCTCCTAGGGGGCGGCGGCCAAGGGAGGTTTCCCTCCCCCCCAAGGCACCTAGGGGTGCCTTCCACTTGTGGGACTCTTCCCCTTTGGAAACCCTAGGCGCATGGGCCCCTTGGGGCTGGTGCCCTTGGCCCATGGAGGCCAAGGCGCACCCCCTACAGCCCATGTGGCCCCCCGGGGCAGGTGGCCCCACCCGGTGGACCCCCGGGACCCTTCCGGTGGTCCCGGTACAATACCGGTGACCCCAAAACTTGTCCCGATGGCCGAAACAGCACTTCCTATATATAATTCTTTACCTCCGGACCATTCCGGAACTCCTCGTGATGTCCGGGATCTCATCCGGGACTCCGAACAACATTCGGGTTACTGCATATACATATCCCTACAACCCTAGCGTCACCGAACCTTAAGTGTGTAGACCCTACGGGTTCGGGAGACATGTAGACATGACCGAGACGACTCTCCGGTCAATAACCAACAGCGGGATCTGGATACCCATGTTGTCTCCCACATACTCCACGATGATCTCATCGGATGAACCACGATGTCGAGGATTCAAGCAACCCCGTATACAATTCCCTTTATCAATCGGTATGTTACTTGCCCGAGGTTCGATCGTCGGTATCCCAATACCTCGTTCAATCTCGTTACCGGCAAGTCACTTTACTCGTACCGTAATGCATAATCCCGTGACCAGACACTTGGTCACTTTGAGCTCATAATGATGATGCATTACCGAGTGGGCCCAGTGATACCTCTCCGTCATACGGAGTGACAAATCCCAGTCTTGATCCGTGTCAACCCAACAGAAACTTTCGGAGATACCCGTAGTCTACCTTTATAGTCACCCAGTTACGTTGTGACGTTTGGTATACCCAAAGCACTCCTACGGTATCCGGGAGTTACACGATCTCATGGTCTAAGGAAAAGATACTTTGACATTGGAAAAACTCTAGCAAACGAACTATACGGTCTTTAAGCTATGTTTAGGATTGGGTCTTGTCCATCACATCATTCTCCTAATGATGTGATCTCGTTATCAATGACATCCAATGTCCATAGTCAGGAAACCATGACTATCTGTTCATCAACGAGCTAGTCAACTAGAGGCTTACTAGGGACATGTTGGTGTCTGTTATTCACACATGTATTACGATTTTTGGATAACACAATTATAGCATGAATAAAGACAATTATCATGAACAATGAAATATAATAATAATGCTTTTATTATTGCCTCTAGGGCATATTTCCAACAGTCTCCCACTTGCACTAGAGTCAATAATCTAGTTACATTGTGATGAATCGAACACCCATGGAATTCTGGTGTTGATCATGTTTTGCCCTAGGGAGAGGTTTAGTCAACGGATCTACTACATTCAGGTCCGTATGTACTTTACAAATATCTATGTCTCCATCTTGAACATTTTCACGAATGGAGTTGAAGCGACGCTTGATGTGCCTTGTCTTCTTGTGAAACTTGGGCTCCTTGGCAAGTGCAATAGCTCCAGTGTTGTCACAGAAGAGTTTGATTGGCCCCGACGCATTGGGTATGACTCCTAGGTCGGTGATGAACTCCTTCACCCATATTGCTTCATGTGCTGCCTCCGAGGCTGCCATGTACTCCGCTTCACATGTAGATCCCGCCACGACGCTCTGCTTGCAACTGCACCAGCTTACTGCCCCACCATTCAACATATACACGTATCCGGTTTGTGACTTAGAGTCATCCAGATATGTGTCGAAGCTAGCGTCGACGTAACCCTTTACGACGAGCTCTTCGTCACCTCCATAAACGAGAAACATTTCCTTAGTCCTTTTCAGGTACTTCAGGATATTCTTGACCGCTGTCCAGTGTTCCTTGCCGGGATTACTTTGGTACCTTCCTACCAAACTTACGGCAAGGTTTACATCAGGTCTGGTACACAGCATGGCATACATAATAGAACCTATGGCTGAGGCATAGGGGATGACACTCATCTCTTCTATATCTTCTGCCGTGGTCGGACATTGAGCAGAGCTCAATTTCACACCTTGTAACACAGGTAAGAACCCCTTCTTAGACTGATCCATATTGAACTTCTTCAATATCTTATCAAGGTATGTGCTTTGTGAAAGACCTATGAGGCGTCTCGATCTATCTCTATAGATTTTGATGCCTAATATATAAGCAGCTTCTCCAAGGTCCTTCATTGAAAAACTCTTATTCAAGTAGGCCTTAATGTTGTCCAAGAGTTCTATATCATTTCCCATCAAAAGTATGTCATCTACATATAATATGAGAAATGCTACAGAGCTCCCACTCACTTTCTTGTAAACACAGGCTTCTCCATAAGTCTGCGTAAACCCAAACGCTTTGATCATCTCATCAAAGCGAATGTTCCAACTCTGAGATGCTTGCACCAGCCCATAAATCGAGCGTTGGAGCTTGCACACCTTGTTAGCATTCTTAGGATCGACAAAACCTTCCGGCTGCATCATATACAATTCTTCCTTAAGGAAACCATTAAGGAATGCCGTTTTGACGTACATTTGCCATATTTCATAATCATAGAATGCGGCAATTGCTAACATGATTCGGACGGACTTTAGCTTCGCTACCGGTGAGAAAGTCTCATCGTAGTCAACCCCTTGAACTTGTCGATAACCCTTAGCGACAAGCCGAGCTTTATAGATGGTCACATTACCATCCGCTTCTGTCTTCTTCTTAAAGATCCATTTATTTTCTATGGCTCGCCGACCATCGGGCAAGTCAGTCAAAGTCCATACTTTGTTTTCATACATGGATCCTATCTCGGATTTCATGGCTTCTAGCCATTTGTCGGAATCCGGGTCCTCCATTGCTTCTTCATAGTTCGAAGGTTCACCGTTGTCTAACAACATGATTTCCAAGACAGGGTTGCCGTACCACTCTGGTGCGGAACGTGTCCTTGTGGACCTTCGAATTTTAGTAGGAGCTTGATCAGAAGTATCTTGATCATTATCATTAACTTCCTCTCTAGTCAGTGCAGGCACCTCAGGAACATTTTCTTGAGTTGCGCCATTTTCCGGTTCAAGAGGTAATACTTCATCAAGTTCTACTTTCCTCCCACTTACTTCTTTCGAGAGAAACTCCTTCTCTAGAAAGGATCCATTCTTGGCAACAAAGATCTTGCCTTCGGATCTGAGGTAGAAGGTATACCCAACAGTTTCTTTAGGGTATCCTATGAAGACGCATTTTTCCGACTTGGGTTCGAGCTTTTCAGGTTGAAGTTTCTTGACATAAGCATCGCATCCCCAAACTTTTAGAAACGACAGCTTAGGTTTCTTCCCAAACCATAATTCAAACGGTGTCGTCTCAACGGATTTCGACGGAGCCCTATTTAAAGTGAATGCGGCAGTCTCTAAAGCATAGCCCCAAAAAGATAGCGGTAAATCGGTAAGAGACATCATAGATCGCACCATATCTAATAGAGTGCGATTACGACGTTCGGACACACAATACGCTAAGGTGTTCCAGGCGGCGTGAGTTGTGAAACTATTCCACATTTTCTTAAGTGTGTGCCAAATTCGTGACTCAAGTATTCTCCTCCACGATCTGATCATAGAAACTTGATTTTCCTGTCACGTTGATTCTCAACCTCACTCTGAAATTCCTTGAACTTTTCAAAGGTTTCAGACTTGTGTTTCATTAAGTAGACATACCCATATCTACTCAAGTCATCGGTGAGGGTGAGAACATAACGATAGCCACCGTGAGCCTCAACACTCATTGGACCGCACACATCAGTATGTATGATTTCCAATAAGTTGGTTGCTGGCTCCATTGTTCCTGAGAACGGAGTCTTGGTCATTTTACCCATGAGGCATGGTTCGCACGTGTCAAATGATTCATAATCAAGAGACTCTAAAAGTTCATCTGCATGGAGCTTCTTCATGCGTTTGACACCTATGTGACCAAGGCGGCAGTGCCACAAGTATGTGGGACTATCATTATCAACCTTACATCTTTTGGTACTCACATTATGAACATGTGTAGCATTACGTTCGAGATTCATAAAGAATAAACCATTCACCATAGGAGCATGACCATAAAACATATCTCTCATATAAATAGAACAACCATTATTCTCGGATTTAAATGAGTTGCCATCTCGAATTAAACGAGATCTCGATACAATGTTCGTGCTCAAAGCTGGCACTAAATAACAATTATTAAGGTTTAAAACTAATCCCGTAGGTAAATGTAGAGGCAGCGTGCCGACGGCGATCACATCGACCTTGGAACCATTCCCGACACGCATCGTCACCTCGTCCTTCGCCAGTCTCCACTTATTCCGCAACTCCTGCTTTGAGTTACAAATGTGAGCAACTGCACCGGTATCAAATATCCAGGAGCTACTACGAATACTGGTAAGGTACACATCAATTACATGTATATCACATATACCTTTTGTTTTTCCGGCCTTCTTGTCTGCTAAGTATTTGGGGCAGTTCCGCTTCCAGTGACCACTTCCCTTGCAATAAAAGCACTCAGTCTCGGGCTTGGGTCCATTCTTTGGCTTCTTCCCGGCAGCTTTCTTGCCAGGTGCGGCAACTTCCTTGCCGTCCTTCTTGAAGTTCTTTTTACCCTTGCCCTTCTTGAACTTAGTGGTTTTATTTACCATCAACACTTGATGTTCCTTCTTGACTTCTACCTCTGCTGATTTCAGCATTGCAAATATCTCAGCAATGGTCTTTTGCATCCCCTGCATATTGAAGTTCATCACAAAGCTCTTGTAGCTTGGTGGAAGCGACTGGAGGATTCTGTCAATGACCGCGTCATCCGGGAGATTAACTCCCAGCTGAGTCAAGCGGTTATGTAACCCAGACATAGTGAGTATGTGCTCACTGACAGAACTATTTTCCTCCATCTTACAGCTGAAGAACTTGTCGGAGACTTCATATCTCTCGGTCCGGGCATGAGCTTGAAAAACCATTTTTAGCTCTTCGAACATCTCATATGCTCCATGTCTCTCAAAACGCTTTTGGAGCCCCGGCTCTAAGCTGTAAAGCATGCCGCACTGAACGAGGGAGTAGTCATCAGCACGTGTCTGCCAAGCGTTCATGACGTCTTGGTTCTGTGGGACGGGTGGATCACCTAGCGGTGCTTGTAGGACATATTCTTTCTTGGCAGCTATGAGGATGATCCTCAGGTTCCGGACCCAGTCTGTGTAGTTGCTGCCATCGTCTTTCAGCTTGGTTTTCTCTAGGAACGCGTTGAAGTTGAGGACTACGTTGGCCATTTGATCTACAAGACATATTGTAAAGATTTTTAGACTAAGTTCATGATAATAAAGTTCATCTAATCAAATTATTCAATGAACTCCCACTTAGATAGACATCCCTCTTCTAGTCATCTAAGTATAACATGATCCGAGTCAACTAGGCCGTGTCCGATCATCACGTGAGATGGACTAGTCAACGTCGGTGAACATCTTCATGTTGATCGTATCTTCTATACGACTCATGCTTGACCTTTCGGTCTTCTGTGTTCCGAGGCCATGTCTATACACATGCTAGGCTCGTCAAGTCAACCTAAGTGTTTGCATGTGTAAATCTGTCTTACACCCGTTGTATGTGAACGTTAGAATCTATCACACCCGATCATCACGTGGTGCTTCGAAACAACGAACTGTCGCAACGGTGCACAGTTAGGGGGAACACTTTCTTGAAATTATTATGAGGGATCATCTTATTTACTACCGTCGTTCTAAGTAAACAAGATGCAAAACATGATAAACATCACATGCAATCAAGTAATAATAGTGACATGATATGGCCAATATCACATAGCTCCTTTGATCTCCATCTTGGGGCTCCATGATCATCTTGTCACCGGCTTGACACCATGATCTCCATCATCATGATCTCCATCATCGTGTCTCCATGAAGTTGCTCACCAACTATTACTTCTACTACTATGGCTAACGCGTTTAGCAATAAAGTAAAGTAATTTACATGGCGTTTCTCAATGACACGCAGGTCATACAAAAAATAAAGACAACTCCTATGGCTCCTGCCGGTTGTCATACTCATCGACATGCAAGTCGTGATTCCTATTACAATAGCATGAACACCTCATACATCACATATATATCATTCATCATTTATCACAACTTTGGCCATATCATATCACAAAGCACTTGCTGCAAAAACAAGTTAGACGTCCTCTAATTGTTGTTGCAAGTTTTACGTGGCTGAAATAGGGTTCTAGAAAGAACGTTTTCTTACCTACGTGAAAGCCACAACGTGATTTGTCAACTTCTATTTACCCTTCATAAGGACCCTTTTCATCGAATCCGCTCCAACTAAAGTAGGAGAGACAGACACCCGCCAGCCACCTTATGCAACTAGTGCATGTCAGTCGGTGGAACCGGTCTCACGTAAGCGTACGTGTAAGGTTGGTCCGGGCCGCTTCATCCCACAATACCGTTGAAGCAAGATAAGACTAGTAGCGGCAAGAAAGTTGACAACATCTACGCCCACAACAAATTGTGTTCTACTCGCGCAAGAAGAACTACGCATAGACCTAGCTCATGATGCCACTGTTGGGGAACGTTGCAGAAAACAAAAATTTTCCTACGGTTTCACCAAGATCCATCTATGAGTTCATCTAGCAACGAGTGATTGGATGCATCTACATACCTTTGTAGATCGCGAGCGGAAGCATTCAAAGAATGGGGATGAGGTAGTCGTACACGACGTGATCCAAATCAACGGAGATCCTAGCGCCGAACGGACGGCACCTCCGCATTCAACACACGTACGGTCAGCGTAACGTCTCCTCCATCTTGATCCAGCAAGGGGAGAGGAGAGGTTGAGGAAGATGGCTCCAGCAGCAGCACGACGGCGTGGTGGTGATGGAGCTGCAGTACTCCGGCAGGGCTTCGCTAAGCACTATGGAGGAGGAGGAGGTGTTGGAGAGGGAGAAGGAGGCAACCAAAGGCGTGGACGAAAAAGCCCTCCTTCCCCCACTATATATAGGAGGGCCTAGGGGGGCGCCGGCCCTAGGAGATCCAATCTCCTAGGGGGCGGCGGCCAAGGGAGGTTTCCCTCCCCCCAAGGCACCTAGGGGTGCCTTCCACTTGTGGGACTCTTCCCCTTTGGAAACCCTAGGCGCATGGGCCCCTTGGGGCTGGTGCCCTTGGCCCATGCAGGCCAAGGCGCACCCCCTACAGCCCATGTGGCCCGCCCGGGGCAGGTGGCCCCACCCGGTGGACCCCCGGGACCCTTCCGGTGGTCCCGGTACAATACCGGTGACCCCGAAACTTGTCCCGATGGCCGAAACAGCACTTCCTATATATAATTCTTTACCTCCGGACCATTCCGGAACTCCTCGTGACGTCCGGGATCTCATCCGGGACTCCGAACAACATTCAGGTTACTGCATATACATATCCCTACAACCCTAGCGTCACCGAACCTTAAGTGTGTAGACCCTACGGGTTCGGGAGACATGTAGACATGACCGAGACGACTCTCCGGTCAATAACCAACAGCGGGATCTGGATACCCATGTTGGCTCCCACATACGCCATGATGATCTCATCAGATGAACCACGATGTCGAGGATTCAAGCAACCCCGTATACAATTCCCTTTGTCAATCGGTATGTTACTTGCCCGAGATTCGATCGTCGGTATCCCAATACCTCGTTCAATCTCGTTACCGGCAAGTCACTTTACTCGTACCGTAATGCATAATCCCGTGACCAGACACTTGGTCACTTTGAGCTCATAATGATGATGCATTACCGAGTGGGCCCAGTGATACCTCTCCGTCATACGGAGTGACAAATCCCAGTCTTGATCCGTGTCAACCCAACAGACACTTTCGGAGATACCCGTAGTCTACCTTTATAGTCACCCAGTTACGTTGTGACGTTTGGTATACCCAAAGCACTCCTACGGTATCCGGGAGTTACACGATCTCATGGTCTAAGGAAAAGATACTTTGACATTGGAAAAACTCTAGCAAACGAACTATACGATCTTTAAGCTATGTTTAGGATTGGGTCTTGTCCATCACATCATTCTCCTAATGATGTGATCTCGTTATCAATGACATCCAATGTCCATAGTCAGGAAACCATGACTATCTGTTGATCAACGAGCTAGTCAACTAGAGGCTTACTAGGGACATGTTGGTGTCTGTTATTCACACATGTATTACGATTTTCGGATGACACAATTATAGCATGAATAAAGACAATTATCATGAACAAGGAAATATAATAATAATGCTTTTATTATTGCCTCTAGGGCATATTTCCAACAGAGGGTTCGAGGGTTCTATAGGGTCGAGGGTTCCAGCAGGGTCGTCGAGGGGTCGAGGGTTCGAGGGTCGTCGAGGGTTCGAGGGGTCGAGGATCGCCGAGGGGTCGAGAGAGGTTTCCTAGTGTCAAAGTATGGAAGAAATCCATGCCTTCATCATTAGCCGGAAGTAACCAGGGAATGTTGGTACGAAGTTCTGCAAAGTTGTTCTGGAATAGAGTCCCGGGTAGAATAATCCGCCTTTTGGTACGAATTCAGCAAAGGCCTTCCAAATAGCGATATTTGGAAGGCTCTTTCTGAACTTTGTACCAAAAAGCGAATTATCCTATCTGGGACTCTGTTCCAGAACAACTTTGAAGAGCTTCGTACCATCATGCACATGTTACTTTCGCCTAATGATGAAGACATGGTTTTGTTGAATCCTTTGACACTAGGCAACCTCCCGACCCCTCGGCGATCCTCTCGAACATGAGAGGAAGAAGAGGATAAAAAAAGAAGAGGAAGAAGAAAAAAAAGAGGAGAAGAAAGAATAGAGGAGTTCTTCTCCTCTATTATTTCTTCTCCTCATTTTTTCCTTCTTCTTCCTCTTTTTTTTATCGGGAACGAGGGTCGTCGAGGGACATAGATGTAGTGTCGTCGTTGTCGATATATACCCCCTCCCGATAGCTTACTATGATTAGGTAGCTAGTTCTACGTTTGGCACTAATATATCCATCTGTCATGTTTGAATAATAATTGCCATGTTGTAAATATTTGTAGAAACTATGGACACCGCCCTAGACGAAGCAACAAAAGAAGCGTTGTTGAGGGAGATAATCGCAGAAGGAAGTGATGCCGTCTCGTACTTTCTCAACGAAACCGATGGTCTGGAAGGAGAGGGTGAACAAGCTGGCTACGGTGACCTAATGCCGGTGCAAGAAGAAGAACATGAGGACGGCTCCGGTGACCCAATGCCGGTGCAAGAAGGAGACCGTGATGACGGCTTCGGTGACCGAACCGAGTCCGGCCAGGTATATATATTAGTTAAACCTATGCTGACCGATTGATGCATTCATTGTTTTGGTATGTACACATATTAATTAAGTCTTTGTTCTTTTTTCTAGCCCTCCAGATCGAGCACAACTTCGGTAAAGAGACGAGGCCCAAAGAAAAAGTTGAGCTCGGATGAAAAGCTTGAGATCACAGCAATCGCGCCCGACGGCCAACCTATTGAACCCCTCCGGACAAAGAGCGCATTTGTTGCTCAGTGCGGGGTTCTGGTTAGGGACAAGATCCCGATAAGCATCCAGCAATGGTTTAAGCCGGCTACAGAAGACCCTGAGGTGTCTTATGTCAATGATATGCAGAAAAATGATCTTTGGACTGAGCTGAAGTCAAATTTCACCCTACCCCCAGAGGATGATCCGGAGAAGCCAGTTAAAGAGCAATTAATCAAGTCTTTTGCTCTTAAGAGGATGGCAGATCATTTAGGAGGTGGAAGAAAGAGCTGAATAGGTTTGTCGATAAAAAAGAGACACCAGAATTCAAGGGCAGATATGAGAAGATCAGAGATCACTGGCCCGCATTTGTGGCCCACAAGACATCGGAAAAGAGTAAGAAGATGTCAGCGACAAACAAGCAAAATGCTGCGAAGAAGAAGCTTCACCATCGCACAGGGTCAGGTGGCTACCTCGTAGCCCGACCTAAGTGGTCCAAGATTGAGAATGATCTGGTTCATAAAGGGATCGAACCAGAGACAAATAACTGGCTAGACCGTTGCCGGACTTGGTTCTTCGGCGCTGGCGGAACCTTGGACCCTGAAACAGGGAAGTGCATTTGGACGAACGATCAAATGGACATACCAGTCAGTAAGCTTAAGCAGTATATCGAAGCAGCGCAGGGAGGTAATTTCTTTCCAGACAGAGAGAACGACGAGCTCACAATGGCCCTCGGGAATCCTGAGCACCCTGGACGGACACGAGGCATGCCAGGCTCCGTTCCGTGGAAGGTTGGGTTTCCGGACGCAGGCGGTTACAAATCCCATGAGAGGAGGAAAAAGTGCAGCAGACCCAAATGCAGGCGCTGCAAGCAAGGGTAGACGCGATAGAGGAACGAGAAGCAAATCGCAGTAAACGTACTGCCGAAGCCTCCCCCGAAGCTACCCCGCCATCTCAGCACAGAAGCAGCGTGTCTTCCACCGAGCTGCTTCAACCGGAGCATGCCTTGACGGCTCCTGCCAGCTATCCCGTGGATGCTATCACGGAGTCTCAAAATTGCCACCTTATGACGCAATGGATGAATTTGAAGGTCAAGGCGGCTGTTGGCTCTGTTTATCCTACTGAACCCGGCGCAACTTTTCACTGCCGGCCGATTCCAGAAGGATATGCTAGGGTGATGGTGGATGAGATAACGGAGGGATTTGAGGACCTCCAGCTTGACCACCCTACCGGTGAAGGGGAGACTCGGCTGGGGTCTGCTTTGAAGACTCCATGCCTATGGCGGAAGGAGCTCATCAACCTTCCGAACTGGACGCCTCCGCCTCCTTCTCCTCCTCCTCCTCCTCCTCCGGCGAGTCAGGGCACTCCGCCTCCTCCACCGCCTCCTCCTCCGGCGAGTGACGATCAGGGCCCTCGGCCGGCTCCTTCTCCGGCGCATGGTGGCACTCCGCCTCCTTCTCCGCTTGCACCGACGCGCCCGAGCAGCCAGCCTCCTCCTTCTCCGCCTCGTCAGCAAGGGCGAAAGAGACCTGCCGCCGCTCCAGCTGCTCCGGCGCGTCGTAGTCCTTCTCCTCCGCCTCTTAAACAAATAAAGAAGACAACTGCTCCGTCTGCTCGGTCGGCGTCTAGCAGTACAACCAGAGGCGGTCGGACATACAGATTCGGTCCTTCTCTGAAGACTCTAGAGAAGTTACCATACGAGAGGACCCAGGAGGAGAACGCCGAGATCGCGTGAGAAGTAGTGAGGAAATTCTTTGAAGGGGTGAAAGCAAAGAAACATCCACCTCCGGAGGAGAAGGTAGATCGGGTGAAAGTGAAGCGCACTCTAGCTGCCCTGACAAAACCACCGAAGTCTGATCTGCCGAAAGGAAACTATGACCGCATTATTGGAAAGGAATTTGCCGAACCGGAGCGGTCGGGAAGTACTGTCAGTTATCAAAGGCTGAAAGAACGACGAGCTGGGAAACAAATTGCCCAGCTCGGCAAACAAGCGAAGCAATCGTGCCCACCGCTCAAGGTGCCTAGCCACAACGTCGCTAATGATCCGAGGATGGTGCCCAGTTATAGCAATCTTGCAGATTACCTGCCCGACGAAGTACATTATGAACCCATGGAGATGCAGATACAAAGATACGAGTACGGGAAGCCTCTCGTCAAAGATGAAAGATCTCTATCAACGATGATGCGAAGATTGCATGATTGGTACTTGAAAATCTGCAGAGACTCTGGGGGGAGGAGTACTTTGTATTTGAAAGTTAAAAAGGAGCATGACCTCGTTGGAATTGATCTGTTGCCTGTTCCATTTGAGGAGTTCTATCAGTTTTTCAATCAATTGGCCCTCGATAAAGCAACGGTCACCTGCTACTGTCTGTAAGTACTACTACTTCTGTCATTAAGTTAAATCGATCATTATCCACCATATCAGCAACTTTGTTCATTTCCTGATATATCAAGTAATTATTTTCTTTGTCCGGCAGGGTTTGGAGAAAATTCACCAGAAAAGCTCCGGGACTGCCGAAGGAGCTGCAATTTAGACACCCGAAAGTAAGTACTATTCATTCAAGCGCTAGTTTCATCAATACCATTTGGCATTCTTGCTTATCAGTTTGATTAACCTCTATTTCTTGTAAAGTGGTTGTGACAGGAACAAGGGAATGATTTCTGTGGATACTATGTTTGCGAGTCCATCCGCCACACGACCTGTGACCGGGGCTACACTGACGAACAATATGAAGTACGTAAATAACAACATTCACAATTTTATTTTATTACCATCATATGTGTTGAGTTTCATTCATTCATATATATATGTATTTACCCCCTTCTTTAAATTAGATGTTTCGGAAGCGGGATGAACTCCTAGCACCAGCTTGCATGCGAGGAATTCAAGAGGAATTGGCGGCATTCTTTCTTGACCACGTGATCCCTGAAGACGGAGAATTCTATGTTGACCCTGAGTCCGTATGATTATATTTGTAAGAGATAATTACTGTATATATGTAGCCGGTAGTGTCAGATAGATATACGAGAACTTGTTGTTCGACCAATCTCTCGGAAAAAGAGAGGTGGTCGATATCACTTCTCTCTGTATGCATATATGTTCATCACGATCTTCTGTTTCCTTCGTTTGCTTACTAGCTAGCCAGCGTGTCTAGTCCTCTCTATACGTATGTATAATACGTAGCATCGACCAAGCACGGACATAAGAGAGGACACTTCTCTCTATTAATTATAGCTAGCAACACAATATATGAAACACCTAAATTAACCCCCCAAAACCCCCAACCCCCCCCCCTTTCAAAAAAAACAAAAACCCAGCCACAGAAATGCTGACGCGTGGATGCCTATTGGTCCCGGTTGGTGCTACCAACCGGGACCAAAGGGTCTCCTGACTGGGCTCTGCGCACTGCCCACGTGGAAGGCCATCAGTCCCGGTTCTGGATTGAGCCGGGACTAAAGGGTCGGGGCATTAGTACCGACACTTTAGTCCCGGTTCAGGAACTGGGACTAAAGGCCCTTACGAACCAGGACTATAGGCCCTTTTTCTACTAGTGCCCCCTCCCCTTGGCCGCCGCCCCCCTCTAGATCTCATCTAGAGGGGCCGGCCCCCCTTATCCCTTCCCCTATAAATAGAGGGGCGAGGGGAGGGCTGCCACACACATCCAAGGCGCAGCCCCTCCCCTCCCCAACACCTCTCCTCCTCCGTCACGAGCTTGGCGAAGCCCTGCCGGAGTACTGCTGCTCCACCACCACCACGCCGTCGTGCTGCTGCTGGAGCCATCTTCCTCAACCTCTCCTTCCCCCATGCTGGATCAAGAAGGAGGAGACGTCATCCGCTCCGTACGTGTGTTGAACGCGGAGGTGCCGTCCGTTCGGCACTTGGTCATTGGTGATTTGGATCACGGCGAGTACGACTCCATCATCCACGTTCTAGTGAACGCTTCCGCTCGCGATCTACAAAGGTATGTAGATGCATCCGATCACTCGTTGCTAGATGAACTCATAGATGGATCTTGGTGAAAATGTAGGAAAATTTTTGTTTTCTGCAACGTTCCCCAACAGTGGCATCATGAGCTAGGTCTATGCGTAGTTCTCTTTGCATGAGTAGAACACAATTGTTGTGGGCGTAGATGTTGTCAACTTTCTTGCCGCTACTAGTCTTATTTTGCTTCAGCGGTATTGTGGGATGAAGCGGCCCGGACCAACCTTACACGTACGCTTACGTGAGACCGGTTCCACCGACTGACATGCACTAGTTGCATAACGTGGCTGGCGGGTGTCTGTCTCTCCCACTTTAGTTGGAGCGGAATCGACGAAAAGGGTCCTTATGAAGGGTAAATAGAAGTTGAAAAATCACGTTGTGGCTTTTACGTAGGTAAGAAAACGTTCTTGCTAGAACCCTATTGCAGCCACGTAAAACTTGCAACAACAATTAGAGGACGTCTAACTTGTTTTTGCAGCAAGTGCTTTGTGATATGATATGGCCAAAGTTGTGATGAATGATGAATGATATATATGTGATGTATGAGATCATGTTCATGTAATAGGAATCACGACTTGCATGTCGATGAGTATGACAACCGGCAGGAGCCATAGGAGTTGTCATTATTTTTTGTATGACCTGCGTGTCATTGGAAACGCCATGTAAATTACTTTACTTTATTGCTAAACGTGTTATCCATAGTAGTAGAAGTAATAGTTGGCGAGCAACTTCATGGAGACACGATGATGGAGATCATGATGATGGAGATCATGGTGTCATGCCGGTGACAAGATGATCATGGAGCCCCAAGATGGAGATCAAAGGAGCTATATGATATTGGCCATATCATGTCACTATTATTATTTGATTGCATGTGATGTTTATCATGTTTTTGCATCTTGTTTACTTAGAACGACGGTAGTAAATAAAATGATCCCTCATAATAATTTCAAGAAAGTGTTCCCCCTAACTATGCACCGTTGCGACAGTTCGTTGTTTCGAAGCACCACGTGATGATCGGGTGTGATAGATTCCAACGTTCACATACAACGGGTGTAAGACAGATTTACGCATGCAAACACTTAGGTTAACTTGACGAGCCTAGCATGTACAGACATGGCCTCGGAACACAAGAGACCGAAAGGTCGAACATGAGTCGTATGAAACATACGATCAACATGGAGATGTTCACCGATGATGACTAGTCCGTCTCACGTGATGATCAGACACGGCCTAGTCGAGTCAGATCATGTTTCACTTAGATGACTAGAGGGATGTCTAATCTGAGTGGGAGTTCATTAAATAATTTGATTAGATGAACTTAATTATCATGAACTTAGTCTAAAATCTTTGCATAAATGTCTTGTAGATCAAATGGCCAACGCTAATGTCAACCTCAACTTCAACGTGTTCATAGAGAAAACCAAGCTGAAAGACGATGGCAGCAACTATACGGACTCGGTCCGGAACCTAAGGATCATCCTCATAGCTGCCAGGAAACAATATGTCCTAGAAGCACCGCTAGGTGATGCACCCGTGCCAGAGAACCAAGACGTTATGAACGCTTGGCAGCAGCGTGCTGATGATTACTCCCTCGTTCAGTGCGGCATGCTTTACAGCTTAGAACCGGGGCTCCAAAAGCGTTTTGAGCAACACGGAGCATATGAGATGTTCGAAGAGCTGAAAATGGTTTTCCAAACTCATGCTCGGGTCGAGAGATATGAAATCTTCGACAAGTTCTACAGTTGTAAGATGGAGGAAAATAGTTCTGTCAGTGAACACATACTCAAGATGTCTGGGTTGCACAAGCGCTTGACTCAGCTGGAGATTAACCTCCCAGATGAGGCGGTCATTGACAGAATCCTTCAGTCGCTCCCACCTAGCTACAAGAGCTTTGTGATGAAGTACAATATGCAGGGGATGGAAAAGACCATTCCTGAAGTATTTGCTATGCTGAAATCAGCGGAGGTAGAAATCAAAAAGGAACATCAAGTGTTGATGGTCAATAAAACCACCAAGTTCAAGAAAGTCAAGGGTAAGAAGAACTTCAAGAAGGACGGCAAGGATGTTGCTGTGCCCGGTAGACCAGTTGCCGGGAAGAAGTCAAAGCATGGACCCAAGCCTGAGACTGAGTGCTTTTATTGCAAAGGGAAGGGTCACTGGAAGCGGAACTGCCCCAAATACTTAGCAGACAAGAAGGCCGGCAACACTAAAGGTATATGTGATATACATGTAATTGATGTGTACCTTACCAGTGCTCGTAGTAGCTCCTGGGTATTTGATACCGGTGCCGTTGCTCATATTTGTAACTCAAAATAGGAGCTGCGGAATAAGCGGAGACTGGCGAAGGACGAGGTGACGATGCGCGTCGGGAATGGTTCCAAGGTCGATGTGATCACCGTCGGCACGCTACCTCTACATTTACCTACGGGATTAGTTTTAAACCTCAATAATTGTTATTTAGTGCCAAGTTTGAGCATGAACATTGTATCTGGATCTCGTTTAATACGAGATGGCTACTCATTTAAATCCGAGAATAATGGTTGTTCTATTTATATGAGTGATATGTTTTATGGTCATGCTCCGATGGTCAATGGTTTATTCTTAATGAATCTCGTACGTGATGATACACCTATTCATAGTGTGAATACCAAAAGATGTAAAGTTGATAACGATAGTCCCACATACTTGTGGCACTGCCGCCTTGGTCACATTGGTGTCAAGCGCATGAAGAAGCTCCATGCTGATGGACTTTTAGAGTCTCTCTATTATGAATAATTTGACACATGAGAACCATGCCTCATGGGCAAAATGACCAAGTCTCCGTTCTCCGGAACAATGGAGCGAGCAACCAACTTATTGGAAATCATACATACTGATGTGTGCGGTCCAATGAGTGTTGAGGCTCGCGGAGGATATCGTTATGTTCTCACTCTTACTGATGACTTAAGTAGATATGGGTATATCTACTTGATGAAACACAAGTCTGAGACCTTTGAAAAGTTCAAGGAATTTCAGAATGAGGTAGAGAATCAACATGACCGAAAAATAAAGTTTTTACGATCAGATCGTGGAGGAGAATATCACGAATTTGGCACACACTTAAGGAAATGTGGAATCGTTTCACAACTCACGCCGCCTGGAACACCTCAACGTAATGGTGTGTCCGAACGTCGTAATCGCACTCTATTGGATATGGTGCGATCTATGATGTCTCTTACAGATTTACCGCTATCATTTTGGGGATACACTCTAGAGACAGCTACATTCACTTTAAATAGGGCACCGTCTAAATCCGTTGAGACGACACCGTATGAATTATGGTTTGGGAAGAAACCTAAGCTGTCGTTTCTAAAAGTTTGGGGATGCGATGCTTATGTCAAGAAATTTCAACCTGAAAAGCTCGAACCCAAGTCGGAAAAATGCGTGTTCATAGGATACCCTAAGGAAACCATTGGGTATACCTTCTACCTAAGATCCGAAGGCAAGATCTTTGTTGCCAAGAACGGACCCTTTCTAGAGAATGAGTTTCTCTCGAAAGAAGTAAGTGGGAGGAAAGTGGAACTTGATGAAGTATTACCTCTTGAATCGGAGAGTAGCGCAGCTCAAGAAAATGTTTCTGTGGTGCCTCCACCGATTAGAGAGGAGGTTAATGATGATGATCATGAAACTTCAGATCAAGTTACTACTGAACTTCGTAGGTCCACAAGGACACGTTCCGCACCAGAGTGGTATGGCAACCCTGTCCTGGAGATCATGTTGTTAGACAACGGTGAACCTTCGAACTATGAAGAAGCGATGGCGGGCCCAGATTCCAACAAATGGCTAGAGGCCATGCAATCCGAGATAGGATCCATGTATGAAAACAAAGTATGGACTTTGACAGACTTGCCCGATGATCGGCGAGCGATAGAAAACAAATGGATCTTTAAGAAGAAGACGGACGCGGATGGTAATGTTACCATCTATAAAGCTCGACTTGTTGCTAAGGGTTATCGGCAAGTTCAAGGGGTTGACTACGATGAGACTTTCTCTCCCGTAGCGAAGCTGAAGTCCGTCCGAATCATGTTAGCAATTGCCGCATACTATGATTATGATATATGGCAAATGGACGTCAAAACGGCATTCCTTAACGGTTATCTTAAGGAAGAACTGTATATGATGCAGCCGGAAGGTTTTGTCGAACCTAAGAATGCTAACAAGGTGTGCAAGCTCCAGCGATCCATTTATGGGCTGGTGCAAGCATCTCGGAGTTGGAACATTCGCTTTGATGAGATGATCAAAGCGTTTGGGTTTATGCAGACTTATGGAGAAGCCTGCGTTTACAAGAAAGTGAGTGGGAGCTCTGTAGCATTTCTCATATTATATGTAGATGACATACTTTTGATGGGAAATGATATAGAACTTTTGGACAGCATTAAGGCCTACTTGAATAAGAGTTTTTCAATGAAGGACCTTGGAGAAGCTGCTTATATATTAGGCATCAAGATCTATAGAGATATATCGAGACGCCTCATAGGTCTTTCACAAAGCACATACCTTGAAAAGATATTGAAGAAGTTCAATATGGATCAGTCCAAGAAGGGGTTCTTGCCTGTGTTGCAAGGTGTGAAATTGAGCTCAGCTCAATGCCCTACCACGGCAGAACATATAGAAGAGATGAGTGTCATCCCCTATGCCTTAGCCATAGGGTCTATTATGTATGCCATGCTGTGTACCAGACCTGATGTAAACCTTGCCGTAAGTTTGGTAGGAAGGTACCAAAGTAATCCCGGCAAGGAACACTGGACAGCGGTCAAGAATATCCTGAAGTACCTGAAAAGGACTAAGGACATGTTTCTCGTTTATGGAGGTGACGAAGAGCTCATCGTAAAGTGTTACGTCGACGCTAGCTTCGACACAGATCTGGATGACTCTAAGTCACAAACCGGATACGTGTATATGTTGAATGGTGGAGCAGTAAGCTGGTGCAGCTGCAAGCAGAGCGTCGTGGCGGGATCTACATGTGAAGCGGAGTACATGGCAGCCTCGTAGGCAGCGCATGAAGCAATTTGGGTGAAGGAGTTCATCACCGACCTAGGAGTCATACCCAATGCGTCGGGGCCGATCAAACTCTTCTGTGACAACACTGGAGCTATTGCACTTGCCAAGGAGCCCAGGTTTCACAAGAAGACCAGGCACATCAAGCGTTGCTTCAACTCCATTCGTGAAAATGTTCAAGATGGAGACATAGAAATTTGCAAAGTGCATACAGATCTGAATGTCGCAGATCCGTTGACTAAACCTCTCCCTAGAGCAAAACATGATCAACACCAGAACTCTATGGGTGTTCGATTCATCACAATGTAACTAGATTATTGACTCTAGTGCAAGTGGGAGACTGTTGGAAATATGCCCTAGAGGTAATAATAAAAGCATTATTATTATATTTCCTTGTTCATGATAATTGTCTTTTATCCATGCATGTGTGAATATATAGACACCAACATGTCCCTAGTAAGCCTCTAGTTGACTAGCTCGTTGATCAACAGATAGTCATGGTTTCCTGACTATGGACATTGGATGTCATTGATAACGAGATCACATCATTAGGAGAATGATGTGATGGACAAGACCCAATCCTAAGCATAGCACAAAGATCGTATAGTTCGTTTGCTAGAGCTTTTCCAATGTCAAGTATCTATTCCTTAGACCATGAGATCGTGTAACTCCCGGATACCGTAGGAGTGCTTTGGGTATGCCAAACGTCACAACGTAACTGGGTGACTATAAATGTATACTACGAGTATCTCCGAAAGTATCTGTTGTGTTGACACGGATCGAGACTGGGATTTTTCACTCCGTATGACGGAGAGGTATCACTGGGCCCACTCGGTAATGCATCATCATAATGAGCTCAATGTGATCAAAGTGTTTGATCACGGGATCATGCATTATAGTACGAGTAAAGTGACTTGCCGGTAACGAGATTGAACGAGGTATTGGGATACCGACGATCGAATCTCGGGCAAGTAACATGCCGATTGACAAAGGGAATTGTATACAGGGTTGATTGAATCCTCGACATCGTGGTTAATCTGATGAGATCATCGAGGAGCATGTGGGAGCCAACATGGGTATCCAGATCCCGCTGTTGGTTATTGACCGGAGAGTCGTCTCGGTCATGTCTGCGTGTCTCCCGAACCCGTAGGGTCTACACACTTAAGGTTCAGTGACGGTGGGGTTATTAGGAAGACTTATATGTGATTACCGAATGTTGTTCGGAGTCCCAGATGAGATCCCGGACGTCACGAGGAGTTCCGGAATAGTCCGGAGGTAAAGATTTATATATGGGAAGTTGTCATACGGTCACCGGAAAGGTTCGGGGGCATATCGGTATTGTACCGGGGCCACCGGAGGGGTTCCGGGGGTCCACCGGGAGGGGCCACCTCTCCCGGAGGGCCTTATGGGCTGTATGAGGAAGGGAACCAGCCCAAAGTGGGCTGGGGCGCCACTCCCCCCTAGGGCTCATGCGCCTAGGGTTGGGGGAAACCCTGAGGGGGGCGCCCCCCTTGCTTGGGGGGCAAGCCCCCTCCCCTTGGCCGCCGCCCCCCTCTAGATCTCATCTAGAGGGGCCGGCCCCCCTTCTCCCTTCCCCTATAAATAGAGGGGCGAGGGGAGGGCTGCCACACACATCCAAGGCGCAGCCCCTCCCCTCCCCAACACCTCTCCTCCTCCGTCACGAGCTTGGCGAAGCCCTGCCGGAGTACTGCTGCTCCACCACCACCACAACGTCGTGCTGCTGCTGGAGCCATCTTCCTCAACATCTCCTTCCCCCTTGCTGGATCAAGAAGGAGGAGACGTCATCCGCTCCGTACGTGTGTTGAACGCGGAGGTGCCGTCCGTTCGGCACTTGGTCATCGGTGATTTGGATCACGGCGAGTACGACTCCATCATCCACGTTCTAGTGAACGCTTCCGCTCGCGATCTACAAAGGTATGTAGATGCATCCGATCACTCGTTGCTAGATGAACTCATAGATGGATCTTGGTGAAAATGTAGGAAATTTTTTGTTTTCTGCAACGTTCCCCAACACCCCCCCCCTCGCCGCCGCCGCCGGGGATCGTCCACCATCGAGCGCACCCCCTCGTCGCCTGATACGTCTCCAACGTATCTATAATTTTTGATTTCTCCATGCTATATTATCTACTGTTTTGAATATATTGGGCTTTATTTTCCACTTTTATATTATTTTTGGGACTAACCTATTAACCGGAGGCCCGGCCCAGAATTGCTATTTTTTTGCCTATTTCAGTGTTTTGAAGAAACGGAATATCAAACGGAGTCCAAACAGAATAATCCTTTCTGGAACGTGATTTTGTTCCCGAACAAGACCCATGAGACTTGGACCCTACGCCAAGGAAGCCCCGAGGAGGTCACGAGGTATGGGGGCGCGCCCTACACCCCCAGGCGCGCCCCCCACCCTCGTGGGCCCATCGAAGCTCCACCGACGTACTTCTTCCTCCTATATATATCCACGTATCCCCAAACGATCAGAACAGGAGCCAAAAACCTAATTCCACCGCCGCAACTTTCTGTATCTACGAGATCCCATCTTGGCCTGTTCCAGAGCTCCGCCGGAGAGGGCCGTCATCACGGAGGGCTTCTACATCAACTAGCCTCTCCGATGAAGTGTGAGTAGTTTACCTCAGACCTTCGGGTCCATAGTTATTAGCTAGATGACTTCTTCTCTATTTTTGGATCTTAATACAATGATCTCCCCCTCTCTCGTGGAGATCTATTCGATGTAATCTTCTTCTTTTTGCGGTGTGTTTGTTGAGACCGATGAATTGTGGGTTTATGATCAAGTCTATCTATGAACAATATTTGAATCTTTTCTGAATTCTTTTATGTATGATTGGTTATCTTTGCAAGTCTCTTCGAATTATCTGTTTGGTTTGGCCGACTAGATTGGTAGTTCTTGCCATGGGAGAAGTGCTTAGCTTTGGGTTCGATCTTGTAGTGTCCTTTCCCAATGACAGAATGGGCAGCAAGGCATGTATTGTATCATTGCCATCAAGGATAACAAGATGGGGTTTATTTCATATTGCATGAATTTATCTCTCTACATCATGTCATCTTGCTTAAAGCGTTACTCTATTTTTAACTTAATACTCTAGATGCATGCTGGATAGCGGTCGACGAGTGGAGTAATAGTAGTAGATGCAGAATCATTTCGATCTACTTGTCACGGACGTGATGCCTATATACATGATCATGCCTAGATATTCTCATAACTATGCTCAATTCTGTCAATTGCTCAACAGTAATTTGTTCACCCACCGTAGAATACTTATGCTCTTGAGAGAAGCCACTAGTGAAACCTATGGCCCCCGGGTCTATTCTCATCATATCAATCTCCATCACATTAATCTTGCTTTGCTTTTTACTTTGCCTTTTACTTTTCACTTTGCATCTTTATACCAAAAATACCAAAAATATTATCTCTATCAGATCTCACTCTCGTAAGTGACCGTGAAGGGATTGACAACCCCTAATCGCGTTGGTTGCGAGTAGCTATCGTTTTGTGCAAGTACGAGGGACTTGAGCGTGGCCTCCTACTGGATTGATACCTTGGTTCTCAAAAACTGAGGGAAATACTTACGCTACTCTGCTGCATCATCCTCTCCTCTTCGGGGAAAACCAACGCAAGCTCAAGAGGTAGCAAGAAGAACTTCTGGTGCCGTTGCCGGGGAGGCTTTCACAAAGTCAAGATTTGGACTCCCGACAACGAGCCATTTCTGGCGCCGTTGTCGGGGAGTCTACGCAAAAAAAGTCAACATACCAAGTACCCATCGCAATCCCTATCTCTCGCATTACATTAGTTGCCATTTGCCTCTCGTTTTCCTCTCCCTCACTTCACCCTTGCCGTTTTATTCGCCCTTCCTCCGTTCAATCTTGTGTTACCATGTGCCTTCTTTTTGCTTGCATCTTCGCTTGCTAAGAGTTTATGGATCCTCATCCACTTGCCAATCTCTTTAAGAGATCCAATTATGATGAACCTATTGCTAGTGAGTTGAGTGCACTAGATTATCTTTATAAGGTTTTGCCTGAAATTCGTGAATCTAAAAATTATGATAAAGCACTTTATGAAACGATTCACGATAGATCTTTGAATAAAAAGCATGATTGCAATGATCTTATTATAAATCCTATGGATGTAAATTATGCTAATAATATGCAAAACCCTAAGCTTGGGGATGCTAGTTTTGCTATGTCCAATAGTCATGATTGGGGAGATTCTTCTTATGATCTTGAAAATTTATTTAAGCCCCATGATGAATATGAGATTGATAATATTTTTGCAATAATATTGAAAGTGGGTTTGGAGGAGTGTCAACTTTAGATCCCACATATTTGGAGAATATTCAATCTTATGAAATTTTTGATAAAAGCGGGTTGGAGAGGTCATGACTTTAGTTAATGTTAATCCCACTATCTTGGAAGAGTGTCAACTTTGCATGCATGTGGATCGTGTTGAGAATATGTTTTGTGGTAGCTATACTTTTGAATTTGCTTATGATCCTACATGTAATTATTATGAGAGAGGAAAATATGGTTGTAGGAATTTTCATGTTACTAAATTACATCTCTTTATGTTGAGATTGCTATTGTTTCTTTCCGCTTCCTTGCATATGCTAGTTTTTGCTTGCCTTGATAATTTGTTTGCCTATAAGATGCCTATGCATAGGAAGTATGTTAGACTTATATGTGTTTTTCACGTGCTTTATGATGCTCTCTTTGTGCTTCAATTCTTGTCTTTCTTATGAGCATCATTGAAATCTCAATGCCTAGCTAGGGGCGTTAAACGATAGCGCTTGTTGGGAGGCAACCCAATTTTATTTTTAGTTTTTTGTGTTTTTCTTCTGTTAGGAAATAAATAACCCATCTACCTTCTGTTTGGATGTGGTTTTGTGTTTTAATTAGTGTTTGTGCCAAGTTAGACCTATTAGATCTTCTTGGATGATAGTTATTTGATCTTGCTGTAATTTCCAGAAACTTTGCGTTCAGTGCCCGAATTATTAAAAATCATCAGAACGTGATAAAATACTGATTCCAATTGCTTCTGATCAATAAACAAATTTTCTAGGTCGTCTAATTTTGGTAGATGTTTTGGAGTTCCAGAAGTTTGCGTTAGTTACAGATTACTACAGACTGTTCTGTTTTTGACAGATTCTGTTTTTCATGTGTTGTTTGCTTATTTTGATGAATCTATGGTTAGTAAAATATTTTATAATCCATAGAGAAGTTGGAATACAGTAGGTTTAACACCAATATAAATAAATAATGAGTTCATTACAGTACTTTGAAGTGGTCTTTTATTTTCTTTCTTTAACGGAGCTCACGAGATTTCTATTGAGTTTTGTGTTGTGAAGTTTTCAAGTTTTGGGTGAATTCTTTTGATGGATTATGGAATAAGGAGTGGCAAGAGCCTAAGCTTGGGGATGCCCATGGTACCCCCAAGATAATCCAAGGACACCAAAAAGTCAAAGCTTGGGGATGCCCCGGAAGGCATCCCCTCTTTCGTCCACTTCCATCGGTAATTTACTTGGAGCTATATTTTTATTCATCAACATGATATGTGTTTTGCTTGGAGCATCTTGTATTATTTGTGTCTTTGTTTGTTAGTGTGCCACAATCATCCTTTGCTGTACACACCTTTTGAGAGAGCCATACATGAATTGGAAATTGATAGAATACTCTATGTGCTTCACTTATATTTTTTGAGCTATGTAGTTTTGCTCTATGCGCTTCACTTATATCTTTTGAGCGTTGTAATTTTGCTCTATGTGCTTCACTTAGATCTTTTAGAGCAGGGTCGTCGAGGGGTCGAGGGTTCGAGGGTCGTCGAGGGTTCGAGGGGTCGAGGATCACCGAGGGGTCGAGAGAGGTTTCCTAGTGTCAAAGTATGGAAGAAATCCATGCCTTCATCATTAGCCGGAAGTAACCAGGGCATGTTGGTACGAAGTTCTGCAAAGCTGTTCTGGAATAGAGTCCCGGGTAGAATAATCCGCCTTTTGGTACGAATTCAGCAAAGGCCTTCCAAATAGCGATATTCGGAAGGCTCTTTCGGAACTTTGTACCAAAAAGCGAATTATCCTATCTGGGACTCCGTTCCAGAACAACTTTGAAGAGCTTCGTACCATCATGCACATGTTACTTTCGCCTAATGATGAAGACATGGTTTTGTTGAATCCTTTGACACTAGGAAACCTCCCGACCCCTCGGCGATCCTCTCGAACATGAGAGGAAGAAGAGGATAAAAAAAGAAGAGGAAGAAGAAAAAAAGAGGAGAAGAAAGAATAGAGGAGTTATTCTCCTCTATTATTTCTTCTCCTCATTTTTTCCTTCTTCTTCCTCTTTTTTTTATCGGGAACGAGGGTCGTCGAGGGACATAGATGTAGTGTCGTCGTTGTCGATATATACCCCCTCCCGATAGCTTACTATGATTAGGTAGCTAGTTATACGTTTGGCACTAATATATCCATCTGTCATGTTTGAATAATAATTGCCATGTTGTAAATATTTGTAGAAACTATGGACACCGCCCTAGACGAAGCAACAAAAGAAGCGTTGTTGAGGGAGATAATCGCAGAAGGAAGTGATGCCGTCTCGTACTTTCTCAACGAAACCGATGGTCTGGAAGGAGAGGGTGAACAAGCTGGCTACGGTGACCTAATGCCGGTGCAAGAAGAAGAACATGAGGACGGCTCCGGTGACCCAATGCCGGTGCAAGAAGGAGACCGTGATGACGGCTCCGATGACCGAACCGAGTCCGGCCAGGTATATATATTAGTTAAACCTATGCTGACTGATTGATGCATTCATTGTTTTGGTATGTACACATATTAATTAAGTCTTTGTTCTTTTTTCTAGCCCTCCGGATCGAGCACAACTTCGGTAAAGAGACGAGGCCCGAAGAAAAAGTTGAGCTCGGATGAAAAGCTTCAGATCACAGCAATCGCGCCCGACGGCCAACCTATTGAACCCCTCCGGACAAAGAGCGCATTTGTTGCTCAGTGCGGGGTTCTGGTTAGGGACAAGATCCCGATAAGCATCCAGCAATGGTTTAAGCCAGCTACAGAAGACCCTGAGGTGTCTTATGTCAATGATATGCAGAAAAATGATCTTTGGACTGAGCTGAAGTCAAATTTCACCCTACCCCCAGAGGATGATCCGGAGAAGCCAGTTAAAGAGCAATTAATCAAGTCTTTTGCTCTTAAGAGGATGGCAGATCATTTAGGAGGTGGAAGAAAGAGCTGAATAGGTTTGTCGATAAAAAAGAGACACCAGAATTCAAGGGCAGATATGAGAAGATCAGAGATCACTGGCCCGCATTTGTGGCCCACAAGACATCGGAAAAGAGTAAGAAGATCTCAGCGACAAACAAGCAAAATGCTGCGAAGAAGAAGCTTCACCATCGCACGGGGTCAGGTGGCTACCTCGTAGCCCGACCTAAGTGGTCCAAGATTGAGAATGATCTGGTTCATAAAGGGATCGAACCAGAGACAAATAACTGGCTAGACCGTTGCCGGACTTGGTTCTTCGGCGCTGGCGGAACCTTGGACCCTGAAACAGGGAAGTGCATTTGGACGAACGATCAAATGGACATACCAGTCAGTAAGCTTAAGCAGTATATCGAAGCAGCGCAGGGAGGTAATTTCTTTCCAGACAGAGAGAACGACGAGCTCACAATGGCCCTCGGGAATCCTGAGCACCCTGGACGGACACGAGGCATGCCAGGCTCCGTTCCGTGGAAGGTTGGGTTTCCGGACGCAGGCGGTTACAAATCCCATGAGAGGAGGAAAAAGTGCAGCAGACCCAAATGCAGGCGCTCCAAGCAAGGGTAGACGCGATAGAGGAACGAGAAGCAAATCGCAGTAAACGTACTGCCGAAGCCTCCCCCGAAGCTACCCCGCCATCTCAGCGCAGAAGCAGCGTGTCTTCCACCGAACTGCTTCAGCCGGAGCATGCCTTGACGGCTCCTGCCAGCTATCCCGTGGATGCTATCACGGAGTCTCAAAATTGCCACCTTATGACGCAATGGATGAATTTGAAGGTCAAGGCGGCTGTTGGCTCTGTTTATCCTACTGAACCCGGCGCAACTTTTCACTGCCGGCCGATTCTAGAAGGATATGCTAGGGTGATGGTGGATGAGATAACGGAGGGATTTGAGGACCTCCAGCTTGACCACCCTACCGGTGAAGGGGAGACTCGGCTGGGGTCTGCTTTGAAGACTCCATGCCTATGGCGGAAGGAGCTCATCAACCTTCCGAACTGGACGCTTCCGCCTCCTCCTCCTCCTCCGGCGAGTCAGGGCACTCCGCCTCCTCCACCGCCTCCTCCTCCAGCGAGTGACGATCAGGGCCCTCGGCCGGCTCCTTCTCCGGCGCGTGGTGGCACTCCGCCTCCTTCTCCGCTTGCGCCGACGCGCCCGAGCAGCCAGCCTCCTCCTTCTCCGCCTCGTCAGCAAGGGCGGAAGAGACCTGCCGCCGCTCCAGCTGCTCCGGCGCGTCATAGTCCTTCTCCTCCGCCTCTTAAGCAAGTAAAGAAGACAACTGCTCCGTCTGCTCGGTCGGCGTCTAGCAGTACAACCAGAGGCGGTCGGACATACAGATTCGGTCCTTCTCTGAAGACTCTGGAGAAGTTACCATACGAGAGGACCCAGGAGGAGAACGCCGAGATCGCGCGAGAAGAAGTGAGGAAATTCTTTGAAGGGGTGAAAGCAAAGAAAAATCCACCTCCGGAGGAGAAGGTAGATCGGGTGAAAGTGAAGCGCACTCTGGCTGCCCTGACAAAACCACCGAAGTCTGATCTGCCGAAAGGAAACTATGGCCGCATTATTGGAAAGGAATTTGCCGAAGCGGAGCGGTCGGGAAGTACTGTCAGTTATCAAAGGCTGAAAGAACGACGAGCTGGGAAACAAATTGCCCAGCTCGGCAAACAAGCGAAGCAATCGTGCCCCCCGCTCAAGGTGCCTAGCCACAACGTCGCTAATGATCCGAGGATGGTGCCCGGTTATAGCAATCTTGCAAATTACCTGCCCGACGAAGTACATTATGAACCCATGGAGATGCAGATACAAAGATACGAGTACGGGAAGCCTCTCCTCAAAGATGAAAGATCTCTATCAACGATGATGCGAAGATTGCATGATTGGTACTTGAAAATCTGCAGAGACTCTGGGGGGAGGAGTACTTTGTATTTGAAAGTTAAAAAGGAGCATGACCTCGTTGGAATTGATCTGTTGCCTGTTCCATTTGAGGAGTTCTATCAGTTTTTCAATCAATTGGCCCTCGATAAAGCAACGGTCACCTGCTATTGTCTGTAAGTACTACTACTTCTGTCATTAAGTCTCTCCATATAGCTCAGCTCTTTCATTACATGTATTTATAATCATCCTCACTATATTATGCAGATTGAAGATCGTCGAATTGAAGAAAAGACAAGTTGGTGATATTGGGTTCATTAACACATATCTCATAGATGCAACTCAGGTTAAATTTCATGCCGTAGAAACTGAGGCCAGCATGCTACAATTGTTGATAATAAATCAAAACAAAGATATAATACTCTTTCCTTACAACTTCAAGTGAGTGTTACTGTCTTGTGCGTATTCGGTTTCCCTTATATATTAGTCAAGGTTATAGTAATGTAATTGATGAGTTATGCATGTGTGTGCAGTTTCCACTATATTCTCCTACATATTAAGCTTGAGCAGGGACTAGTAACCGTCTTGGACTCAAGACGAAAAGATCCCAAGGACTATGCAGACATGACTCAAATACTCGAGAAGTAAGTTAAATCGATCATTATCCACCATATCAGCAACTTTGTTCATTTCCTGATATATCAAGTAATTATTTTCTTTGTCCGGCAGGGTTTGGAGAAAATTCACCAGAAAAGCTCCGGGACTGCCGAAGGAGCTGCAATTTAGACACCCGAAAGTAAGTACTATTCATTCAAGCGCTAGTTTCATCAATACCATTTGGCATTCTTGCTTATCAGTTTGATTAACCTCTATTTCTTGTAAAGTGGTTGTGACAGGAACAAGGGAATGATTTCTGTGGATACTATGTTTGCGAGTCCATCCGCCACACGACCTGTGACCGGGGCTACACTGACGAACAATATGAAGTACGTAAATAACAACATTCACAATTTTATTTTATTACCATCATATGTGTTGAGTTTCATTCATTCATATATATATGTATTTACCCCCTTCTTTAAATTAGATGTTTCGGAAGCGGGATGAACTCCTAGCACCAGCTTGCATGCGAGGAATTCAAGAGGAATTGGCGGCATTCTTTCTTGACCACGTGATCCCTGAAGACGGAGAATTCTATGTTGACCCTGAGTCCGTATGATTATATTTGTAAGAGATAATTACTGTATATATGTAGCCGGTAGTGTCAGATAGATATACGAGAACTTGTTGTTCGACCAATCTCTCGGAAAAAGAGAGGTGGTCGATATCACTTCTCTCTGTATGCATATATGTTCATCACGATCTTCTGTTTCCTTCGTTTGCTTACTAGCTAGCCAGCGTGTCTAGTCCTCTCTATACGTATGTATAATACGTAGCATCGACCAAGCACGGACATAAGAGAGGACACTTCTCTCTATTAATTATAGCTAGCAACACAATATATGAAACACCTAAATTAACCCCCCAAAACCCCCAACCCCCCCCCTTTCAAAAAAACAAAAACCCAGCCACAGAAATGCTGACGCGTGGATGCCTATTGGTCCCGGTTGGTGCTACCAACCGGGACCAAAGGGTCTCCTGACTGGGCTCTGCGCACTGCCCACGTGGAAGGCCATCAGTCCCGGTTCTGGATTGAGCCGGGACTAAAGGGTCGGGGCATTAGTACCGACACTTTAGTCCCGGTTCAGGAACTGGGACTAAAGGCCCTTACGAACCAGGACTATAGGCCCTTTTTCTACTAGTGCCCCCTCCCCTTGGCCGCCGCCCCCCTCTAGATCTCATCTAGAGGGGCCGGCCCCCCTTATCCCTTCCCCTATAAATAGAGGGGCGAGGGGAGGGCTGCCACACACATCCAAGGCGCAGCCCCTCCCCTCCCCAACACCTCTCCTCCTCCGTCACGAGCTTGGCGAAGCCCTGCCGGAGTACTGCTGCTCCACCACCACCACGCCGTCGTGCTGCTGCTGGAGCCATCTTCCTCAACCTCTCCTTCCCCCATGCTGGATCAAGAAGGAGGAGACGTCATCCGCTCCGTACGTGTGTTGAACGCGGAGGTGCCGTCCGTTCGGCACTTGGTCATTGGTGATTTGGATCACGGCGAGTACGACTCCATCATCCACGTTCTAGTGAACGCTTCCGCTCGCGATCTACAAAGGTATGTAGATGCATCCGATCACTCGTTGCTAGATGAACTCATAGATGGATCTTGGTGAAAATGTAGGAAAATTTTTGTTTTCTGCAACGTTCCCCAACAGTGGCATCATGAGCTAGGTCTATGCGTAGTTCTCTTTGCATGAGTAGAACACAATTGTTGTGGGCGTAGATGTTGTCAACTTTCTTGCCACTACTAGTCTTATTTTGCTTCAGCGGTATTGTGGGATGAAGCGGCCCGGACCAACCTTACACGTACGCTTACGTGAGACCGGTTCCACCGACTGACATGCACTAGTTGCATAACGTGGCTGGCGGGTGTCTGTCTCTCCCACTTTAGTTGGAGCGGAATCGACGAAAAGGGTCCTTATGAAGGGTAAATAGAAGTTGAAAAATCACGTTGTGGCTTTTACGTAGGTAAGAAAACGTTCTTGCTAGAACCCTATTGCAGCCACGTAAAACTTGCAACAACAATTAGAGGACGTCTAACTTGTTTTTGCAGCAAGTGCTTTGTGATATGATATGGCCAAAGTTGTGATGAATGATGAATGATATATATGTGATGTATGAGATCATGTTCATGTAATAGGAATCACGACTTGCATGTCGATGAGTATGACAACCGGCAGGAGCCATAGGAGTTGTCATTATTTTTTGTATGACCTGCGTGTCATTGGAAACGCCATGTAAATTACTTTAATTTATTGCTAAACGTGTTATCCATAGTAGTAGAAGTAATAATTGGCAAGCAACTTCATGGAGACACGATGATGGAGATCATGATGATGGAGATCATGGTGTCATGCCGGTAACAAGATGATCATGGAGCCCCAAGATGGAGATCAAAGGAGCTATATGATATTGGCCATATCATGTCACTATTATTATTTGATTGCATGTGATGTTTATCATGTTTTTGCATCTTGTTTACTTAGAACGACAGTAGTAAATAAGATGATCCCTCATAATAATTTCAAGAAAGTGTTCCCCCTAACTATGCACCGTTGCGACAGTTCGTTGTTTCGAAGCACCACGTGATGATCGGGTGTGATAGATTCCAACGTTCACATACAACGGGTGTAAGACAGATTTACGCATGCAAACACTTAGGTTAACTTGACGAGCCTAGCATGTACAGACATGGCCTCGGAACACAAGAGACCGAAAGGTCGAACATGAGTCGTATGAAAGATACGATCAACATGGAGATGTTCACCGATGATGACTAGTCCGTCTCACGTGATGATCGGACACGGCCTAGTCGAGTCAGATCATGTTTCACTTAGATGACTAGAGGGATGTCTAATCTGAGTGGGAGTTCATTAAATAATTTGATTAGATGAACTTAATTATCATGAACTTAGTCTAAAATCTTTGCATAAATGTCTTGTAGATCAAATGGCCAACGCTAATGTCAACCTCAACTTCAACGCGTTCATAGAGAAAACCAAGCTGAAAGACGATGGCAGCAACTATACGGACTGGGTCCGGAACCTGAGGATCATCCTCATAGCTGCCAGGAAACAATATGTCCTAGAAGCACCGCTAGGTGATGCACCCGTCCCAGAGAACCAAGACGTTATGAACGCTTGGCAGCAGCGTGCTGATGATTACTCCCTCGTTCAGTGCGGCATGCTTTACAGCTTAGAACCGGGGCTCCAAAAGCGTTTTGAGCAACACGGAGCATATGAGATGTTCGAAGAGCTGAAAATGGTTTTCCAAGCTCATGCTCGGGTCGAGAGATATGAAATCTCCGACAAGTTCTACAGTTGTAAGATGGAGGAAAATAGTTCTGTCAGTGAACACATACTCAAGATGTCTGGGTTGCACAAGCGCTTGACTCAGCTAGAGATTAACCTCCCAGATGAGGCGGTCATTGACAGAATCCTTCAGTCGCTCCCACCTAGCTACAAGAGCTTTGTGATGAAGTACAATATGCAGGGGATGGAAAAGACCATTCCTGAAGTATTTGCTATGCTGAAATCAGCGGAGGTAGAAATCAAAAAGGAACATCAAGTGTTGATGGTCAATAAAACCACCAAGTTCAAGAAAGTCAAGGGTAAGAAGAACTTCAAGAAGGACGGCAAGGATGTTGCTGTGCCCGGTAGACCAGTTGCCGGGAAGAAGTCAAAGCATGGACCCAAGCCTGAGACTGAGTGCTTTTATTGCAAAGGGAAGGGTCACTGGAAGCGGAACTGCCCCAAATACTTAGCAGACAAGAAGGCCGGCAACACTAAAGGTATATGTGATATACATGTAATTGATGTGTACCTTACCAGTGCTCGTAGTAGCTCCTGGGTATTTGATACCGGTGCCGTTGCTCATATTTGTAACTCAAAATAGGAGTTGCGGAATAAGCGGAGACTGGCGAAGGACGAGGTGACGATGCGCGTCGGGAATGGTTCCAAGGTCGATGTGATCACCGTCGGCACGCTACCTCTACATTTACCTACGGGATTAGTTTTAAACCTCAATAATTGTTATTTAGTGCCAAGTTTGAGCATGAACATTGTATCTGGATCTCGTTTAATACGAGATGGCTACTCATTTAAATCCGAGAATAATGGTTGTTCTATTTATATGAGTGATATGTTTTATGGTCATGCTCCGATGGTCAATGGTTTATTCTTAATGAATCTCGTACGTGATGATACACCTATTCATAGTGTGAATACCAAAAGATGTAAAGTTGATAACGATAGTCCCACATACTTGTGGCACTGCCGCCTTGGTCACATTGGTGTCAAGCGCATGAAGAAGCTCCATGCTGATGGACTTTTAGAGTCTCTCTATTATGAATAATTTGACACATGAGAACCATGCCTCATGGGCAAAATGACCAAGTCTCCGTTCTCCGGAACAATGGAGCGAGCAACCAACTTATTGGAAATCATACATACTGATGTGTGCGGTCCAATGAGTGTTGAGGCTCGCGGAGGATATCGTTATGTTCTCACTCTTACTGATGACTTAAGTAGATATGGGTATATCTACTTGATGAAACACAAGTCTGAGACCTTTGAAAAGTTCAAGGAATTTCAGAATGAGGTAGAGAATCAACATGACCGAAAAATAAAGTTTTTACGATCAGATCGTGGAGGAGAATATCACGAATTTGGCACACACTTAAGGAAATGTGGAATCGTTTCACAACTCACGCCGCCTGGAACACCTCAACGTAATGGTGTGTCCGAACGTCGTAATCGCACTCTATTGGATATGGTGCGATCTATGATGTCTCTTACAGATTTACCGCTATCATTTTGGGGATACACTCTAGAGACAGCTACATTCACTTTAAATAGGGCACCGTCTAAATCCGTTGAGACGACACCGTATGAATTATGGTTTGGGAAGAAACCTAAGCTGTCGTTTCTAAAAGTTTGGGGATGCGATGCTTATGTCAAGAAATTTCAACCTGAAAAGCTCGAACCCAAGTCGGAAAAATGCGTGTTCATAGGATACCCTAAGGAAACCATTGGGTATACCTTCTACCTAAGATCCGAAGGCAAGATCTTTGTTGCCAAGAACGGACCCTTTCTAGAGAATGAGTTTCTCTCGAAAGAAGTAAGTGGGAGGAAAGTGGAACTTGATGAAGTATTACCTCTTGAATCGGAGAGTAGCGCAGCTCAAGAAAATGTTTCTGTGGTGCCTCCACCGATTAGAGAGGAGGTTAATGATGATGATCATGAAACTTCAGATCAAGTTACTACTGAACTTCGTAGGTCCACAAGGACACGTTCCGCACCAGAGTGGTACGGCAACCCTGTCCTGGAGATCATGTTGTTAGACAATGGTGAACCTTCAAACTATGAAGAAGCGATGGCGGGCCCAGATTCCAACAAATGGCTAGAGGCCATGCAATCCGAGATAGGATCCATGTATGAAAACAAAGTATGGACTTTGACAGACTTGCCCGATGATCAGCGAGCGATAGAAAACAAATGGATCTTTAAGAAGAAGACGGACGCGGATGGTAATGTTACCATCTATAAAGCTCGACTTGTCGCTAAGGGTTATCGGCAAGTTCAAGGGGTTGACTACGATGAGACTTTCTCTCCCGTAGCGAAGCTGAAGTCCGTCCGAATCATGTTAGCAATTGCCGCATACTATGATTATGATATATGGCAAATGGACGTCAAAACGGCATTCCTTAACGGTTATCTTAAGGAAGAACTGTATATGATGCAGCCGGAAGGTTTTGTCGACCCTAAGAATGCTAACAAGGTGTGCAAGCTCCAGCGATCCATTTATGGGCTGGTGCAAGCATCTCGGAGTTGGAACATTCGCTTTGATGAGATGATCAAAGCGTTTGGGTTTATGCAGACTTATGGAGAAGCCTGCGTTTACAAGAAAGTGAGTGGGAGCTCTGTAGCATTTCTCATATTATATGTAGATGACATACTTTTGATGGGAAATGATATAGAACTTTTGGACAGCATTAAGGCCTACTTGAATAAGAGGTTTTCAATGAAGGACCTTGGAGAAGCTGCTTATATATTAGGCATCAAGATCTATAGAGATATATCGAGACGCCTCATAGGTCTTTCACAAAGCACATACCTTGAAAAGATATTGAAGAAGTTCAATATGGATCAGTCCAAGAAGGGGTTCTTGCCTGTGTTGCAAGGTGTGAAATTGAGCTCAGCTCAATGCCCGACCACGGCAGAAGATATAGAAGAGATGAGTGTCATCCCCTATGCCTCAGCCATAGGGTCTATTATGTATGCCATGCTATGTACCAGACCTGATGTAAACCTTGCCGTAAGTTTGGTAGGAAGGTACCAAAGTAATCCCGACAAGGAACACTGGACAGCGGTCAAGAATATCCTGAAGTACCTGAAAAGGACTAAGGACATGTTTCTCGTTTATGGAGGTGACGAAGAGCTCATCGTAAAGGGTTACGTCGACGCTAGCTTCGACGCGGATCTGGATGACTCTAAGTCACAAACCGGATACGTGTATATGTTGAATGGTGGAGCAGTAAGCTGGTGCAGCTGCAAGCAGAGCGTCGTGGCGGGATCTACATGTGAAGCGGAGTACATGGCAGCCTCGGAGGCAGCGCATGAAGCAATTTGGGTGAAGGAGTTCATCACTGACCTAGGAGTCATACCCAATGCATCGGGGCCGATCAAACTCTTCTGTGACAACACTGGAGCTATTGCACTTGCCAAGGAGCCCAGGTTTCACAAGAAGACCAGGCACATCAAACGTCGCTTCAACTCCATTCGTGAAAAATTTCAAGATGGAGACATAGAAATTTGCAAAGTGCATACGGATCTGAATGTCGCAGATCCGTTGACTAAACCTCTCCCTAGAGCAAAACATGATCAACACCAGAACTCTATGGGTGTTCGATTCATCACAATGTAACTAGATTATTGACTCTAGTGCAAGTGGGAGACTGTTGGAAATATGCCCTAGAGGCAATAATAAAAGCATTATTATTATATTTCCTTGTTCATGATAATTGTCTTTTATCCATGCATGTGTGAATATATAGACACCAACATGTCCCTAGTAAGCCTCTAGTTGACTAGCTCGTTGATCAACAGATAGTCATGGTTTCCTGACTATGGACATTGGATGTCATTGATAACGAGATCACATCATTAGGAGAATGATGTGATGGACAAGACCCAATCCTAAGCATAGCACAAAGATCGTATAGTTCGTTTGCTAGAGCTTTTCCAATGTCAAGTATCTATTCCTTAGACCATGAGATCGTGTAACTCCCGGATACCATAGGAGTGCTTTGGGTATGCCAAACGTCACAACGTAACTGGGTGACTATAAAGGTATACTACGAGTATCTCCGAAAGTATCTGTTGTGTTGACACGGATCGAGACTGGGATTTGTCACTCCGTATGACGGAGAGGTATCACTGGGCCCACTCGGTAATGCATCATCATAATGAGCTCAATGTGATCAAAGTGTTTGATCATGGGATCATGCATTACAGTACGAGTAAAGTGACTTGCCGGTAACGAGATTGAACGAAGTATTGGGATACCGACGATCGAATCTCGGGCAAGTAACATGCCGATTGACAAAGGGAATTATATACAGGGTTGATTGAATCCTCGACATCGTGGTTAATCTGATGAGATCATCGAGGAGCATGTGGGAGCCAACATGGGTATCCAGATCCCGCTGTTGGTTATTGACCGGAGAGTCGTCTCGGTCATGTCTGCGTGTCTCCCGAACCCGTAGGGTCTACACACTTAAGGTTCGGTGACGGTGGGGTTATTAGGAAGACTTATATGTGATTACCGAATGTTGTTCGGAGTCCCGGATGAGATCCCGGACGTCACGAGGAGTTCCGGAATAGTCCGGAGGTAAAGATTTATATATGGGAAGTTGTCGTACGGTCACCGGAAAGGTTCGGGGGCATATCGGTATTGTACCGGGGCCACCGGAGGGGTTCCGGGGGTCCACCGGGAGGGGCCACCTCTCCCGGAGGGCCTTATGGGCTGTATGAGGAAGGGAACCAGCCCAAAGTGGGCTGGGGCGCCACTCCCCCCTAGGGCTCATGCGCCTAGGGTTGGGGGAAACCCTGAGGGGGGCGCCCCCCTTGCTTGGGGGGCAAGCCCCCTCCCCTTGGCCGCCGCCCCCCTCTAGATCTCATCTAGAGGGGCCGGCCCCCCTTCTCCCTTCCCCTATAAATAGAGGGGTGAGGGGAGGGCTGCCACACACATCCAAGGCGCAGCCCCTCCCCTCCCCAACACCTCTCCTCCTCCGTCACGAGCTTGGCGAAGCCCTGCCGGAGTACTGCTGCTCCACCACCACCACAACGTCGTGCTGCTGCTGGAGCCATCTTCCTCACCCTCTCCTGCCCCCTTGCTGGATCAAGAAGGAGGAGACGTCATCCGCTCCGTACGTGTGTTGAACGCGGAGGTGCCGTCCGTTCGGCACTTGGTCATTGGTGATTTGGATCACGGCGAGTACGACTCCATCATCCACGTTCTAGTGAACACTTCCGCTCGCGATCTACAAAGGTATGTAGATGCATCCGATCACTCGTTGCTAGATGAACTCATAGATGTATCTTGGTGAAAATGTAGGAAAATTTTTGTTTTCTGCAACGTTCCCCAACACCCCCCCCCCTCGCCGCCGCCGCCGGGGATCGACCACCATCGAGCGCACCCCCTCGTCGCCTGATACGTCTCCAACGTATCTATAATTTTTGATTTCTCCATGCTATATTACCTACTGTTTTGAATATATTGGGCTTTATTTTCCACTTTTATATTATTTTTGGGACTAACCTATTAACCGGAGGCCCAGCCCAGAATTGCTATTTTTTTTGCCTATTTCAGTGTTTTGAAGAAACAGAATATCAAACGGAGTCCAAACAGAATAATCCTTTCTGGAACGTGATTTTCTTCCCGAACAAGACCCATGAGACTTGGACCCTACGCCAAGGAAGCCCCGAGGAGGTCACGAGGTAGGGGGCGCGCCCTACACCCCCAGGCGCGCCCCCCACCCTCGTGGGCCCATCGAAGCTCCACCGACGTACTTCTTCCTTCTATATATATCCACGTATCCCCAAACGATCAGAACAGGAGCCAAAAACCTAATTCCACCGCCGCAACTTTCTGTATCTACGAGATCCCATCTAGGGGCCTGTTAAGGAGCTCCGCCGGAGAGGGCCGTCATCACGGAGGGATTCTACATCATCTAGCCTCTCCGATGAAGTGTGAGTAGTTTACCTCAGACCTTCGGGTCCATAGTTATTAGCTAGATGACTTCTTCTCTATTTTTGGATCTTAATACAATGATCTCCCCCTCTCTCGTGGAGATCTATTCGATGTAATCTTCTTCTTTTTGCGGTGTGTTTGTTGAGACCGATGAATTGTGGGTTTATGATCAAGTCTATCTATGAACAATATTTGAATCTTTCCTGAATTCTTTTATGTATGATTGGTTATCTTTGCAAGTCTCTTCGAATTATCTGTTTGGTTTGGCCGACTAGATTGGTAGTTCTTGCCATGGGAGAAGTGCTTAGCTTTGGGTTCGATCTTGCGGTGTCCTTTCCCAGTGACAGAATGGGCAGCAAGGCACGTATTGTATCATTGCCATCGAGGATAACAAGATGGGGTTTATTTCATATTGCATGAATTTATCTCTCTACATCATGTCATCTTGCTTAAAGCGTTACTCTATTTTTAACTTAACACTCTAGATGCAGAATCATTTTGATCTACTTGTCACGGACGTGATGCCTATATACATGATCATGCCTAGATATTCTCATAACTATGCTCAATTCAGTCAATTGCTCAACAGTAATTTGTTCACCCATCGTAGAATACTTATGCTCTTGAGAGAAGCCACTAGTGAAACCTATGGCCCCCGGGTCTATTCTCATCATATCAATCTCCATCACATTAATCTTGCTTTGCTTTTTACTTTGCCTTTTACTTTTCACTTTGCATCTTTATACCAAAAATACCAAAAATATTATCTCTATCAGATCTCACTCTCGTAAGTGACCGTGAAGGGATTGACAACCCCTAATCGCGTTGGTTGCGAGTAGCTATCGTTTTGTGCAAGTACGAGGGACTTGAGCGTGGCCTCCTACTGGATTGATACCTTGGTTCTCAAAAACTGAGGGAAATACTTACGCTACTCTGCTGCATCATCCTCTCCTCTTCGGGGAAAACCAACGCAAGCTCAAGAGGTAGCAAGAAGAACTTCTGGTGCCGTTGCCGGGGAGGCTTTCGCAAAGTCAAGATTTGGACTCCCGACAACGAGCCATTTCTGGCGCCGTTGTCGGGGAGTCTACGCAAAAAAAGTCAACATACCAAGTACCCATCGCAATCCCTATCTCTCGCATTACATTAGTTGCCATTTGCCTCTCGTTTTCCTCTCCCTCACTTCACCCTTGCCGTTTTATTCGCCCTTCCTCCGTTCAATCTTGTGTTACCATGTGCCTTCTTTTTGCTTGCATCTTCGCTTGCTAAGAGTTTATGGATCCTCATCCACTTGCCAATCTCTTTAAGAGATCCAATTATGATGAACCTATTGCTAGTGAGTTGAGTGCACTAGATTATCTTTATAAGGTTTTGCCTGAAATTCGTGAATCTAAAAATTATGATAAAGCACTTTATGAAACGATTCACGATAGATCTTTGAATAAAAAGCATGATTGCAATGATCTTATTATAAATCCTATGGATGTAAATTATGCTAATAATATGCAAAACCCTAAGCTTGGGGATGCTAGTTTTGCTATGTCCAATAGTCATGATTGGGGAGATTCTTCTTATGATCTTGAAAATTTATTTAAGCCCCATGATGAATATGAGATTGATAATATTTTTGCAATAATATTGAAAGTGGGTTTGGAGGAGTGTCAACTTTAGATCCCACATATTTGGAGAATATTCAATCTTATGAAATTTTTGATAAAAGTGGGTTGGAGAGGTCATGACTTTAGTTAATGTTAATCCCACTATCTTGGAAGAGTGTCAACTTTGCATGCATGTGGATCGTGTTGAGAATATGTTTTGTGATAGCTATACTTTTGAATTTGCTTATGATCCTACATGTAATTATTATGAGAGAGGAAAATATGGTTGTAGGAATTTTCATGTTACTAAATTACATCTCTTTATGTTGAGATTGCTATTGTTTCTTTCCGCTTCCTTGCATATGCTAGTTTTTGCTTGCCTTGATAATTTGTTTGCCTATAAGATGCCTATGCATAGGAAGTATGTTAGACTTATATGTGTTTGTCACGTGCTTTATGATGCTCTCTTTGTGCTTCAATTCTTGTCTTTCTTATGAGCATCATTGAAATCTCAATGCCTAGCTAGGGGCGTTAAACGATAGCGCTTGTTGGGAGGCAACCCAATTTTATTTTTAGTTTTTTGTGTTTTTCTTCTGTTAGGGAATAAATAACCTATCTACCTTCTGTTTGGATGTGGTTTTGTGTTTTAATTAGTGTTTGTGCCAAGTTAGACCTATTAGATCTTCTTGGATGATAGTTATTTGATCTTGCTGTAATTTCCAGAAACTTTGCGTTCAGTGCCCGAATTATTAAAAATCATCAGAACGTGATAAAATACTGATTCCAATTGCTGCTGATCAATAAACAAATTTTATAGGTCGTCTAATTTTGGTAGACTTTTTGGAGTTCCAGAAGTTTGCGTTAGTTACAGATTACTACAGACTGTTCTGTTTTTGACAGATTCTGTTTTTCATGTGTTGTTTGCTTATTTTGATGAATCTATGGTTAGTAAAATATTTTATAATCCATAGATAAGTTGGAATACAGTAGGTTTGACACCAATATAAATAAATAATGAGTTCATTACAGTAATTTGAAGTGGTCTTTTATTTTCTTTCTTTAACGGAGCTCACGAGATTTCTATTGAGTTTTGTGTTGTGAAGTTTTCAAGTTTTGGGTGAATTCTTTTGATGGATTATGGAATAAGGAGTGGCAAGAGCCTAAGCTTGTGGATGCCCATGGTACCCCCAAGATAATCCAAGGACACCAAAAAGTCAAAGCTTGGGGATGCCCCGGAAGGCATCCCCTCTTTCGTCCACTTCCATCGGTAATTTACTTGGAGCTATATTTTTATTCATCAACATGATATGTGTTTTGCTTGGAGCGTCTTGTATTATTTGTGTCTTTGTTTGTTAGTGTGCCACAATCATCCTTTGTTGTACACACCTTTTGAGAGAGCCATACATGAATTGGAAATTGATAGAATACTCTATGTGCTTCACTTATATTTTTTGAGCTATGTAGTTTTGCTCTATGCGCTTCACTTATATCTTTTGAGCGTTGTAATTTTGCTCTATGTGCTTCACTTAGATCTTTTAGAGCAGGGTCGTCGAGGGGTCGAGGGTTCGAGGGTCGTCGAGGGTTCGAGGGGTCGAGGATCGCCGAGGGGTCGAGAGAGGTTTCCTAGTGTCAAAGTATGGAAGAAATCCATGCCTTCATCATTAGCCGGAAGTAACCAGGGCATGTTGGTACGAAGTTCTGCAAAGTTGTTCTGGAATAGAGTCCCGGGTAGAATAATCCGCCTTTTGGTACGAATTCAGCAAAGGCCTTCCAAATAGCGATATTCGGAAGGCTCTTTCTGAACTTTGTACCAAAAAGCGAATTATCCTATCTGGGACTCCGTTCCAGAACAACTTTGAAGAGCTTCGTACCATCATGCACATGTTACTTTCGCCTAATGATGAAGACATGGTTTTGTTGAATACTTTGACACTAGGCAACCTCCCGACCCCTCGGCGATCCTCTCGAACATGAGAGGAAGAAGAGGATAAAAAAAGAAGAGGAAGAAGAAAAAAAGAGGAGAAGAAAGAATAGAGGAGTTCTTCTCCTCTATTCTTTCTTCTCCTCATTTTTTCCTTCTTCTTCCTCTTTTTTTTATCGGGAACGAGGGTCGTCGAGGGACATAGATGTAGTGTCGTCGTTGTCGATATATACCCCCTCCCGATAGCTTACTATGATTAGGTAGCTAGTTCTACGTTTGGCACTAATATATCCATCTGTCATGTTTGAATAATAATTGCCATGTTGTAAATATTTGTAGAAACTATGGACACCGCCCTAGACGAAGCAACAAAAGAAGCGTTGTTGAGGGAGATAATCGCAGAAGGAAGTGATGCCGTCTCGTACTTTCTCAACGAAACCGATGGTCTGGAAGGAGAGGGTGAACAAGATGGCTACGGTGACCTAATGCCGGTGCAAGAAGAAGAACATGAGGACGGCTCCGGTGACCCAATGCCGGTGCAAGAAGAAGACCGTGATGACGGCTCCGGTGACCGAACCGAGTCCGGCCAGGTATATATATTAGTTAAGCCTATGCTGACCGATTGATGCATTCATTGTTTTCGTATGTACACATATTAATTAAGTCTTTGTTCTTTTTTCTAGCCCTCCGGATCGAGCACAACTTCGGTAAAGAGACGAGGCCCGAAGAAAAAGTTGATCTCGGATGAAAAGCTTGAGATCACAGCAATCGCGCCCGACGGCCAACCTATTGAACCCCTCCGGACAAAGAGCGCATTTGTTGCTCAGTGCAGGGTTCTGGTTAGGGACAAGATCCCGATAAGCATCCAGCAATGGTTTAAGCCGGCTACAGAAGACCCTGAGGTGTCTTATGTCAATGATATGCAGAAAAATGATCTTTGGACTGAGCTGAAGTCAAATTTCACCCTACCCCCAGAGGATGATCCGGAGAAGCCAGTTAAAGAGCAATTAATCAAGTCTTTTGCTCTTAAGAGGATGGCAGATCTATTTAGGAGGTGGAAGAAAGAGCTGAATAGGTTTGTCGATAAAAAAGAGACACCAGAATTCAAGGGCAGATATGAGAAGATCAGAGATCACTGGCCCGCATTTGTGGCCCACAAGACATCGGAAAAGAGTAAGAAGATGTCGGCGACAAACAAGCAAAATGCTGCGAAGAAGAAGCTTCACCATCGCACGGGGTCAGGTGGCTACCTCGTAGCCCGGCCTAAGTGGTCCAAGATTGAGAATGATCTGGTTCATAAAGGGATCGAACCAGAGACAAATAACTGGCTAGACCGTTGCCGGACTTGGTTCTTCGGGGCTGGCGGAACCTTGGACCTTGAAACAGGGAAGTGCATTTGGACGAACAATCAAATGGACATACCAGTCAGTAAGCTTAAGCAGTATATCGAAGCAGCGCAGGAAGGTAATTTCTTTCCAGACAGAGAGAACGACGAGCTCACAATGGCCCTCGGGAATCCTGAGCACCCTGGACGGACACGAGGCATGCCAGGCTCCGTTCCGTGGAAGGTTGGGTTTCCGGACGCAGGCGGTTACAAATCCCATGAGAGGAGGAAAAAGTGCAGCAGACCCAAATGCAGGCGCTGCAAGCAAGGGTAGACGCGATGGAGGAACGAGAAGCAAATCGTAGTAAACGTACTGCCGAAGCCTCCCCCGAAGCTACCCCGCCATCTCAGCGCAGAAGCAGCGTGTCTTCCACCGAGCTGCTTCAGCCGGAGCATGCCTTGACGGCTCCTGCCAGCTTGGTATTAATATTAATATGCTTGGTATTCAAGATTTGTGAAATTTTCTTTTGAGTGCGTTGAATACTAAGAGAAGATTGAAGCATGATAATTGTTTTGAGATATGGAGGTGATAATATTAGAGTTATGCTAGTTTAGTAGTTGTGAATTTAAATAATACTTGTGTTGAAGTTTGTGATTCCCGTAGCATGCACGTATGGTAAACCGTTGTGTGATGAAGTCGGAGCATAATTTATTTATTGATTGTCTTCCTTATGAGTGGCGGGCGGGGACGAGCGATGGTCTTTTCCTACCAATCTATCCCCCTAGGAGCATGCGCGTAATACTTTGCTTTGATAACTTCTAGATTTTTGCAATAAGTATATGAGTTCTTTATGACTAATGTTGGGTCCATGGATTATATGCACTTTTTCCCATCCTTCCACCATTGCTAGCCTCTCTAATACCGCGCACCTTTCGCCGGTATCATACACCCACCATATACCTTCATCAAAACAGCCACCATACCTACCTACTATGGCATTTCCATAGCCATTCCGAGATATTGCCATGCAACTTTCCACCGTTCCGTTTATCATGACACGCTCCATTATTGTCATATTGCTAGCATGATCATGTAGTTGACATCGTATTTGTGGCAAAGCCACCGTTCATAATTCTTTCATACATGTCACTCTTGATTCATTGCATATCCCGGTACACCGCCGGAGGCATTCATATAGAGTCATATTTGTTCTAAGTATCGAGTTGTAATTGTTGAGTTGTAAGAAAAATAAAAGTGTGATGATCATTATTTTTTAGAGCATTGTCCCAAGTGAGGAAAGAATGATGGAGACTATGATTCCCCCATAAGTCGGGATGAGACTCTGGACGAAAAACAAGAGGCCATAAAAAAAAGAAAAAAGGGCCCAAATAAAAAAATGATGAGAGAAAAAGATAGAAGGGACAATGTTACTATCCTTTTACCACACTTGTGCTTCAAAGTAGCACCATGATCTTCATGATAGAGAGTCTCTCGTTATGTCACTTTCATATACTAGTGGGAAATTTTCATTATAGAACTTGGCTTGTATATTCCAATGATGGGCTTCCTCAAAATTGCCCTAGGTCTTCGTGAGCAAGCAAGTTGGATGCAGACCCACTTAGTTTCTTTTGATGAGCTTTCGTATACTTATAGCTCTAGTGCATCCGTTGCATGGCAATCCCTACTCACTCACATTGATATCTATTGATGGGCATCTCCATAGCCCGTTGATACGCCTAGTTGATGTGAGACTATCTTCCCCTCTTTTTGTCTTCTCCAACACCACCCTTCTATTCCATATATAGTGCTATATCCATGGCTCACGCTCATGTATTGCGTGAAGATTGAAAAAGTTTTGAAGAAGTTGGAGTATGAAACAATTGCTTGGCTTGTCATCGGGGTTGTGCATGATTTAAATACTTTGTGTGGTGAAGATAGAGCATAGCTAGACTATATGATTTTGTAGGGATAACTTTCTTTGGCCATGTTATTTTGAGAAGACACAATTGCTTTATTAGTATGCTTGAAGTATTATTATTCTTTATGTCAATATGAACTTTTGTCTTGAATCTTTCTAATCTGAATATTCATACCGCAATTAAGAAATTTTGCATTGAAATTATGCCAAGTAGCACTCCGCATCAAAAATTCTCTTTTTATCATTTACCTACTCGAGGACGAGCAGGAATTAAGCTTGGGGATGCCTGATACGTCTCCAACATATCTATAATTTTTGATTGCTCCATGCTATATTATATACTGTTTTGGACTATATTGGGCTTTATTTTCCACTTTTATATTATTTTTGGGACTAACCTATTAACTGGAGGCCCAGCCCAGAGTTGTTGTTTTTTTGCCTATTTCAGTGTTTCGAAGAAATGGAATATCAAACGGAGTCCAAACAGAATAATCCTTTCTGGAACATGATTTTCTTCCCGAACAAGACCCATGAGACTTGGAACCTACGCCAAGGAAGCCCCGAGGAGGTCACGAGGTAGGGGGCACGCCCTACACCCCCAGGCGCGCCCCCCACCCTCGTGGGCCCACTGAAGCTCCACCGATGTACTTCTTCCTCCTATATATATCCACGTACCCCCAAACGATCAGAACAGGAGCCAAAAACCTAATCCCACTGCCGCTACTTTCTGTATCCACGAGATCCCATCTTGGGGCCTGTTCCGGAGCTCCGCCAGAGAGGGTCGTCATCACGGAGGGCTTCTACATCATCATAGCCTCTCCGATGAAGTGTGAGTAGTTTACCTCAGACCTTTGGGTCCATAGTTATTAGCTAGATGACTTCTTCTCTCTTTTTGGATCTCAATACAATGATCTCCCCCTCTCTCGTGGAGATCTATTTGATGTAATCTTCTTCTTTTTGCGGTGTGTTTGTTGAGACCGATGAATTGTGGGTTTATGATCAAGTCTATCTATGAACAATATTTGAATCTTTTCTGAATTCTTTTATGTATGATTGGTTATCTTTGCAAGTCTCTTCGAATTATCCGTTTGGTTTGGCCGACTAGATTGGTAGTTCTTGCCATGGGAGAAGTGCTTAGCTTTGGGTTCGATCTTGCGGTGTCCTTTCCCAGTGACAGAAGGGGCAGCAAGGCACGTATTATATCATTGCCATCGAGGATAACAAGATGGGGTTTATTTCATATTGCATGAATTTATCTCTCTACATCATGTCATCTTGCTTAAAGCATTACTCTGTTTTTAACTTAATACTCTAGATGCATGCTGGATAGCGGTCGATGAGTGGAGTAATAGTAGTAGATGCAGAATCGTTTCGATCTACTTGTCAAGGACGTGATGCCTATATACATGATCATGCCTAGATATTCTCATAACTATGCTCAATTCTGTCAATTGCTCAACAGTAATTTGTTCACTCACCGTAGAATACTTATGCTCTTGAGAGAAGCCACTAGCTAGTGAAACCTATGGCCCCCGGGTCTATTCTCATCATATCAATCTCCATCACATTAATCTTGCTTTGCTTTTTACTTTGCCTTTTACTTTTCACTTTGCATCTTTATACCAAAAATACCAAAAAAATTATCTCTATCAGATCTCACTCTCGTAAGTGACCGTGAAGGGATTGACAACCCCTAATCGCGTTGGTTGCGAGTAGCTATTGTTTTGTGCAGGTACGAGGGACTTGAGCATGGCCTCCTACTGGATTGATACCTTGGTTCTCAAAAACTGAGGGAAATACTTACGCTACTCTGCTGCATCATCCTCTCCTCTTCGGGGAAAACCAACGCAAGCTCAAGAGGTAGCAAGAAATGCCCGGGATCACCCGCTACCGGTTAGTCCCTTTTTTGTGGTTTTTGCGAGCTGTGTAGTAGATTGACGCGCCGGTGTGCGTGTAGATGGAATTGACCTCGTGCGAGAAGTTCTTGCTATCCGATTCGTCTGATTCGGACGACTCGGATGTTGAGACCATGCTTGCGACCTTTCGGCAGCAAACATTAGTCATGGCACTTGCCGTGAAGGAACATGAAGACGAGCACCAGAAGAGGAGGCGAGGATCTACTGTCGGGCGTCTGTGCATTCCTCGGAATCACCATCTTGGGAACGAGATGTTGATGCAAGACTATTTCGCGGATAATCCTACATATCCTCCACACCTCTTCCGGAGAAGGTACCAAATGCGCCGATCCCTCTTTGTGAAACTTGTTCAAGCTTAAAGGGATTTAGTGCATATCAAAAAATCTCCGCAGCTAGGCGGGTGATTGCATATGGCGTTCCGGCTGACTATGCCGACGAGTATCTTCGCATTGGTGAAGATAGCACAATTGAGTCTTGATACGTCTCCAACGTATCTATAATTTTTGATTTCTCCATGCTATATTATCTACTGTTTTGGACTATCTTGGGCTTTATTTTCCACTTTTATATTACTTTTGGGACTAACCTATTAACCGGAGGCCCAGCCCAGATTTGCTGTTTTTTGTCTATTTCAGTGTTTCGAAGAAAAGGAATATCAAACGGAGTCCAAAAGACCTGAAACTCCACGGAACCTGTTTTTGGACCAGAAGAAGCCCATGGAGTACCAGAAGCTCACCAGGGGAGTCCCGGGCTGCCCACGAGGGTGGGGGCGCGCCCACCCCCCTGGGGCGCGCCCCCCTACCTCGTGGCCAGCCCGAAAGTCCACCGACGTACCTCCTGCACCCATATATACTCTTGTGACCTAAAACTTCCAGAGGGAGATTGGATCAGAAGTTCCGCCGCCGCAAGCCTCTGTAGCCACGAAAAACCAATCGGGGCCCTCTCCGACACCCTGCCGGAGGGGGCCATCATCACCGGTGGCCATGGAGGAGTATCCCGGAGGGGTCTTCATCACCATGAAGGCCAAGGACCAAAAGGTGGAGGCCATGGAGGAGGAAGCACAAGGGGGAGAACCTCTCCTCCTCTCTTTCGGTGGCGCCGGAGTGCCATCGGGAGGGGAATCATCGCCACGGTGATTGTCGGTGTCAAAACCGGCGGATCTCGGGTAGGGGGTCCCGAACTGTGCATCTAGGCGGATGGTAACAGGAGACAAGGGACACGATGTTTTACCCAGGTTCGGGCCCTCTTGATGGAGGTAAAACCCTACGTCCTGCTTGATTAATATTGATGATATGGGTAGTACAAGAGTAGATCTACCACGAGATCAAGGAGGCTAAACCCTAGAAGCTAGCCTATGGTATGATTGTTGTATGTTGTCCTACAGACTAAAACCCTCCGGTTTATATAGACACCGGAGAGGGTTAGGGTTACACAAAGTCGGTTACAATGGTAGGAGATCTGAATATCTGCATCGCCAAGCTTGCCTTCCACGCCAAGGAAAGTTCCCTCCGGACACGGGACGAAGTCTTCAATCTTGTATCTTCTTAGTCCAGGAGTCCGGCTGATGGTATAGTCCGGCCATCCGGACACCCCCTAATCTAGGACTCCCTCAGTAGCCCCTAAACCAGGCTTCAATGACGATGAGTCCGGCGCGCAGATTGTCTTCGGCATTGCAAGGCGGGTTCCTCCTCCAAGTACTTCATAGAATATTTTAAACACTAAGGATAGTGTCCGGCTCTGCAAAATAAGTTTCCACATATTGCCATAGAGAGAATAATATTTACACAAATCTAATCTGCTGACGTATTCCATAGCGTGACATCACACTACGGCCAAGGCTTTATTCGAATCATTTTTACTCCCCCACCTCAGCACATTTTGCGAGGCGGTTCCCTTGGCACGTCTTTGTCAAAGCAGAGATCATGTCCCCTCATTTACGGGATTCTCATCAATACAGATGTGGGTAACCCAACCGCGCCATTTATCACGGCGCTTGGGAGATAAGCGAGTTTTACCAGGCCAGTGGGGACGCTTAACCGCATCCGCCCATATAAGGGGATAAGGATCCACCTTTTTCACCTATGCCTTCTTCCTCCTTTGCTTATCCATTCTCCGCGCACTCAAGCTCCAGCGCCCAAGCCCGCACTTCCCACCTCAACCTTCTCCAGCCATGTCCGGAGCAGGAGCCAAGTGGATGGTCTCCTCCGTCACGGAGGGCCATATCAAAAAACTGAGGAAGGTCGGATACTTGTCTAACGACATCGCGCACCGGCTTCCCGAAAAGGGGCAGCTCCTCCCCACCCCAAGGCCCCACAAGAGGGTAGTATTCCTTCCCCACTTCCTCCGCGGACTGGGTTTTCCTCTCCACCCGTTCGTCCGGGGGCTCATGTTCTACTATGGCCTGGATTTCCACGATCTGGCCCCGAACTTTGTCCTCAACATCTCGGCGTTTATCGTCGTGTGCGAGGCTTTCCTCTGCATCCGCCCCCATTTCGGCCTATGGCTCAAGACCTTCAACGTCAAGCCAAAGGTGGTGCGAGGCAACCAGGCGGAGTGCGGAGGCGCCATGGCGGGCAAGATGGCCAACGTCCTATGGCTCGAGGGCTCCTTTGTGGAGACCCTGAAGGGGTGGCAGTCAGGGTGGTTTTACATCACCGAGCCACACGATCCGGAATGGATCGCAGCCCCTGAGTTCCGGTCCGGACCCCCCATGCGGCTCACGTCCTAGAAAGAGACGGGCCTTTCATGGGGCAACAAAGGAGAAGTAACCGGACTGCAAAAATGCATCCAAACCCTGGTGAACAAGCAGCTCAAGCTTGTCAATGTAGTCCAGGTTATGCTCGTCCGCCGGATCCTCCCGTGTCAACAACGAGATTTCAATCTGTGGGAGTTCGACCCGGCGCAGCACCCAACCCTGAGCAGGCTCTTTGACACGACGTACGAAGACGCCTGGAAGGTGTTATTCAAAGGCGCCGAGGCTCCCGCATCCGCTTCCGAGGACCGCGGATTCAGTATGCAGCGTCACGCTGGCGAGGTAAGCTATTTTTACCTTTTACAGGATGTTGGTTTTTCATAGTTTGACTCTATGCGGGATCTAAACTCCCTTTCCTTTGACAGGATTGGCAGGTGAAGTCTGGACAGATCGACTGTCTGGCCCCTCTGCCCGAAGACCCAGCCAATGCTCACTTAGCAAAGCTGCTGGCTCTGGCACCTTACGTGGTGCCAGAGAAGAAGGCCAAGAAGAAGGCCACGGGGACTCGAAAGAGTTCCCGGCGTATGGTGGTGTCGGACTCATTGTCCGATGACTTCGAGACGCCCTCCTCCCGTGAAGACGAGGAGGAGGAAGAAGAAACCTCTCCCCCTCCAGCGGGGGGAGGAAAGAAGAGGAAGGCCGCCCCAACAGGGTAGGCCGAAGGGTCCAAGAAGGGGAAGACCCTTCCTTCGGACTACTCCACCGACGCCAACAAGGGCGAAGAGGAGTGGCCGCACAGGGCCAAGCGCCCGGCGAAATCGTAAGTATTCGGATACCAGAGTGATTCATAGTACTCCTTTATGGCACAGCCTTTCCTTATGTCGAATACAATTATGCAGCCCGCCCAAGGCCAGGCTCGACGAGTCATCGAGCGGCTCCCTGGATTCGTCGGATGTGAATTCCCTTCCGATGGCTACCTCCCCCCGCCCCACGGACGACGCCGAAGTGTTGTCCCAACAAGTTCCAAGCCAGGAGGAGGTGGTCCTGGAGGCGCCACAAGGAGACCTCCCGGACTCCAGGAGTAAAGGGGATAAGACCCCCCAAGGCTCCAAGTCCGGCTTTGAGCCAGACACCGCGCCGGAATCGTCAACGATTCCGGACCGCGGTAGGCGAACTCCTTCCAAGAGGAGCAAGCCTACTGAGCCGGCGGCCCCCGTCCAACCGGAGGCGCCGGACAATCTGCTGGAGGTGCTTAAAGGCGCCTCCATCGACAAGGAGCACCGCACTATTATGAGTGCGGTGATCCAGAAGGTTCAGTCCGCCAAGAGAGGACTGACTGAAGCTTGTGCCAGCCTTCTAATGGGCTTCGAGGTAAGTAAAAAATATGTAAAAAATATTACCGCATAGACAGTAGCCCCTGATGCTTTGTTTGGCGTTCGGAAAGAAAAGACGAATAGAGGATCTAGTAAATTTCGCAGGAGTCTAACAAAAAATGAGTCAATATGCGTATGCAGGCTTCGCTGCTTGCGACCGCCGCACTGACTGCGGAGGTGGGCACACTGAAGCAGGGCCTCGAGCGGTCCGAGCAAGAGCTCGGCCTTGCCAAGCGGCAGCTCGAGGAGAAAGAAGGTAAGAGATACCTTATAGAAAAATATATAAAAGATGCAATTGCAAAAAAAGACAGGATTGACGCGGCTTATTGTAGGGGCCACAACTGAGGTGGCAACCCTCAAGCAAGCGCTGGCCGAGGCCGAGAAGAGAGCGGCCACGGAGCGCACCGAGCGGGAGAAATATGAGGCGCAAGTTGGCGAGGTACGGCAAGAGCTCCAGGCTCTCATGGAAAAACATGAGAGTTTGGAGCTTGACTCAAGGACGTGAGCGTCCGAGCTTGCGGCGGCTATTGAAAGTGCCAAGTCTGCCAAGGCCGAATCCCGAAAGGCCCTCCAGGAGTTAGATGCGGTGAAAAAGATAGCGGCGGGTAAGGCATTCTTTATGCAAAACAGACATATAAAAGTAAGCTACTTGTTACTTACCCGAATCCGGAGCTCTCCAGGGGCATTTGCAGATCTTCCCCGTAGCGTATCCGATGCCGCCGCAATCTACCGAGCCGAGGAGGGCAGCTCGACGGAGAAGGTGTTCTGGTCTCAGTATGCTGAGGCTGGAGACCCTGTGCCCTTGAGCGACCAGCTGAAGCAGCTGGTCGAGCTCCACAAGGCGGCCGAATAGGCCATGAAGGGCCTCATAGTTCGGCTGTGGCCTGGAGAGGCACTGCCTGGGAGCTACTTCGGGTTGGTGCGGCAGCTGGTGGAGGCTTGTCCAAGGCTCGAGGTCATCAAGCGCTCCGTCTGCATCGAAGGTGCCCGTAGGGCCCTTGCCCGTGCTAAGGTGCACTGGGGCAAGCTGGACGGTGAGAAGCTTGTGAAGGACGGGCCACCACCGGGGAAAGAGCATCGCAAGCCCGAGAACTATTATAAGGACGTTCTGAAGGGTGCCCGCCTTATGGCGGATGAATGTACCAGGGATGTAATTTTTGAGTAAACTCGCTCGTTTTGTCCTGTGCGCTGAAAACTTGTTCATATGCGCTAACCAATGCTTTTTGAATTTGAAATATTACCTTCTGTGCGGCCGTTTATCAAAAATTGAGAGATGGTGAGTCGTCGGCTTCTGCCCCCATGCCACTAGTGATGGGGTGTTCGGGATAAACCTGAGCGCTCCTTTTCCCATGTTTGGGTCCTTCGAGGGAGGCGCTCAGCACAACGAACAAGGCAATCGGACTATAATGCTTGAACACTCTCACTTAGCCATAGAATTCTATAATTTTAAATTTCGGCGAAGCCCCTAGTATTCGAAAGACCGAGTTCGGGGCGCTATCCACGCCTTGGCCGGACAAAGCCGACTCCTCGCTCTAAGCGGCATAACTCTTTAGGGACTCAAAAAACCTCTCGAACAACGACCGGTCTCTCGCTTCATCATGACAGTCAGTTTTAGCTTTCTCTACTGAGGTGCTCAGCCCAGCTCAACTGGGGCACAATCGCAGTAGTTCTCCTAGTGCTACCTTAGCCGATATAGCGGAACGTAAGGCACCAAAACATATGAGCCGGGCAAACCCAACTATTGACCCAAGACATGATTCGGAGCCGATGCATATAATGCTATAAGTTCAGGGTGCCGCACTTGTTAAAGTGTTCGGACTTCTCACACCATATGGAGGGGTACTACAGCCCCTGGTGTATTTGCCGTACCACAGAGTACGGGTGCAACATGTCATTAATGAACATATATTTGTAAAAAAGAGTAATGCAAAAAATAGACAAAAGCTATGCATTGTTTATAGAAAGGCTGCGATCAAAGCAGAACGATACAAATAGTGCGATAAGCAAAAAGGTTGGACTATTTAACATGTCCGGTCCAGGGGCAGGCCACGGAATTGTATGCGAAACAGTATACTGCTCGTGATAGAGACCACCTGGGAGTTCCATAATGCGGCATGGCTTGTCTGCTTCCCTGGTTCTTGTATCGTTTGTGTGGCAATTGTACTGCCGGACAGGCCTTCCGGAGAATGGAGTCCTGAAAGTAAGAGAAAATTTAAAAATTAAAAAAAGAATTCGGCAGCCCCTAGTACGGTTTAAGCCGTGTTCTAGGCATGCCATGATGGTGCCCCTCCCCCTGTGCCCATGGTATTTCAAGAGCGTAGTTATGTACGTGAAGAACTGGTTTCGCTATTTCGCGAGGGCTGGGGTTGGGGCCGGATTGCTACGCCTGCTCAGAACGTGCCAGGCGGTCTTGTTGTAGGTTACTCCGGGCGCGCTTGACAGTGTCCGGCCTTTTAACGGCCGGACTGGAGAACTGCCTAAAGAGGCTGCTTTGTACTTCCGCTGTGAGGGCCGCCGTGTGCTCCTCCGTTCGGAGGGAGCGTTCGGTGTTTCCATTGACCGTGATTACTCCTCGAGGGCCTGGCATCTTGAGCTTAAGGTATGCGTAGTGCGGTACCGCATTGAACTTTGCAAATGCGATTCGCCCGAGCAGTGCGTGATAGCCACTGCGGAACGGGACTATGTCGAAGATTAACTCCTCGCATCGGAAATTATCCGGAGATCCGAAGACCACTTCAAGTGTGACTGAGCCTGTACAGTTGGCCTCTACACCTGGTATGACGCCTTTAAAGGTCGTTTTGGTGGGCTTAATCCTCGAGGGATCTATGCCCATTTTCCACACTGTATCCTGGTAAAGCAGGTTCAGGCTGCTGCCGCCGTCCATAAGGACTCTTGTGAGATGAAATCCGTCAATAATTGGGTCTAGAACCAATGCGGCGAACCCGCCATGACGGATGCTAGTGGGGTGGTCCCTTTGATCAAAGGTGATCGGGCAGGAGGACCATGGGTTGAACTTTGGGGCGACTGGCTCCATCGCATATACGTCCCATAACGCACGCTTCCGCTCCCTCTTGGGGATGTGGGTTGCGTATATCATGTTCACCGTCCGCACTTGTGGGGGAAAACCCTTCTATCCACTGTTGTTCGGTGGCCTGGGCTCCTCCTCGTCGTCGCTACGCAGCCCCTTGTCTCTATCTTCGGCATTTAACTTGCCTGCCTGCTTGAACACCCAACAATCCCTGTTGGTGTGATTGGCTGGCTTTTCGGGGGTGCCATGTATCTGGCACAAGCGATCGAGTATTCGGTCCAAACTGGACGGGCCCTGAGTATTTCTTTTGAATGGCTTTTTCCGCTGACCGGATTTGTAGCCTCTGAATCCAGCATTGACTGCCGTATCCTCGTTGTTGTCGCTGTTAACGCGGCGCTTTTGCTTGTTCCGACGCAACCTGCCACTTTTGTCCTTGGTGTTCGAATTACCAAGGTTCTTGGTCAAGTTATTGCTACGAGCTATCCAGCTGTCTTCTCCCACACAAAAGCGGGTCATGAGTGTCGTGAGGGCTGCCATAGATTTCGGCTTTTCCTATCCAAGGTGCCGGGCAAGCCACTCGTCGCGGATATTATGCTTGAAAGCTGCTAGGGCCTCTGCGTCCGGACAGTTGACTATTTGGTTTTTCTTTGTTAGGAACTGTGTCCAGAATTGCCTGGCCGATTCCTCTGGCTGCTGGATTATGTGGCTTAGGTCATCGGCATCCGGTGGTCGCACATAGGTACCCTGGAAATTGTCGAGGAATGCGGCTTCCAGGTCCTCCCAAGAACCGATTGATTCTGCCGGCAAGCTATTAAGCCAATGCCGGGCTGGTCCCTTAAGTTTTAGTGGGAGGTATTTGATGGCATGTAGATCATCGCCGCGGGCCATGTGGATATGAAGGAGATAATCCTCGATCCATACCGCAGGATCTGTTGTGCCATCATATGATTCGATGTTCACGGGTTTGAAACCCTCAGGGATTTTATGATCCATTACTTCATCTGTGAAGCATAGTGGGTGTGCGGCGCCTCTGTATTAGGCTATATCATGACGCAGCTCAAACGAGCTTTGTCTATTGTGTTCGGCCCGGCCGGATTTATTATATCCGGAGTGACGATCACCGTCACGTGCCGTGGGGCGCCCGCGCGATCCGTAGATCGATCTTGTTTTCCTCGCCTTGTCCTCCAATATGTCTCGCAGGTCTGGCGCGTTTTCCCGTGCCTTAGCATATTTTGAGCGGCGTCGGGGCGCGGCTTGAGTGGAGGGCCGAGAGGACTCTCTGTCACGGCCACGAGGTGGCCGATCGGCCGTATCATGCGCTGGTGGTGTAGGTTTAGGTGCTTCCTTCTCTAATTGGGGTAGCAACCTGCGCTTTGGGTAGCTCTTGGAGGGGCGTTCGAGTTCATACTCTTCGGCCGCGAGGACTTCAGTCCATCTGTCGGCTAGCAAATCTTGATTAGCTCTAAGTTGTTGCTGCTTTTTCTTGAGGCTGCTTGCCGTGGCCATAAGCCTGCGTTTGAAACGCTCTTGTTCGACGGGATCCTCTGGCACGACGAATTCGTCGTCGTCGAGGCTTGCCTCGTCTTCGGAGGGAGGCATATAATTATCATCCTCGACCTCCCTGTCTGCCGCTCTCTCATGAGGGCTGGCTTCTCCATCCTCCTGTGTTGAATCTTGCTGGAGGGGGTGTTCTTCGGCGCTATCCAGAGTGTTATTATCTCCCGTGCCTGAATCACCATTTTTGCTTTGGCGGGATTTAGAGCGGCGCCACTGACGCCGGCACTTAGGTTGTTTCTTGGAGGGGTCATCCCCCGCTGTTCCATCGCCATCTCCTTCTTTTGGGGTATCCACCACGTATATGTCATACGACGAGGTGGCTTTCCAGTGCCCTATAGGTGCTGGTTCTTGATCGTCTCCTGCATCGGCGTCCATACCGTCGATGTCTTCGGAGTCGAAGTCGAGCATGTCGGTTAAATCATTGACAGTGCTACAAAGTGGGTGGTGGGTGGGCTTTGAATTTCTTCATCGTCCGTATCCCAACCTTGCTAACCGCAGTCCGGCCAGGGCTCTCCTGATAAAGAGAGAGACTTTAATGAGTTCAGAATATCGCCAAAGGGCGAGTGCTGAAAGATGTCCACGGCGGTAAACTCCATGATCGGCGCCCAATCGGATTCGATCGGCAGGGGCGCGGAGGGCTCGGAGTCTGGAGAGGAATCCGGCCCCTCGGAGTCACGGGCCTTGCGGAGTGCGGGGCTGGTGTTCGGCTCGATCGTCTTTGGGATCTCAGCCCCCGAGGCGGCGTCCAACCACTCATCCTCGATCGGCGCAGTAGGCTCCGAATTAAGGGTCGGAACCAATGCGTGTGCGGCCCCCAGGGCACTGTTCGGCGGGAGAGCTAGATCATGCCCATCGTGACAGTGCGGCGTGCTCGGCTGTGGCTTGAATCCGTCGAAGATCAAGTCCCCGCGGACGTCAGCCGTGTAGTTTAAACTTCCAAACCTGGCCTGATGGCCAGGGGCGTAGCTTTCGATCTGCTCCAGATGGCCAAGTGAATTGGCCCGTAGTGCGAAGCCACCGAAGACGAAGATCTGTGCGGGGAGAAAAGTCTCACCCTGAACTGCATCGTCGTTGATGCTCGGAGGAGCCATCGGGCCTAAAGGTGACGACACAGAGGAACTCTCAATGAAAGCACCAATGTCGGTGTCAAAACCGGCGGATCTCGGGTAGGGGGTCCCGAACTGTGCGTCTAGGCGGATGGTAACAGGAGACAAGGGACACAATGTTTTACCCAGGTTCGGGCCCTCTTGATGGAGGTAAAACCCTACGTCCTGCTTGATTAATATTGATGATATGGGTAGTACAAGAGTAGATCTACCACGAGATCAAGGAGGCTAAACCCTAGAAGCTAGCCTATGGTATGATTGTTGTATGTTGTCCTACGGACTAAAACCCTCCGGTTTATATAGACACCGGAGAGGGTTAGGGTTACACAAAGTCGGTTACAATGGTAGGAGATCTGAATATCCGCATCGCCAAGCTTGCCTTCCATGCCAAGGAAAGTTCCCTCCGGACACGGGACGAAGTCTTCAATCTTGTATCTTCTTAGTCCAGGAGTCCGGCTGATGGTATAGTCCGGCCATCCGGACACCCCCTAATCCAGGACTCCCTCAGTGATCGTCTTCATCAACATCACCATCATCATCACCATCCTCATCTCTTTTACGCGGTCCACTCTCCCGCACACCGCTGTAATCCCCTACTTGAACATGGTGCTTTATGCCATATATTATGATCCAATGATGTGTTGCCATCCTATGATATCTTTTGTCTTTGGGTTGATTGATGATCTAGATTGGTATGAGTTGTATGTTTTACTTTGAAGCTGTCCTATGGTGCCCTCCGTGTCGCGCAAGCGTGAGGGATTCCCGCTGTAGGGTGTTGCAATACGTTCATGATTCGCTTATAGTGGGTTGCTAGAGTGACAGAAGCTTAAACCCGAGTAAGAGGGATTGTTGCGTATGGGAATAAAGAGGACTTGATGCTTTAATGCTATGGTTGGGTTTTACCTTAATGATCTTTAGTAGTTGTGGATGCTTGCTAGAGTTCCAATCATAAGTGCATATGATCCAAGTAGAGAAAGTATGTTAGCTTATGCATTTCCCTCATATGAAACTGCAATAGTGATTACCGGTCTTGTTAACAATTGCCTGGGACAATTCCGCACACCGATCCACCATTATTCCACACTTGCTATTATAATACTAAGTAATATATTCTAACTTTATGATAACAGCACTTACTTTTATGTTTTAGCTCTCCGTTACCATGCAAAGTTATCCTCTTCATACCCACAACATAGTTTTATTTCTCGTTGCTAGTTGGAAGCAAACGTTCGGTGCACGTAGAGTCGTATCAGTGGCAGATAGGGCTTGAGAGAATATTGATCTTACCTTTAGCTCCTTGTGGGTTCGACATTCCATACTTATCACTTCCATATTTGGAAAGTTCTACGATGATTCCTTACACTTGGGGATTATCAAGCTCTTTTCTGGCGCCGTTGCCGGGGAGCAATAGCGTGGGGTTGATATTCTCGTGTGTGCTTGTTTGCTTTCTTCAGTAGATTTTTTTTCCTTTTTGTTTCTGTTTAGTTGTGGGTGAAACATACAAAAAAATGAAAATACAAAAAATTATTACTTGCCTTTCATGCCTAAAAAGTTTTTCAAAAAGAGAAGTGATTGGAAGGTTTTGCATTGAAGAAGTGAGGGTCGACCTTGAACACTTGTGTTCATGCTCACGGAAACAATGTAGAATTTTTCATGGAAGTTTCTCTGTAAATAATTGTCCTCTTGTATATATTCATTGTATTATAAAAATAATGTGCCAAGCTTGGTTTTAGGATGATTAGATTGCTTGTTTGCTATGTGAAGAACAGAAAATAGAAACTTTGGCTGTAGTGCATGAATTTACATTTTTAACTGGAAAGTCAAATGGTTCTGATTATTTTTGCACATTACTTCTGTACAAATTTTTCAAATTTTCAAATTTAGTTTATAATTTTAGGAGTTACAGAAGTTTGCCAAACTTCCAGATTACTACAGATTGTTCTATTTTTAACAGATTCTGTTTTTCGTGTGTTGTTTGCTTATTTTGATGAATCTATGGCTAGTATTGGAGGGTATGAACCATAGAGAAGTTGGAATACAGTAGGTTTAACACCCATACAAATAAATAATGAGTTCATTACAGTACCTAAAGGTAGTGATTTGCTTTGTTACACTAACAGATCTCACAAGTTTTTGTTAAAGTTTTGTGTGGATGAAGTGTTCGAAGGACTAGGAGTCACCGATGTGAGAAGAATAAAGAGAGGCAAGATTTCAAGCTTGGGGATGCCCAAGGCACGCCAAGTAAATATTCCAAGGATACTCAAGCATCTAAGCTTGGGGATGCCCCGGTTGGCATCCCATCTTTCTTCTTCAACGATTATCGGTATACCTCGGTTTTTGCTTTGTTCACATGATTTGTGTCCTTTGTGTTTTTGTTTTTCCTTTAAGAACCATCCTAGCATGAGATGTACCTTCATCAATTTATAGAATACTTCATGTGCTTCACTTAAATCTTTTAAGTATGATCTTATAGAATTGCTCTTTGTGCTTCACTTAAATCTTTTGAGTATGGATTTATAGAATGCTTCATGTGCTTCACTTATACATTTTGAGCTTGGATATTGATTAGTCTATGTTTTTTTTAACGGGTTGATTAGTCTATGTTAGTTGTAGAATGCTCCATGAACTTCACTTATATCTTTTGGAGTATGAATAGTACTATCATTTAAAAGTAGGTTTGGAAGAGTGTCAACTTTAGGAATTAGTGATCCCACTATTTTGGAGGATGTTGAATCTTAGTGTGATATTTATGAAAGTGGATTTGGAAGAGTGTCAACTTTAGCTAGTGATGATTCCACTATTTTGGAAGAGGTTCCAATTGAGTATGAGAACAAAGTTGCTATCCATGATGCCTCTGAAAATTATTATGAGGGAGGAATACATGCCTGTAGGAGTTGTATTAATATCAAGTTTCCTCCCTATGTGCTTAAGGTTTTGAAGTTATACTTGTTTTGCCTTCCTATACTAGTTGATTGTTGTTCTTATAAATTGTGTGCTCACAAAACCGCTAGGCATAGGAAGTAGGTTATATTTAAATATGCTAGTCATATTCTTCAAGATGCTCTATTTGTGCTTCAATTCCTATCTTTTATGTGAGCATCATTGAAATCATCATGCCTAGCTAAAAGGCATTAAAGAAAAGCGCTTGTTGGGAGACAACCCAATATTTACCCTTTCTGTTTTTGTGTGTCTACATGATTAAGCTATTGTAGTAATCGTGTTTTATAGCTTTTGTTTGAATAAAGTGCCAAGTAAGACCTTTGGGAAGACTTGGGTGAAAGTTAATGTGATCTTGCTGTAAAAAACAGAAACTTTGCGCTCACGAGAATAGATGTCATTTCTTATAGAAGAGTGCTTTTGAGTTGATTCTTTTTGAAGAAGATTAATAGACAAATTCCTCACGTCCACCAATTTATTTCATAATTTTTGGAGTAGCAGAAGTATGGTTATTGTTCAGATCATTACAGATTGTTCTGTTTCTGACAGATTCTGTTTTCATTGCATAGTTTGCTTGTCTTCTAGTTTCTATGGCTTATATTCTTCAATATAAATTGTAGAAATGATATGGTACAGTAGGCATTGTGTGAGAACAATTATGAACCTTGTCTTTAACAGTACCCAAGTGCATGGTTTGCTCTTTATCATACTAACCTATCTCACGAAGTTTGGTTAAGTTTTGTGTGATTGAAGTTTTCAAGTTTTGGGTGAGATAACGATATGAGGAGAATAAGGAGTGGAAGGACCCTAAGCTTGGGGATGCCCAAGGCACCCCAAGGTAATATTCAAGGAAGACTCAAGCGCCTAAGCTTGGGGATGCCCCGGAAGGCATCCCCTCTTTCGTCTTCAAAACTATCGGTATACTTTACTCGGAACTATATTTTTATTCATCACATGATATGTGTTTTGCTTGGAGCGTGTTTTCAATTTTACTTGTTGTTTGAATAAAATCATTGGATCTGAAATACTAAATGAAAAATAATCCTCCCATGGCTAGTTAATTATTTTACTACTCAGTGTTCTTCACTCATATCTTTTGGAGTAGTTTGGCATTCGCTCATGTGCTTCATGTATATCCTATGAGTAAATGGTTGCATAAATTGAATGGCATAAATCTGAAATTATATATGTTTCATATGCTTATAACATGGGGAGTAATGGCTTCACACATAATAAGTATAGGTAGTAAACTTATTGAAAGTTAGCAAACGTAGAATTGGTCACTTGAACAATTCATGAAAGAATATTGAAGGGAGAGGGATTTCACATACAAATATACTATCGTGGACATCTCTTATGATTGGGAGCACTCATTAAAATATGACATGCTAAATAGTTGATGTTGGACAAGGAAGACAACGTAATGGGTTATGTTTTCTTATATCTGAGATAAAGTATGTTGTCATGGATCCTCTAACATGTTGAGCTTGCATTTCCCCCTCATGCTAGCCAAAATTCTCAGCACCAAGTAGAGATACTACTTGTGCCTCCAAAATCCTTAAACCAGTTTTGCCATGAGAGTCCACCATATCTACCTATGGATTGAGTAAGATCCTTCAAGTAAGTTGTCATCGGTGCAAAGCAATAAAAATTGCTCTAAATATGTATGATTGATTGGTGTGGGAGAAATAAGATTTCTACGATCTTGTGATGTGGAAGTAATAAAAGAGACGGACTGCATAATAAAGGTTCATATCACAAGGGGCAATATAAAGTGACGTTCTTTCGCATTGAGATTTTGTGCATCCAACCATAAAAGCGCATGGCAACATCTGCTTCCCTCTGTGAAGGGTCTATCTTTTATTATTATCTTCTACCTTATGCAAGAGTCATGGTGATCTTCACCTTTCCTTTTTTATTTTATCCTTTGGCAAGCCCAGCATGTTGGAAAGAACATGATATATATATCTAATTGGATGTAGGGGAGCATGAGTTATTATTGTTGACATTACCCTTGAGGTAAAAGGTTGTGGGGCGAAGCTATAATCCCCTATCTTTCTCTGTGTCCGATTAAAACTCCATAACCACAAGTATTGCATGAGTGTTAGCAATTGTGAAAGACTACATGATAGTCGAGTATGTGAAGTTTGCTAAATCAAAGCTCTGACATAGACTCTTCCTGAAAATATGATGAATTGCAATTGTTTGATGACTAAGAATATCGTTTGTTAGTTTTCCAGAAAGTTTATGATCCATACTTTAAACTTATGAATTGCTTGATCATGAAAAGTTTTATGAGATGAGCTATTGTTATGATATGTAATGATGCTAAAAAAAGTGATTGGAATTATCATTGATCGAACTTAAGCATTTACTAGCATTCCACATCAAAAATTATCTTTTTATCATTTACCTACTCGAGGACGAGCAGGAATTAAGCTTGGGGATGCCTGATACGTCTCCAGCGTATTTATAATTTTTGATTGCTCCATGCTATATTATCTACTGTTTTGGACTATCTTGGGCTTTATTTTCCACTTTTATATTACTTTTGGGACTAACCTATTAACCAGAGGCCCAGCCCAGATTTGTTGTTTTTTGTCTATTTCAGTGTTTCGAAGAAAAGGAATATCAAATGGAGTCCAAAAGACCTGAAACTCGATGGAACCTGTTTTTGGACCAAAAGAAGCCCATGGAGTACCAGAAGCTCACCAGGGGAGTCTCGGGCTGCCCACGAGGTAGGGGGGCGCGCCCTACCTCGTGGCCAGCTCAGAAGTCCACCGACGTACCCCTGCACCCATATATACTCTCGTGACCTAAAACTTCCAGAGGGAGATTGGATCAGAAGTTCCGCCGCCGCAAGCCTCTGTAGCCACGAAAAACCAATCGGGGCCCTCTCCGGCACCATGCCGGAGGGGGCCATCATCACCGGTGGCCATGGAGGAGTATCCCGGAGGGGTCTTCATCACCATGAAGGCCAAGGACCAGAAGGTGGAGGCCATGGAGGAGGAAGCACAAGGGGGAGAACCTCTCCTCCTCTCTTCGGGTGGCGCCGGAGTGCCATCGGGAGGGGAATCATCGCCACGGTGATCGTCTTCATCAACATCACCATCATCATCTCTTTTACGCGGTTCACTCTCCCGCACACCGCTGTAATCCCCTACTTGAACATGGTGCTTTATGCCACATATTATGATCCAATGATGTGTTGCCATCATATGATGTTTTGAGTAGATATCTTTTGTCTTTGGGTTGATTGATGATCTAGAGTGGTATGAGTTGTATGTTTTACTTTGATGCTGTCCTATGGTGCCCTTCGTGTCGCGCAAGCGTGAGGGATTCCCGCTGTAGGGTATTGCAATACGTTCATGATTCGCTTATAGTGGGTTGCTAGAGTGACAGAAGCTTAAACCCGAGTAAGAGGGATTGTTGCGTATGGGAATAAAGAGGACTTGATGCTTTAATGCTATGGTTGGGTTTTACCTTAATGATCTTTAGTAGTTGCGGATGCTTGCTAGAGTTCCAATCATAAGTGCATATGATCCAAGTAGAGAAAGTATGTTAGCTTATGCCTTTCCCTCATATAAAACTTCAATAGTGATTACCGGTCTTGTTAACAATTGCCTAGGACAATTCCGCACACCGATCCACCATTATTCCACATTCGCTATTATAATACTAAGTAATATATTCTAACTTTATGATAACAACACTTACTTTTATGTTTTAGCTCTCCGTTACCATGCAAAGTTATCCTCTTCATACCCACAACATAGTTTTATTTCTCGTTGCTAGTTGGAAGTAAACGTTCGGTGCACGTAGAGTCGTATCAGTGGCAGATAGGGCTTGAGAGAATATTGATCTTACCTTTAGCTCCTTGTGGGTTCGACACTCCATACTTATCACTTCCATCTTTGGAAAGTGCTACGATGATTCCTTGCACTTGGGGATTATCAAGTCTGTGCGTAGATTTGCGAAAGTGATCATTCGTGTCTTTGGTCCTGAGTATCTTCGGGCACCCAGTGAAGATGACACAAAGAAATTGATGGCAGCTAATGAGAGGAGAGGTTGTCCTGGCATGCTAGGTAGCATTGATTTTATGCATTAGAATTGAAAAAATTGCCCCAAGGCTTGCAAGGAATGTATTGTGGCAAGTCTCGTGATGCAACAATTGTGCTAGAGGCCGTAGCATCCGAGGATTTATGGATTTGGCATTGCTTTTTTTGTATGCCGGGCTCTTTCAATGATATCAGTGTGTTGCAACGGTCTCATTTGTTTGCTAGGCTTGCTAGTGGTGATGCTCCTGCTTGCAACTACACTATCAATGGGCATGAATACACAAAGAGGTATTATCTTGCAGATGATATATACTCTTCTTGGTGCACATTTGTCAAGAGCATCAAAGAACCCAAAACAAAAAACATTGTGAATTTGCAAGGGTGCAAGAGGCAGTCTGAAAAGACATTGAAAGAGCATTCAGTGTTTTGCAATTTAAGTTTGCCATTGTCCATGGTCCTGCTCGTTTTTGGGATAAGAAAACCTTGAAGAACATCATGACATGCTGTGTTATCCTGCACAATATGATTCTTGAAGATGAGAGATGAATGAACTTAGAATTCTTTTACCACAATGTGGGTAGCCGTGTCAAACCAGCTAGAGACCCAAACCGCATTAGAGCTTTTCTTCAGACATACAAGGAGATTGAAAATGCAGACACACACTTTCAACTTCAGAAAGATCTTATTGAACACCATTGACAAAGGGCTGGACAGTGACTAATTTTTGTATTCATTTGTATTTGTATTCATAACAAGTTTTGTATTGCATTATTTAAGTTTACTACGGTGATTTAAATAATTATTTGTAATGCGGATGATTATTGTATTATGTTTGATTCGAATAATTCAGTTTGTTTTTGATTGTTGAATTATGTTGGATTTGATATTTGCAGGCTGATGATATACGGGATGCAGCGACGCAAAAAGCAGAACCCGCATAGCTGACTCGTAAAAAAACATATTTCACGAATATACTTCGTTTGGGGGGTCTGTATGTGTGCCAGCCCGAGCCAGCCTGCAAAAGCTGTTTTGCGTGAACTGCAAACACGTTTTATGGGTCGGCAGGACGCGGGGTTGTTGGTCTTAGGCACCTCCCGCGGTCGCTCCTTTTGGCTTTTGCGAGCGCCCAAGACGAATTTTTTCGTTCAAAGCACGAAATTGAAAATCCCACCCCACGAACGCAGTCTCCTCCGCCTCTTCCCATTCCCAAATCCCGCCGCCGCCCTCCGTTTCCCCAATCTCACCGCCGCCGCCCTCCCTCCCACCTTCTCTTCTCTCCATGAGAAGGCCCCGAGCGAGCCGAGAAGATCTGCGCCGTCGTCGAGCTGGCACACAGGGGAGGTTCGGTCCCACAACTAGGCGCCGAGCTTCTCTCTCGGGACGCCGCCATGGTGTTCTGTTCCTTCCCCACAACCACGCAGCAGAGGAGTCCTCCGTCTGCTTCTTCTCCGAGGATCTCCGACCCGAAACCCTAGACCGCGGGCGGCCCCAAGAACAGCAACATCGACATCGACACGGGTATGGTATGAATCCCCTTGTCTACTTCAGGTTTCTCCATCTCCGCATCTGATGCGCTTGCTTCCATCTGCCTGCGTGAGGGGGCCATGGAGAAGGGGGAGGACGGCGATGATGCAGTTCCATTCCGTGTAGCTGCTCCCAGCCTGCTAGTGCCGACATGGAAGGGAGAGGAAGGTACCCATCTCCTCTCTCTGTTAGGATCATCTCTCTCCCTCTCTCTCTGAAATAAACATGAGCAGGCAGAATTGGAAAGGGGAGAAAAAAAGCGTGCGCAGATTGGTAGAATATCAATCCATCTGTTAGGTTGAGTATTTATTTGGCTCACAAGTTGGAGCCTTTTCTGTCTGCTGCCTATTACGGATTGCAGATTGACCAAGACAGTGCCTTGTAATGCTTTTCACTTGCTTTCACAAATGAAATTATTTACCGTTTGCCTTCACTGCATAAATGGTCATGTGAATTTGATGGGTTAGTCAAATTAGATATTCAGTTTTGTGTGTATAACGTTTTGGTTCAGTTTTGGATGACTAAAACTGGAGATGTTCAGTTTTGTGTGCATCATGTTTCGGTTCAGTTTTGGATGACTGATACTGGAGATGTTCAGTTTTGTGTGTAAGCATGTTTTGGTTCAGTTTTGGATGACTAAAACTGGAGATGTTCAGTTTTGTGCGTATCACGTTTTGGTGCAAGTTTTGGATGACTAAACCTGGAGCAAACTCTTCCAGTCAGTTATGAGCTGACCAATTGACTTGTACAGTCCAACTGATCGCTACTTATAATTGTACTGTCTAGTCATCTCCCAACGCTAGCACTAGCAATCGCCCTTCCGGCCAGCCGGCTTGCACTTATTTTTGTTTTCGAAGGTCGAATCTTGGGTTGCTTGGATTGTTCCATGCATGAATGACCGTTCTGTTTTTGTTCCATGGATGATGTTTGCTGATAATTTCCTTCATTCCCTGTGCCGTGTGATTGAATGGATGGTTAGGTCTCACGACAAGACTGCGCTCGCTCAACTGCAGCGGTGACCAACTTCGAACCCAAGATGGCGTGTAGGTTCAGCCACCTCTTGTCTCCACTGTCACTGGCGACGGCGTGGTTCGGCCTTGGCTACAAGCATTAAAGGTGAGTGCTCCTGAGTTCCTCTTCTATCACTTTCTCTGAGCACGTAGAGGAGGTCCGTTGGATCTCTGATTGCTTTTCACTACTTGTATGCTGCTCTGTAAGTGTAGTAACGTCAACAAGCGGCCTAGATAATCCTTACAAGGCAATGGAACGAGCATATCATATGATATAATATAACTCAGTGGAACAATATCTAATTAGTAGTACAATGTATCAATCCATCTGTTAGGTTCAGTACTTATTTGGCTCACAAATTGGAGCTTTTCGTGTCTCATACTAGGGATTGCAGATTGACCAGATCAGTGTCTTGTAATGCTATTTGCTTGCATATGCAAATGAAATTATTTTATGTTTGCTTCCACTAAATGGTCATGTGAATTAGATGGGTTAGTCAAATGAGATGTTCAGTTTTGTGTGTATCATGTTTTGGTTCAGTTTTGGATGACTGAAACTGTAGCAAACTGTGTACACATCATGTTTTTTCTAACCGGAGAAGAGAACTCCCTCTGCACTCTTCTATTGTCAAATCAGATCGCCCTTGAATGCACTAACGCATTGTGTCTGCCCATATAAATTAATCTGGCTTAACATTTTGGTCAGCCCTTAGCTTTAGCCATTTGCTCTACTGGAGTGTATGTGAATGCTACACAACCCATGGATAATTTTTTGTGCCTTGATTTGGTCTACCTACTTTGAGCTAATTGGTTATATTGTGCATGGACAATAATATAGGACAGAGTTGGGGATCTTTTTTTTTGGTAGTTTTGTTTGACTGGATAATAGTGTGTACTTCTACTCAGGACTTACACAATGCTGCTCTTCCAGCTAATATTGGTAAATTCCAAGGACCCACTCTTCCTATCAGTTATGAGCTGACCAATCGACTTGTACAGTTGAACTGATCATTATAATTGTACTGTCTATGTCCCAACTCTAGCACTAGCAATTGCCCTTCCGGCCAGCCGGCCGATGCTTATTTTTGTTTTGCAAGGTCGAATCTTCAGTTATCTGGATTTTTTGATATATAAATGCTCATTCTGTTTTTGTACCATGGATGATGTTTCTGATGAGCTCCTTCCTTGTGTTATGTGATTGAATAGATGGTCATGTTTTATGACTGCAGCAGTGCTCGCTCGACTGCAGCGGTGAAGAGGCGGTGACCAACTTCGAGCGCAAGGTGGCGGCGTGTAGGCTCAGCCACCTCTTGTCTCCACCGTCACCAGCGAGGCGCAGTTCGGCCTCGGCTACAAACATTAATGGTGAGTGCTCCTGAGTTCCTCTTCTATCACTTTCTCTGAGCATGTAGAGCAGGGCCGCTGGATCTCTGATTGTTTTTCACTACCTATATGCTGCTCTGTTTGTATGTATGTAACCTCAACAAGCGGCCTACATATTCCTTGCAAGGCAAGGGAACGAGCATATCATATAATATAACTCACAGTGGAACAATATCTTAGTGTATACAGACTTGTATAGTTTCAGGTGTCCCCTGTTCAATTTCCAGTGTACACTTGTATAGCCTGTATACTTTATTTCTCGAATTGGACTAACTTGTGTCATTCAGCAACCGTTGTTTAGTTGGCTTTGATTTGAACTAATTTCTAGTTCTTAGCTGCTTGCTTCCAGACCCACTGATTTTTACTACTTCTTTGCTCTGTTTGTACGTGTGTAACCTCAACAAGTGACAATGAAATGGAATGACTGTTAGAACTCATTGTGGAACAATATATAGCTAGTTTAGACTTGTATTAGTTTCAGGTGTTCCTTGTTCATATTCTAGTGTAGATTTGTGTAGCTTCTATACTCTACTTTTTTGATTCAGTCCAACTTTCGTTGTTTACTTGCTCTTAGATTTGGCACCACCATGGTTTTGGTTTAGGCTTTAACTGTCAAGAATATGATACTGCACTTGGTTTTATCTCCTGGTTGCTTCCACTAAATGGTCATGTGTGAATTAGATGGGTTAGTCAAATGAGATGTTCAGTTTGTGTGTTATCATGTTTTGGTTCAGTTTTGGATGACTGAAACTGAGCAAACTGTGTGTGTGTGTGTGTGTGTGTGTGCATCCATTGTACACATCACGTTTTTTCTAACCGGAGAAGAGGACTCCCTCTGCACTCTTCTATTGTCAGATCAGATCGCCCTTGAATGCACTAACACATTGTGTCTGCCCATATAAATTTGTTTGGCTTCACATTTTGGTCAGCCCTTAGCTTTAGCCATTTGCTCTACTGGAGTGTATGTGAATGCTACACAACCCATGTATGGTTTTTTGTGCCTTGATTTGGTCTACCTACTTTGAGCTAGTTGGTTATATTGTGCATGGACAATAATATAGGACAGAGTTGGGGATCTTTTTTGCTAGTTTTGTTTGACTAGATAATAGTGTCTACTTCTACTAAGGACTTACGCAATGCTGCTCTTCCAGCTAGTATTGGTAAATTCCAAGGACCCACTCTTCCTGTCAGTTATGAGCTGGCCAATCGATTTGTACAGTTGAATTGATCGTTATAATTGTACTGTCTAGTAATGTCCCAACTCTAGCACTAGCAATTGCCCTTCCGGCCAGCTGGCCGACGCTTATTTTTGTTCTGCAAGGTCGAATCTTCGGTTGTTCGGATTTTTCGATATATAAATGCTCATTCTGTTTTTGTACCATGATGATGTTTCCTGATGATCTCCTTCCCTGTGTTTGTGTGATTGAATAGATGGTCATGCCTTACGACTGCAGCGGTGCTTGCTCGACTGCAGCGGTGAGGAGGCGGTGACCAACTTCGAGCCCAAGGTGGCGGCGTGTAGGCTCAGCCACCTCTTGTCTCCACCGTCACCAGCGGCGATGCAGTTTGGCCTCGGCAACAAACATTAATGGTGAGTGCTCCTGAGTTCCTCTTCTATCACCAGCACCAGATTGCCCCATCTTACCCCCAACAACGGTAAAATTTCATGATATGGTAACTATGACTAAACAACACCAGAAAGCAGGTTGGTAAGGTCATGATTTTGATGCTGTTTAACTTTAGCATGCTAGGTCAATACTGAACAAGATATGGCAATCTCATTTTTAGGAAGGAGTATCATCTTCAAATGCAACTAATCTAGCAAAACAAGTTACAAGAGATATCCCTCCCCCAGTTCAATCTTTTGCAGTAACAAATGTGGATTCAAGTCTCAGCAAAATGAACCACATGGTAATGCAAGTACTGTACTGTAGTAGTATTTTCTATTGTCAAAATACGATTATTTACTAGATATTTTACAAACTAGTCACAGCCGTATTATAGTTGTCGAAAGAATGAGCTGTAGATAAATTGTAGTTGCAGTTTGGCGTTAGTACCAGATTTGGGGATTGGAGTTATAGGGCATATGTGCTACTACGTCCGATCCATAATAAGTGTCACGGTTTTGAACCAACCCCAGTTCAAAACTGCGGCACTTATTTTGGATCAGAGGTATTATTTGTTTGGTGCTCCGATTTACTCTCTACTGAAGTAGTACTATGAAAATCATCATACTTTTATAGATCAGGATCAGATCTCTCATTCTTAGACAAAGTGCAGTGTGTGCTTCCTAGAAAAGAATAAAATAACATCTTCCTAAATCTCTATTCTTACTATGGGTTGATCTCAGTTCTGTACGGTCTGCAAGTCATAAAGTCCAGTGTCTGTTCTTTTCAGTTTACAGCAGTGATCTCTGCTCTTTCCAAAGTGTAGTGCAGTTTAATGAGCTTGATGAATCTGGTTTGCAGGGAAGAAAACACACAAGGGACATGATTTAAGAACGTATATACATTGTACATGATCCAAGAACACACATCGGACGATCTTGCAGAGAAGAATGGAGTGAGAATGATTGGTTATGGGTAGGAGGATGATTTCGGCCTTGGGTGGAAGAAGATGAGTTTGACACGGAGAAACACGGCGGCGGCAGTCCGGCGAGGCGGAAGAAGACCATGTCAGCTGTCCAGCAAGGCGGAGGAAGACCACGGTCTGATCTGATTCGTGTGGTTTGTGCCATCTGGTCCGATCTGGTCTGGTCAAGGGGACCAAGGAGAACCTGCTGCTGGTTCAAGGGCCATGGTGCTCAACATCACCACCATGAAGCTTCCCCTGTTGCGCCAAGGTGACGACCTCTCTCGCCTCTCCCCCCTTCTGTTCGTTTCGATTTGGCCGCCGTCAAGTATTTCATTCAAGAATATGGGAGCATGCTCATGTATTTCATTAGAGAAATACCGCTTCTATTTGCATGATTGCAGGCAAGTATCAAAAGGCTTAGTGTTTGATAAATGTAATGATACGATCATTTTAAGGAATCAAATCACTTATGCTAGATTACATCCAAGTGAGACTGCTTATTGTTTAAAATTCCATGACACCATAAGTGTTACTCGTTATGTAATCTCTCATGCGGTTTAACTGTTGGTTCGGATAAAGAGCTTTCTTTTTCTAAGGTTTTTTACATCCCTGTAGCTTATTTGGTGTGGATGGATTCTTTAACCAAATTAATAAAATGTTCCTGGCTTCTTTATTGTGGATGGTTGTACTTTTCAGTTTGATTTAACTGAAAAAAACATTTTAGTTCAGACAAAGAGAGAGTTCTTTAACTGAAATATTCTAGTCTGTGGATGTCAGAACTTTTAGAGGGACATTGTGATTTTGGTTCACTGTTTCTTCTCTTGACAAGTGGTGTATGTGTGTAACTGATCCGCACGAGATGAGATACCGTCAGAACAATGCTCTTCATGTCAGGGAAGAATATGTGACATGTGTTTGCAATGACACAAGGTCACTCCCACCCAAGATATTTTTTTCCAACTTATCACTGCTCTGCTCTATCATAGTTTATAGACATTGGCATCGTGCTCATGTTCACAGTGGACTAGTTGCCTTTCTTTGATGTCACTGCTAACTCAGGAATTTTTTTGCCACCTTGGAGAACAGAAGACAGCCTGACCACCTACCCACCGAAGCTGATGCAGCAGCACCTGGAGTTAATCCCCAGGATGAACCCATCCCCAGTGGCATCATTGGCACCGACGATGACATGGTGTGTATTTATATAATTTATCGGTAGGGGATGGCTCGCTTATGGCTATATTTGGTACTGCAGGATGAGACCGAGCACGAGGATATCGTGGAGGATGTATCCCTCATGGATATTGACAGCGCCGACTCGGGAATCCCCTGGCAGCAACTGAGTACGTTGAGGAGATTTACAAGTTTTACAGAGAAAATGACGTGATCTTTTATCCATTAGTGTAACATAATGTGCATCCGCATTTTGTGAAAATAAATGCCAGATTTTCTATGAAATGCGAAGGTACCTTGCAGTCATTATGCTTGAATGAATAAAGGTAGGCCCATGCAAAGAAAATAAATGAATTTGACCAGGATCCTGTAATCAGTACACATTAAATGATAACTCTATTGTTGTAGCACTGTGAGCGACTAGTGTGGATATAAATATTAAAACCTTTGGTTTTAGTGACTGTTATGGCACCAAGGGACAACGGGGCTAGTTGATCCGAAGATAGGGATTTGGTTATGGTCTTCTTGCCCGTGTAGTACTGGAAGGTTCATCTTGGGTCAAATTGTGAAGCTAAAAAGTGACATTGATTTCACTTTCTCATAATCGTGTCTTAGATCAAATACATTACCTTTGAACCACATAAATCAACCGTATGCATTCATAATAAAATTGTGATTTTCTTGATGCAAACCATAATCAACATGGAGAACAGTTTTTTATGACAGCTGATAGCAATTCATGCTCATTGGCTGGTAGCAATACTCTTTCTCCTGTTGTGTATGCCCTGAAGGTTTTGGGCTCCTTAACTTTTCATTATTACCTATACCAATATGGTTTTATGCAGGAAATGAGCTTTGTGTGTCATGGTGACATGTCCACTCAAGAAGATTTAAATGAAAAGAGAAGTTCTGATAGATTGGCTCATTGAGGTAGAAGGATCTGCATGTTTCTCTTTTACATTAAACAATTTTTTGGGTCGGGACTGGGACTAAGCTCACAGGCTTAGGAGCCTAGGGCCAGCAAGGCTCCATGACGTGTTCAGAATATACCACCTTGCACAAGTGGACGGTGGTCTTACACAATATACATAAACTATCTGTCATGTGCTTAAGGTAGGTACCAGTCCTAACTCCCAAGACATTAATGTGACATGGTTTGGGTACTGCTCTGAGGATAGAGGGTTGGCCAGCCATGGTGCTGGGGATGAGGAGATAAGACTGGAGACAGGGATTAGATCTTTGCCGGCTTATTCATTAGTTGGATCATCCATATGGGGTTGTACCCTTGTAGGGAAGAGTCTACTTGATGCCTAAGAATACAATCGTAACTTAACGAACAGTATCCTTATCTTCCTATTCACCCAGCACTTTCCTAACAGATATCCTTACTAAATATATAACCTGCTATACTTGTTTCCTGAATTGATTGGTCACTGTACTGTCCACGGGATACTTATCAGGTGAATAGTGATTCATGGGGACGAATCCTAGCTTGGTGCTGTGCCATTGGACCATGACCTAACACTGTCATTGTTTGATTATGAGTTGCTTCTTAATTTCGCCTGAAGATATACATGTAACAGTTGAATTTGTTGTATTTGCAGAAACCGTGAAACCAATTCCTCAACATCTTATCACCTATAAGGTTTTTGGCAAACCTAAGGCCCTCATTATGCACATTATGACCTGGTTGGAGGGTGGAAGGTATGTGTGCATATGTACGTAATTAACGGGTCAAGTTCAGTCTTTGATTATTATACAATGCTCTCTGCTATCGTGCAGGCTGTCAATGAAGTGTACCCTTGCATAATAGAGTTCCTCTCTCAACGTGATGAAGTGTCTTCTTAAACTCTCATTATCCGTATACATCAGACCTACCACACGCCATTGCACGATAGTCATCTTACACTGGAACAGGATGATACTGTGTAATCATGCAGTTATTATCTGCTTACATCACAATTGTTACATGCCATTGCACGATGGTTATCCTACATTGGAGAACCGGATGATACTGTGTAATCACCAAAAGGACAATGAAGTGGTGAGTAACAAGTGTATTTTTCTGTCTCCTTTCGACAGAAAAAGCTTCTAATTTGTTTCCTCACATCAGTTGATCATCAATGTAGTGTGTCGCCTGTAAATGATATGTCCATTACCAAAATAGGAACTGAAGAGGATTTACTAAATTTGCTTCACACGTATCCTAGTACTGATAATTGCTCACAAATTAAATAAAAAAAGTACGTTGCTGAACTGATGAAAACACTTGCAAGACAAAATGGCACCAGAGCAGCTGGAGTTTTGGCCGGATATATAGACAATACTAGGACCGATATTATCTGTTGCATTTCTTAGGCATTTGACATATGTTTGTAGGGTATGCGATTAAAATACCGTTGGTTTTTTGCGGCGTTAAAAGGGATTTCATTGCTCAAGGGATTGAACGAAGCCAAACTGTTGTTCTAGCTTCAGAAAGGCTTGCCCTGAACCTTTTGTATCCTATGGATTGTACTTATTTGAAACAACCGTGTTTGGGACTCGTCATATTTTAGTTGCCGCTTGATGGGTCCATATTTTATTTTATAGGTTTGAGTTGATGGATGAACACTCTTTCTTATCATGAACATAATAGACAGATTCTTGGAAAAACAAGTGGTGCCAAGGAAGAAGTTGCAGTTAATTGGAGTGACAGCTATGCTCCTTGCTTGCAAATATGAGGAAGTCCCAGTTCCACTTGTTGAAGATCTAGTGGTAAGTTATGAATTGCAGTTGTACAAAAGGACCAACCATGGAAATGGTTATCATTCAATATTGTATGCTCATAATGCTCAATGGTTCTGGTTACCTACTTATCTCATCAGTACACCATGACAGAAGTTCCCTATGTGTTCCCTTTTAAAAATCGTTGTTAACGTTAAGCAACAGAAGATGTTAAAATTTTAAAAGTCAAAAATTCTTTGATCCTTTCTAGTTACCTCATCAGTACACCATGGTCGAAGTGATAATTTTAATCTTGTGAATGTTTTCTTCATCTTCTACTGTGTTTTAGTGGCCTATTGGCTATTATTTGTTCCATACTAATACGGGTGAACCTTCTGTTTCAGCAGGAAAAGTCGATCCTAAACACTTTGGAGTTCAACATGTCTGTAGCAACACCATATGTTATCATGAGAAGGTTTCTGAAGGCTGCTGATTCTGACAAGCAGGTGAAGCATTGTAACCTTCCGAATTCTGATTAGTGCTTCCGTATTTAAACAGCAAAATGCAAAGCAATAACATTTTGCATTTGCGGCTGACACAACGCCATATGCATGTTATAAATCACAGCTAGAGTTAGTTTCCTTCTTCATGCTTGAGCTGTGCCTGGTTGAGTAGCAAATGGTCAAGTACTGCCCGTCGCTGCTTGTTTCCGCTGTGGTTTACACTGTGCAATGTGCTATCAGCTAGCTCTAGCCTAGTTACTACCTTACAAGCTATGATAATGCACTTTTCATGTTTCTATAAATAAGTTATCACACCTCACTGCCACGTTCTAGTCTAGTGTTCATGCTTTAGTGCACTACTACTTTAGTGTAGTAGTGTCTCTCTAGTGTATCTCTGTTCTTGGCCCGTTGCTGGATCAGCAATATTGGTGATGATTGTTTAGTTTCGTGGAACAATGATATATTTCTGAAACCAAGCTCATATGAGTGAAAGTAAGTGCCAGCTGCACTTCACTATCTTCTTCTTATTGTTTCTCTGCCACCTTCATCTAGTTTTGGTTTGATGCCATAGTAGCACTCATAGAAAGTCAAAGCATGGTTATGCGGTCATCTGGTTATGGTTTGACGATGTAGTAGCACTCATAGAAAGTCAAAGCATGGTCATGCTTATGGTCATCGTCTGAGTTTGCATGTGAGCTGTATGAATCAGGAGGGACAAGAAGCAGAATTTTTTCCTTAGCTTGGCAGTGACATATATCTGTGGCTTTTCTGGCTGATCAACTTTGTGCTTTATGTGTAGGTCTCTTCAAAGAATTATCAAATTTATTGTTCGGCTACTCAGGTATGGTGGACTACCTCTTCCTCGGCCACTACCTCAGCCTCTTCCTCAGTTCTGGTGAGTCCCTGGTCTCCTCCCTCTCTCCCTGTACCCTGAGATGGTCCGACCATCAAGCAGTGGCTGGTTGTGGTGTTAGCCAATGAGTTAGGGCTCGGTTCTGTGGTGGTAGTCTTCTGGCCATCATAATCTTGTTATTTTGCCTTTGGAGACGCTCATCTGTATATCCAGCGAGATATCATCTGTAGCGGCAAGTTGGATTTTACTTATGTATGGCCTTGTGTAAATAAGTATTTTTGCTTCTTGCAATAGTGGTCTTGATTATACATTTATGCCACAGTATAAGAGATACTTTTTTTTGCAAAGGGAAAATGATAAACTTGTCCACCTTTGGTTGCTCATTTTAGTGGGAGGATTTGTATAGGTATGCATGCAACTGGATCAAGTCTTTAAAACTTGAGTTCTTTCATCTCAAAAAACCATTTCTATTTCATGTAATTGCTGTCTCACAACTACTCATTCTGGCACTTCACACTATGACTGAATCCTTTTCAGTTCAGTGTTAGTTAATCTTACATTTAGTCCCTCTTCTCTGTTTTGGCCTTGGTGATTCATCATTAGGTTTGATTACTACACTAATCTTACATTGTACACTTGGCATGTTTCCCAGTTTGACCTAGGGGAGTTCTATGGTTAAATGAATCTTTTTGGCCAACAAATGTCTGGATCCTAACTTGTGTACATGCTGTACCCCACTGCATTCTGAATTTCCCCCAACAACATACCTTTAGTTGGTTGTCGTGTGAATTTGAAATCCGATTACCACATTGTTAGTTTGAGGATGATTTATGATGGTTCTATATACAAGTATGATTTAGTGCTTTAATCTGATGGTATTGGTTAGCGATACATCATCAATTCATCATTGACAAAAAAAATGAAAGCACAGTAGAAAAAATATAAACATGCTATCCCGCGTCTGTTCTTGTATGAATGTGTGGCCGCAGAGTCATTGGATATTAGATAATATGCTAGCATGTATGGAACTCCCCATGTATAGAGATAAATTGATCTGACTTGGGTAATGTAATATTTGATCTCACTTGTCAGTAGTATCCTCCGTGATTCATTTGGAGTCCACGCGTGATGGGATTCTTACATTTGGTACTATTGCTTGTCTCCCAGTAAGACTTAAGAGAGGTTTATGGTTAAATGAATCTTTAGTTGATCAACAAGTGCCTGAATCCAACCTTGTGTGCCTTTTTTTGTCCAAATGATTTCCTTGGTAATGGTATATCAAGTACGAAGGGGAGCCTTGGTGCAGCAATAAAGCTATTGCCTTGTAACCATGAGGTCACGGGTTCAAGTCCTGGAAACAGCCTCTTGCAGAAATGTATGGAAAGGCTGCATACTGTAGACCCAAAGTGGTCGGACCCTTCCCCGGACCCTGCGCAAGCAGGAGCTACGTGCACCGGGCTGCCCTTTTTTGGTATATCAAGTACCTGAACTTTTTGATGGCCATCTTTTTTGATATGCAGTCTTAGAATTTAAAAATAAGTGATCCCATCCCCTGATAATTGAATATTTTTTGTGAGGTCCTCTCTAGGAGCTTGTCAACAGAAGCGATGCTCCTGTAGGAGTACATGCCTGTTCATTAGCTATTCTGTTCATATATAGCTCACTGTATTGCAAACTCTAAATATCCAGCAAAATAAATGTTGCCTGGAATATATTGTCCTCATGTGTTGCTCTCTATCATCATCATCATTCTGTTACCTTATTACTTGGCCATTAATTAATGTTGTTCCTATCCACCCAGGACCTGACATGGTAAGAATGGTGCTGCAGGAACTGGAGGGGATACTGGAGACCGTGAACCCGCAGTCGCCATCACTTGAAGTTTGATCTTCGAGAGGGCGGAGTGATCCCGAACGAGAAGACTGCCAGTGTGAACTTAGGTTAGCCGCTGGCTCCTCTCCTCTGCTCCCTCTGATGCTCTGTGTGCCCTGAAATGAATAATGGTCATATACATTTCAGTTTTATAGTACTTGAAGATATGTGAATAAGTGTGACTCTTTTTGATGAATAAGTATCGAAACAATAAAAGTTATCAACTTTTTATTGTTTTATGCTGGCCATCGAGCTGTTGGCGACTGCCTTCCGGTCATCGAGCCGATGATTTAGGGGTTGAATCTGTGGTAGTGGTCTTCCGGCCACCACAATTATGTGATTGTGACTATCTTTCTTGTAAATGAAATTAGTCTCCTTTAGTTCTGTGCTGGTTAGCATCATGTTTGGTCTTTGGTTGTGTTTTATCCATTTTGATTTTAGTCAATAGATATGCTACATGTGTTCCTGAGAGTCTGTACAGTGCAGTTCATATACACTTGTTATTATTTACATATAGTTGCTCTTAGATTTTGCACCACCATGGTTTTGTTTTAGGCTTTAACTGTCAAGAATATATATAATACTGCATCTCCTGGTTGCCAGAGTTAGATGAAGAACTGTGGTACTGGAAGAACTTGCTGCCATATGTTTGTGCTTTTCACAGTGAAGATAACAATATGATCTCATGTATACAGGGTGCACGTCAATGGATGTGCTGATGCTGGCCGTGGCCTCATGTGCTCGTGCGGCTGGAGGCTCTGTGGCCCCTCCCTTGAGCCTCTCCTTCGGTTCTGTTATGTGGCATCGTCTACAACTCTGATGGGTAAGTCCTCTATTTCCCCTCTATCACGCTTGGGTCTCCTGCCGCAGTGTGATGGTTCGAGCCATGGCTACTGCCTGTGTAGGCCATCGAGTCGTAGTTGATCTTTGTGGTGATTATGTTCGGCGTTGACCTCCTGTTCATACTCTGGTTTTTGGTGTTGATGATATGCTAGCTTGTTAGGTGCGGTTACTGGAACAAGACTGTCAAGGAAATCAAATTGCACTAGTCAGTTTCTTGATATGTTCTTTGGACTAGATCCAGCATGACTGCAGATTGCATTGCCATGATAATAATTCATGTACATGTATGATAACAAATTGCTTGTGTCTTGAGCTTGTAAACATAAATAAGCTCCTCTCTAGGAGCTTGTCAACATAAATGGAGCTCCTGTAGTAGTAGATGCCTGTTCATAGATATTATGTTCATGTATAGCTCGCTGTTTTGCAAACTCTAAATACCCAGCAAAATAAATGCTGATTGGCATAATTGTCCTTTATGTGTTGCTCTCTATCATCATAATCATTTTGTTACCTTATTACTCGGTCATTAATTAATGTTGTTCCTGTCCACCCAGGACCTGACTTCATGGTGAGGATGGTGCTGGAGGAACTGGTGGGGATACTGGAGACCGTTGACCCGCAGCAGCCATCGCTTGAAGCTTGATCTTCCAGATGGTGGAGCGATCCCGAATGAGAAGACTACCAGCGTGAACTTGGGTATGCTGTTGGTTCCTCTCCTCTATTCCCTCTCATGCTATATGTGCCCTAAAATGAATAAAGGTCATATACATTTCTTTTTCGTAGTACCTGAAAGATATGTGAATAAGTGTGGCTCCTTTTGATCAATAAGTAACAAAACAATAGAAGTTATCAAGTTTTCTTGTTTTATGCTGGCGATCGAGCTGTTGGTGACTGTTGTGCTGGTCATCAAGCCGATGATTTAGTGATCGGATCTGTGATAGTGGTATTCGGGCCACCACAATTATGTTATTGTGACGATCTTTCTTGTAAATGAAATTGGTATCTGTTAGTTACGTGCTGGTTAGCATCATGTTTTGTCTTCGGTTGTGTTTTATCCATTTTGTTTTTAGTCAATAGATATGCTATATGTGTTCCTGAGAGTCCGTACAGTGCATTTCAAATACATTTGTTATTTACATATAGCTGCTCTTAGATTTGGCACCACCATGGTTTTGGTTTAGGCTTTAACTGTCAAGAATATGATACTGCACTTGGTTTTATCTCCTGGTTGCTAGAGTTTGAGGAAGAATTGTGGCACTGGAACGAACTTGCTCCCATATGTTTGTGCTTTGCGCAGTGAAGATAACAATATGATCACGTGTATGCAGGGTGCACAGTGTCAATGGATGTGGTGATGCTGGCTGTGGCCTCATGTGCTCGTGTGGTTGGAGGCTCTGTGGGCCCCTTGAGCCTCTCCTCCGGCTTCTGTTATTTTGGCTCCTCCTGCCGTGTGATGTTCGGCATCGTCTACAAGTCTGATGGGTAAGTCCTCTGTTTCCCCTCATCACGCTCGAGGCTTCCTGCTGTCGTGTGATGGTTTGAGCTATGGCTGCTGTCTGTGTTGGCCATCGAGCCGTGGTTGATCTTTGTGGTGATTTTGTTCGGCATTGATCTCCTGTTCATACCCTGGTTTTGCGTTGTGATGATATGCTAGCCTTTTAGGTGTGTTAGTTTTGTGGTGGACTGTCGAGGAAATCTTGTACTAGTCAGATTCTTGATATGTTCTTTGGACTAGATCCGGCATGACTGCAGATTGCTTTGCCATGATAATAATTCATGTACATGTAGAATAACTGATTGTGTCTTGAGATTATCTTTGATTTGATACTTCAACTGTTGTGAAAATCTTGTTCCAGTCATCCTAGGTCATTACAGATCGAGAAGAATAGCGTCATGTTTTGTTCTTTTGCTTTTGGCTTATCCATTTAGATTTTAGTCATAGATGTGATATAAGTTTTCCTGAGATACTTATTGGCGCTCTTACGTAAACTAAAGTACCTGCTCATAGATTTGGCAATAACTTATAAGTACTAACCCAACCCAGCATGGTTTAGGTTCAGGTCCTAACTGTCAAGAACATGATACTACAACCCTTGGCTTTATCTACTGGTATCTAGAGTTTGAGGAAAAAGTGCAGTACTGGAACTTACGACTAAATGGTACTTCATCTGTCCCGTAATATAAGATGTTATTACATCAGTGTACTGTCGTAGCATCTTATATGAGATGTTATTACATCAGTGTACTGTAGTAGCATCTTATATAAGATGTTATTACAATCATTGTATTGTAATAACATCTTATATATAGTTATTACAACCAATGTATATTAATAACATCTTATATATAGGACGGACGAAGTATTCAATGTATAGGCCTTTTACCAGTCATAGATGTGTAGTGTAGATGATGTGCAATTTGTTGTTATTTCTTAGACGATGACGAGGGATGTTCTCTTGTTGAATGAGTTCCAGAGCATAGATTTTGTTTTTAAATCCTGGTTTGGTCAATATTATGGCAGCTTAAGCTACATGTACTGTTGTTGTGGATAGCTGCTATTATAGTTTGACAAGTGTGTGTTTATTTACCTTGCACGGCTCCAGTTCTTCTAATTGCTGATACATTTGTACTTATCCCAGCTGCTATTATATTACCAAGTGTAGAATGGCTTTTAGTGTTTATCTACCATGCACAGATGCTTAGAGCCATGGATCTTTTCTTGCTTATATATTTTGTCTGTGTTCTGTGTTCTGCTCACTAGAGAGACCTGACTCGGCGGTTTTTTTAATGTCACAGGAGATCAAAGCTGAATGGGAAAAAACCGGCAAGTCACAGGCTGAGGGAGGGGAAGTCGATACACGCCACGTGTAGATGTGATATTGGATGATGGATATGTGTTATCATATCGATCAAATTGTCTCCTGTTTGGTGTTGACTGAAGAAGAGGTCAGTATGAACTTCCTGCATCTGACATTTATTCAACTCAATATTTATATGCAATTATCAACTCTTGGGGGATTACTCCAGTTTACATAACTTTTGTTTGGAAGCTTCATATACCCCTTAGATAACCTATATCAAAAAGACAACATTTATCTGATACAAGTTCATTTTTCTGTGAGCAAGAAACTGTCGATCATCTCTTTTTGGGTTGTGATGTGGTTAGATTTGTCAGAGTAAGATTACTGCAATGCTAACTGGAAATGTTTGATGTAACTATGAGAATATCGCCAACTTATGGATTAGTAATACTAAACATGTCGTCTAAGCCATGTCAATTTGGTCCTCGTGGTTTGTTCCTAATTAGGACCATTCATGAATAACCTTATTTTGGTTGATTTGCGTGCAAATCCCTTGTTCTTGTTGATAACCAACTGAGTTGTGGTCATTTGATGTTTGTCAGGACAGTTTCTATGAGGTGCAACCATGGATATCACCATGATTCTGCTTGATGCCAAGGACTAGGACGCCGACATACGGTCTGCATCAGAAGGTGTTGATTGATCTTTCCGGCTCCCTGATGGGTGATGAGCTTTCTGGGCTGTCTAGGAAAATCCCTATTTAATTGGTCACCCCCACGAGTGAAGAGCGGATCCTCTTTGCTGCAATCTTCAGTACTTATTGGAATTAGAAGCAGTGTTTCCCCTTGGTGATTGCCTCTTTGAAGGGCATGATCGAGCTGCTGCGGTTGTTGTTTGTTTTGCTCGTTCCTGGGACGATGCATATGTTTTTGGAGAAATAGTGTGGTTTTTCCATTTCTATTTTATTATGGACGTGCGGATCAATCTATTTATCAGCCAATGAATGTATGTAGGCTGATGAGAATTATTGGCTGACATGTTGCTATGCATTTGAAAGATGAAATCAAACCAATCTTCCCAGTTGATGGTCTAAAGGACTTCATAATCTCAACTTACCCTTTGAGTATCCTATGCTTGTAAGCGCTAGCTAGTACTTCCTCCGTCCAAAAAAGCCTGTCACAAACTTGTTCCTCAAATGTATGGATCTAGCACTAATTTGATGCTAGATACATTCATTTGAAGGACATGTTTTTCCGGACGGAGGGAGTATATACACATACCTGTTATTATTGTGAAATAAGAGAAAAGAGACTGCCCCACGCCCATCAACATCAAAAGAAGGCTTGAATATTAGAAAGATGAGCTGTTCCAGTAAGTAATAACAAACTCTAAAACAATTGAGCGTCATTCTCAAAAGGAAATAAAGAAGGATTGCTTGACTGACTTGGAAAGTTTGCTCGAAAAATAGAGGAACTTGAAGCATGTACAGCATCTTTTTTTATTTCACTGTAAAAAGCAAATAACTTCATGTAATTACTACTGGAATGACAAGCAAACGAATTGCTCTGCTTTGTCATTGCTCGGTAAACGGCGTTACTCTGGCTGTTTTTGTTAGTATTTTGGAAACAAAGTCATTAAACGGCGGTACTTTGGCAGTGTTTGTTACTACTAGTATTTTGAAAACAAACCTTATTAAACGAAGGTGCTCCCCCCGGCTGTGATTGTTAGTCAGCTCACCGTTTTCAGATATTCTACCCCCTCCCTCCCGGTTTATGGGATGGTCATGCTGCGGTGTAGACATTGGTGGTTTCCGTTTAGCATTAAAAAAAATGACTTTTCTGTCGTACACAGACCACGCCGTGGCCACATGTATTGCAACTGGGCACCTACTGCCTAGTGATTAGACAAGGCAGACTGCTGAGCCCGCCATGTAGAAGCGTGCTGGCATGTCCGTCATGCCGCACAGGCTGACAACCCAGCACACCTGTTCTACATCTTCCCCCGAGACTACTGTTTGACTGCACTACCCGAGAAACTTTTTTGAGAGTGGACTCGTGAAAAGATTGGATCTCTGAATGCAAAGATCCATGCTTCCCCAGGGAACGAGGGACGGTGTGGACTGGGCAGACGCGTGCGTGTTCATGATTTCTTCTCCAATTTCATTTTGCGACAACAGTCTACAAAGAGATCGATAACTTGAGTCCTCTCGCTGTTTTGCGTGCAGCGTTTCATTTAAGAACTTGTTAATCGTGGCATGATTGCATGCGCGGCGTAAACCTATGTACTACTGCTGTTTGTTTGCTTCAAACAAATCCTACATATAACTAGCTCAGTACCGTTGCCACGGCCAACAAATGAATGTAAGCGTTCCTTAAGTTTTTTTTAAAAAAAATCATAAACGTGCATGTTGTGTGTGATATTCCGCGAGACCACAAGCACAAGCATCTTCCTCTTTTTCAACAAACACCATTCACCCCTCTAGCAGATCTTTCCATCCAAGTTGTCGTTGATCACCTTCCACATTCCTACATCATTCTCTTTCAATCTATTGCCCTTTGATTTTTTTCTGGATAAAAGGTGGATTTTATTGACTCAAAATGAAGCATCAAGTGAATACAAACACAATGAGTACATACCCGGCCTCTGCATAGCTAGAATACACACAACCAATACCGACACACACACACAAAAACATGTCGGCAAATAGCAAAGTCATATATGACCAAAGCTATGCCTAAGGGAGAAAAAAACCAAACAATCATCTGCGGTCAACAAAATACAATAATGACCTTATCCGCACCAATCATCTTATGACACCACAAGGACATCAAGATTCTTCAACAACAACGCCTTCAGGAAGGGAGCATCGCTCGAGCGCCGCTGTTTTTTTTATAGAAAGACTGTAAGGGAACCCCCTACAGTATAATTGGTGCAACAAACCCAAATTATAAGTACCATGCCTTGAACCTGGGTGGGTGGGAAGGCATCAACCCCTTCCCATCACTAGGCTATGCCTTAGTCAGCCAGATCCAGCCATCAGAGGCCAAATTCTACGTTTTCACCTCAAAGAATCAGTCTGAGCATATCCGACCAATGCCTTCAACAAGGTAACGATGCAAAAACATCGCCATTGCCAGGTATAACAAATCAGCCATACCCAGGTTTTCACCCCGGAGCTCGTCGAAGTCAATTGTGTGATGTCGCCACCACTTTCCACGATCCCAGCAGGTACATGCGTTTAGCTAGGAAACCGATCGCGTCACTGCACAACTATACCCTCTGCGTCAAACCATCATTTGTAGATTGCCTCTCACTAATAGAAAAGGGGGCTTTGGTTCAGGCCGGCTCAGCCCATTAGTCCCGGTTCAGTCCAGAACTGGGACCCATGGGGCATTGGACCCGGTTCGTGAGCCCAGGGGGCCGGCCGGGCCACGTGGGCCATTGGTCCCGGTTGGTGGGACGAACCGGGACCAATGGGCCTGGCTCCTGGCCCACCACCATTGGTCCCGGTTGGAGGCTTGAACCGGGACTACAGGCTGCCCTTTAGTCCCGGTTCATGCCACCAACCGGGACCAATGAGGTGCCTATATATACACCTCGCCCGCGAGCAGAGCACTCCAGTGAGTGCTCTGTTTTTCTCTGGCCGGTGAGGGGAGGGCTTTGTGGTGCTCTAGCTCACCTTCTATGCACATGAGGTGTTCGATGAAATGCCCGAGCCACACTAGTTAAGCTTTCTCCTCTCGAAGCTCGACCTCAAAGCTCCATTTTCCTCGAGATTTGTCTAGGTTTAGCGGCCCGTCACGTCCCATTCCCGTCTTCACCGCCGTCGATCGCCCGCGCCGATCTCGTCGCCGGCACCACCGTGGTGAGCCTCTTGTTCTTATCTTCCTTCTGAAAGAAAGAAATTCTTACTTTAGATGATACTTGTCTAATTTTATTGCTTGTTATTATATAGTGCTATGGTTTTGGTATCCGCCCCCGTCGGCCCTCGTCCTGTCTATGATTCGGATGTGGTATATATTATCTTTATAACTATTGGTTCATTTATTGTTTATGAAAATTATGCCGACCAACATGACATAGATTTTATTTATCTAGGAGGTGTGTGAACCGGAAATTCCAACCGACCCTATTGTCGAGAGGTTAAATTTAGTTGAAGAAGAAAACAATTTCTTGAAGGAAAAAATAAAAAAAATTGAGGAGGAGAAGATGATATTGGAGTTGCATGTTGCGGATTTCGTCGATGATCATAAGATCAAGATGGATGCAATGCGCTTGAAGATTAGAAAGATTAGAAAATATGCCATTCATACTGAGGCTTGGTATCATTATGTCGTTGGATCAATTGTTACCTTGGTTGCGATTATGATCGCATTTGTTTTCGCATTGAAATGTTTTACATAGTTTCAATGTATGGTTTAATTAATTAGATGCTCTGGAGAGCTATATGTTGTTAGATGAGAACTATGTATGTACTTTGGTTTTAATGTGATGATGAACTTCTATTAATTTGGTCACTTAATTATCTATTCATGATGTTCTGTAATGGTTTTTGACACACTTAATTATATATAATGCACGCAGATGAACCGGCAATGGATGTACGGTGACAGACACACCTACGAGTACATTAAGGGCGTGCATCATTTTCTCGAAGTGGCTGAGGCAAACAAGCAGAATGGTTTTATGTGTTGTCCATGCCCTAAATGTGGGAATACGAAGTCTTACTCTGACCGGAAAATCCTTCACACCCACCTGCTTTACAAGGGTTTCATGGCACACTATAATGTTTGGACGAGACATGGAGAAATAGGGGTTATGATGGAAGACGGCGAAGAAGAAGAGGACGATGACAACTATGTGCCCCCTGAATACGGTGATGCTGCAACAGGGGAAGCTGCTGAAGATGAAGAGGAACCAGACGATGTGCCCAATGATGCTGCAACGGGTGAAGCTGCTGAAGATCAAGAGGAACCAGACGATGTGCCCGATGATGATGATCTCCGTCGGGTCATTGTCGATGCAAGGACTCAATGTGAAAGTCAAAAGGAGAAGCTGAAGTTGATCGCATGTTAGAGGATCACAAAAAAGGGTTGTACCCCAATTGCGAAGATGGCAACACAAAGCTCGGTACCGTACTGGAATTGCTGCAGTGGAAGGCAGAGAATACTGTGCCTGACAAAGGATTTGAGAAGCTACTGAAAATATTGAAGAAGAAGCTTCCAAAGGATAACGAATTGCCCGACAGTACATACGGAGCAAAGAAGGTCGTATGCCCTCTAGGATTGGAGGTGCAGAAGATACGTGCATGCCCTAATGACTGCATCCTCTACCGTGGTGCGTACAAGGATCTGAACGCATGCCCGGTATGCGGTGCATTGCTGTATAAGATCAGACGAGATGACCATGGTGATGTTGACGGCGAGCCCCCCAGGAAGAGGGTTCCTGCGAAGGTGATGTGGTATGCTCCTATAATACCACGGTTGAAACATCTGTTCAGAAACGGAGAGCATGCCAAGTTGATGCGATGGCACAGTGAGGACCGTAAGAAAGACGGGAAGTTGAGAGCACCCGCTGACGGGTTGCAGTTGAGAAAAATCGAGAGAAAGTATTGGGCTGAGTTTGCAAGTGACCCAAGGAATGTATGGTTTGCTTTAAGCGTGGATGGCATTAATCCTTTCGGGGAGCAGAGAAGCAATCACAGCACCTGGCCCGTGACTCTATGTATGTATAACCTTCCTCCTTGGATGTGCATGAAGCGGAGGTTCATTATGATGCCAGTTCTCATCCAAGGCCCTAAGCAACCCGGCAACGACATTGATGTGTACCTAAGGCCATTAGTTGAAGAACTTTTAAAGCTGTTGAATGGAAATGGTGTACGTACGTGGGATGAGCACAGACAGGAGGAATTTAACCTAAAGGCATTGTTGTTCATGACCATCAACGATTGGCCCGCTCTCAGTAACCTTTCAGGACAGACAAACAAGGGATACCACGCATGCACGCACTGTTTAGATGACACTGAAAGTATATACCTAGACAAATGCAGGAAGAATGTGTACCTGGACCATCGTCGATTTCTTCCGACCAACCATCAATGTCAAAAGAAAGGCAAGCATTTCAAAGGCGAGGCAGATCACCGGAAGAAGCCCGCCATGCGTACAGGTGATCACGTACTTGCTATGGTCAATGATTTACACGTAATCTTTGGAAAGGGTCCCGGCGGACTAGCTGTTCCGAATGACGCTGAGGGACACGCACCCATGTGGAAGAAGAAATCTATATTTTGGGACCTAACCTACTGGAAAGAGCTAGAGGTCAGCTCTTCAATCGACGTGATGCACGTGATGAAGAACCTTTGCGTGAACCTGCTAGGCTTCTTGGGCGTGTATGGGAAGACAAAAGATACACCTGAGGCACGGGAGGACCTACAACATTTGCACGAAAAAGACGGCATGCCTCCGAAGCAGTATGAAGGTCCTGCCAGCTACGCTCTTACGAAAGAAGAGAAATAAATCTTCTTTGAATGCCTGCTCAGTATGAAGGTCCCGACTGGCTTCTCGTCGAATATAAAGGGAATAATAAATATGCCAGAGAAAAAGTTCCAGAACCTAAAGTCTCATGACTTCCACGTGATTATGACGCAACTGCTTCCGGTTGCATTGAGGGGGCTTCTACCGGAAAATGTCCGATTAGCCATTGTGAAGCTATGTGCATTCCTCAATGCAATCTCTCAGAAGGTGATCGATCCAGAAATCGTACCAAGGCTAAGGAGTGATGTGGCGCAATGTCTTGTCAATTTCGAGCTGGTGTTCCCACCATCCTTCTTCAATATCATGACGCACGTCCTAGTTCATCTAGTCGACAGGATTGTCATTCTGGGGCCCGTATTTCTACACAATATGTTCCCCTTTGAGAGGTTCACGGGAGTCCTAAAGAAATATGTCCGTAACCGCGTTAGGCCAGAAGGAAGCATATCCATGGGCCATCAAACAAAGGATGTCATTGGGTTTTGTGTTGACTTCATTCCTGGCCTTAAGAAGATGAGAGAATTCCTTATTTGGCCCTTTCTTAAATTTTGGTTCCCTTTTTGGCCCTAGTAAAAAAATTCTTCCTGTTCTGGCACTCAAACTTCAGTTTGTTCCCTATATGACATTTCCGTCAGTTTTGGCAACTAACACCGTTAAATCTGACATGAATAGTCCTTTTTACCCTTGGTGTAGTTTGTGACCAAAATTGTGAACTGGAAGTCAAAAATGAAACCAAATCTGCTATTTAGCACAGCTTTAATTTTAATTGGATAATTGGACAGAACCTCCCTTGTATTTTGATGATATATCCCCTGTACAGTTCATATATGCACAAATTATAATATACTTGGAACAGATTCACATGTATGCAACATAGAAACTTGGTCCAGGTTCACATATACGGAAATAGTCCACATATTTAGTCCTCTACACACATTCAGGTTCACATAGAGTTCACATATAATAGTCCAGGTTCACATCATGTCAAATACAACACATGAAGGTCACATATAGCACTTGCAAAAGCCCAGGTTCACATATATATTACATAAACAACTCAAAAGTTTCCCAAATGAACCATGATATGGAAAGGGATCCAATGAGAATCACAAGCTAAGCCTCCTTTTGCTTCGTGTGCTCATTGCAGGGCTGGCAGGATTCATTTTTTTGCTACGTGTGCCCATTGCAGGGCTATCATGTGGCACCATAGGAAGGTGTGGCAACTTATCAGCAACCTCTTTGCCTTTTCTTTTGGCATGTAATTTCAAAGCAACAGATGCTTTCTTGTTGGCCACACAAATGGGCTGAGTTCTTGATCTACACATACACATTCATGGCAGCACATCATACATCACATATAGTAGCCCAGGTTAACAATAGAACAATGCATAACATAACATAAAATTCGGAAACAACCATAGGTTACCTTTTTGCTACTCTGGATCCAGATTTACTCCCTTTCCCTTTTTCCTTCTTTGTTTTCTCCAACATTTGGCTATAGTGAGAAGAATGCAATTAGAATACAAAACCAAGCTTTCATCTAATCTACTACAAAATTCAGAACTAGTTCTTACCTTTTTGATGCTCCAGTAATTGAGTTATCATGTTTTCTCTTTTTCGTAGTTGTAGGTTCCAAGCTTTGGCTATTGTGAGAAATTACTTAGAATTCAAACACAGATTTCATATAATTATGAGCATGAGTGTAAAGTGGCTAACCTTGGCGGAAAGCACATAGAGGCTGCTGGAGCATCATCCTCGCAAGGCACAATTGATGCTTTGGTGGTCTTTGCCCTCTTCTTTGGTGGTCCTCTACATGAGCAACAAAAAAGTAGTTAACATGTATGGCTGCTTACAAAAAAATGCAAGTGAAGCAAGCACTACAAGAAATATGTCAACTTATGACCACCACTATTGGTCACTGAATGGTCACAAATTTCCATTTATGACCTTTTTGTGACCAAAAACATAAGGTCAAAAGCTGGCCGTCGTAAACTGACTATAGCGACCTTTCTTCTGGAATGGTCGTAAACGTTTATGACCAAAAAAAGGTCATAGATTTAACGACCAACTGTTTTGGTCACTAGCAATCCGACCACACCACGTCAGATCCACCGTGGCAAGCTGACGTGGCAGACTTACGACCAAATGAAAAGGTCGTAAAATAGAATCAGCCCGGTCCATTTCAGCCGTCTTGATGGGCCAAGCCCAATAATTCAGCCCATTTAATTTTTCTCTCTTTATTTTGCTTATCTGCATGGGCCTGGCCCAATAATTTGGCCTTTTATTTTCTGGGAATGGAGCCTTTTTCTGATGATTTTTTTTATATTCCACTATTGTTTTGGGCCACAGCCTTTTTAGTCTAGTTCGAATTTGGGCCTTGGCCTTTTTATTTTCTGTTATGCAGCCTTTTATAATTTTTTTTCTTACAGTCATTTCTTTTTTTAGGCCCAAGCCTTTTTGGTCTAATTCTTGTTTGGGCCTTGGCCTTTTTAGAGCCCAGGTTCTCATTTTGCATAACTATAAACAGAAAGGCCCAGGTGCACAAGTGATCCACAAGTGATCCACAAGCCCAGGTGCACAAGTGATCCACATAACTTCACAGAAAATAAACAAAATGATCCACAAGTGATCCAGGTTCACAAGATCACATAACTTCACAGAAAGGCCCAGGTTCACAAGTGATCACATAACTTCACAGGATCCATGTGCTCTAGTTTAAACAGCAAAATGCAACAAAATGCAACAGCTCTCAGCTCAGCTCCCAGGTTCACAGGTTCAAAATGCAACAACTACCTTAGCTCAAAGACAAAGAGATTCATAGCACAGCCATCAAACTACCTTAGCTCCAAAGAGAGCCATCAAGTGGGCTAACTTCTCTTCCTGTTCTTGAGACTTCTTACGCAGCAGCTCAAGTTCCTTGTCGCGTGCAACTTCAGATTCTTCCGCCTTCATATTGATTGCCGCCAATTCTTCTTGCACCAGTTCAGCTTGAAGCTCGGACCTCTCCAGCTTCTGCTCAAGGTCACAAACATGAGCAACAACTTTGCCGGAGTTGTTCCTAGATGACTGGAGCCCAACATTCCTGAGGAATGTGCTTTTCTTGGCTTCGGTCTTGAGGACTTGTTCAACAATTTCAACAGCAGACTTTGGCTCTTCACCTTCTGGTGCCGGCGCTTCCTTCATTTTTTCCATCTCAAGCTAGCATATGGAGGAAAATGATAGGCATTAGTGGGAGATCTATTTCACATTTTGCAAACCAAACCAAGCAAGAGAAACCAAACCAGCACACAAATGGATTATTTGAAGTAATCAAACCAGCACACAAAATCTATACAAGAAGATGATGACTAGTGACCTGGAGACATGCAATTGGAACAATATGATCACTTCATTAAGCCTAGAATGGTGGTTCTATATAAGATGGCTTCCCGAGTGAGCCGATCATCAAACTAACATTCAGATCAAATTTCATCATATCATAAAAAATGCATCAAATAGCTACAGCAAGTTCTGATATCTTTGTTGAACTATCAAACAACATCAAAGCATGGAACATAGCATGTGTTCTTGACTGGCTCCGAGTCAAACAACATCAAATCATCAAAGCATCAAAGCTGGCTGTGAATCAAACAGGGCAAAGCATGGAGTGACTTACTATAGCAGTCTTGACTGGCTCCGAAAACCCGTGCTTCTTGCTGTTGTGGGTGGCCTTAAACAAGTCAATCACAGACAGCTCCTCACCCTTACGCTCTTCTTTCTGAAATGTTTTTCAACAAAAATCAAAATGTTATTCAGCAAGAATCAGAAATGTTATTCAATGAGGAACCAAAGGTAAGGTCTCTAGAGAAGAGTTCTCACAGTGGCAAAAATGTGTGCTGTGTAGTGCCTGGAACTAGTTCTTTGATTGTACACGACTTTTTGTCGATTCATCTTGTTCGACAAACAGGTTTCCTACAAAAAAGCATACTGTCAGCATGATCTAGCACTAGCATATCATGTGCAGAACATAAAGCATCAAACAAAGCAGAGACAAACCTTGTGTCTTGGGGTAGACCACATCTCCACCAGCTTGCCATTCACCATCCGTTAGATCAGGCACCGGAGACTTAATGCTGACTTTATTTGCGGCTACGGTATCAAAATACTTCTTCTTGATCTGATGGCGTCTGTTCTTTGAATATTTCTGCAGAATATCTTTGCACGAGGTCTTGATGGTCTCCGAGTCCGTGTTCATCTCAAAATTTGCCTACCAAGATAGCAAACAAGGTAGGAACAATATTAGTGATCGTGCATAGGTGTAACAGAAAATAGATAGCACATTAACTATGAAACAAGTAGCTTACAGCAACTTTCCCAATGTAGTTCTCCAATAGACTAGCATTTTTTTGTATAGCTTGAAGTGAGGAAGAACCGGAAGATGGCTTTTTGCAACGAGTCCACACTCAGAAGCAAGCTTTGCTGCCTGCAGAGGCTTCTCTGGACGAATCATCCCTTCGGCAATTTGGATAGGCACCTTGCTACCAAGCGACTTGGTGATCCTCTCTAGCCCTTTGCCCTTTCTAAGTCTAGTCTTGGGAGTCATTGCATCTGAAAATGAAACTGAACTCATAAATTAGAATAGAAATCGACAAATGCAGGAATCAACAAAAGCATACATGATCATTCCATTTGGAAAATGCACTAGTAAAAGATAGCATTGCAAAGGTCAACTTGCCTGATTGAAGCACAAGCTGCTGTTCTTCTTCATTGATGACAGCGTTCCTGTCAATAGAAGGTGCAACAGGGCTGAGGTCTGTGTGGACAGTGCCTGCTTCATCAATGCAGATGGTTCCTGCTTCATCTAGGTAGACAGTTCCATTTCCATCCATGCTGAGAGTGGTTCCTTCATCCATGGGCGGCAACTCATGACCTGTTTGCACCGAGGTCTGAGAGTCCATGAGCAGCATACTTTCCTGATGGTCCGTCGCAGTCGCCATCCTTGCTTTCTGCCTTGTGACTCTATCAAGGGCAGGTTCATCAAGTTCCAGGATCCTCTTTTTTTGTCCTAGAGCTGGGACCATCACCCTTCCTGGAGGCATTGCAGGAGATGTTTCTGAGCTCTTGTGCTTCTTGCTGACTGTCTTCTTAACACCAGGCCTCTTCGTCCTAGATTCCTTCAGTGCCTTGTATAAACAGTACGGAAAAAAGCATTAGATCACAAGAGAAATATGTGAGCACAAGGAATAACATAGAATAACAGAACCCCAATCCTCCAAGCAAGACAGAGTTTGCACCTTAACAATCTTGTTGACTACAACATCATCCACTTCCTCTCCATCAATAACTTCATCCTCCTTAGGACTGTACTCTGGGTCATCATTGATAACTCCACTACCCTCTTGAACCTCATCACTTCTACCTTCTTGTACACCATTTGTTTTCCTAATCATCGACGCTATTGCACCGATGCCAAGGGACTGGAACATCCGATTGTTCCTCATGATATTTCTAGCCCTAACCTTCTCGTACTCGGTGAGAGGCTCTTCTTTGCATGATAAAGGAAACATAACTATTAGGTGAATGTTTGGAATGCATGGACAGGCAACCAAACATATGTTATAAAATTTATTATCATTTAATCCTAGTTATTCAGGTAAGGAAGACTAACAGCACACAGGCACAATTAAGCCAGCTTATTCAGATTGCAGCAATACATTTCACTTAGCATATTAAGACACAGATTTTATGAAACTGACCACAAGGAGCAAGTTGCATACCAACGGTTGGCGTCATGCTTGACCTTGTCCTCCTTGCCATGGATGATCTTGAGGTGGTGCTTGCAAAATAGAATAAACAACAATCAGATACAACAGGGATAAAGTAAAATGATGCACTTGTATCAATAAAGGAAAGCATTTGGACCATCATGCACATACAGTGATGTACTGTTATTAATTAAGCAAACATGTAAGTGCACTAAACAAGCATGCATGTACAGTGGAAATACATGTACACTAAACAAGCAAGCAAGCAAAGTGCTACTAATAGAAACAAGCAAGCATTGAAGGAAATTGAAAAGAAGCAAGCAAATACTATTGATACAAAACCTAATTAATAAGAAAGCAAGTAGCTTCTTCTCCATGTGCTACTGATACAAGCAAGTACTGCTAATGGAAACCCTAATTAAGCATGTATGCTTGCAAGCAACATGTATGTTAGCAAGCAAGCATCATGAACTAGTGAATTGGTGTCATGTACACATGCTTAGACAGTCTGACAACAAGCTAGACGAGTATATCATGAGGACCTTCAAAACAACTAGATGTTTCCACTAGTAAAGCATGAAACAATAGTACTTGCAGAAGTACAAAAGCAGATGAAAAAAATACTCTCAACTGCTCAATAAAGTTCCCGCTCTTTGCAACAACAACAACAAAAAAAGGCGAGAGGGCCACACGGGACGGCCTCTATGCTGATAAAGAAATGCTCATCTGAATCATGTAATTCCACTATAGCTTGGTGACTGAACACAGCACCTTCTACTTAACACAAATTGCTTTTGTGTTTGAGTACAGAAAGAACGCCATACCCGCAAAAAAGGACAGATCATGGGCAGCCATAGAACGATATTACAACATCTTGGGCCAGCACAAGGCATCATTTTCGATGAAATCAAAGGGAAATAAACTACTGGTTTCATAGGGGTGAATCGTGATGATGACAACATTCACTTGGCCATACATCTCATCAGAGAGATACGACATAAACACCAGGTTCAGAAACATCAGTGACACAGCGCCCCGCTCACAAGAGCGGTAAACACGCCACGAACCAGACCAACGCACAAGCACAATATAACCAAACGCACAGCAAACCCACCCATAACCACAAAACAACAGGAATGGGTAGCATGAGAGGCCCCGAGGGGCACCTTCTCCAAGTGCTACTGATACAAGCCAAGTAATTAAATCATACACAAGCAACATGAACCATGAACCAGAGGGAGGTCTTCCTCAAACCTCATCCACCTCCTCATCCATCCCCATCCCCTAAAATCATGCACTTCCTCTCCATCAACATGAACCCTAAACCATGAGGGGGATCAAACACTACAAGTGCACAAGGACACGCATGCAACATAACCAACTGTGACCCAAGCCAAGCACCATGAGTGAATCTGGCGAGCACGTTCTGGATTAGTAGGGTTCGAGCAGGGAGGGAGGAGCCGACGCGCGAATCCTAACCCTAGATCGACAAGAAAACGAATCCTAGCCCTAGATCGACATGAACAAGAACAAAAACCAGGAGCTCGATGAACATGAACAACTTGTCCAATGAACATGAACAAGAACCACCGGGAGCTCGTAGATCAACCAAATCCTAACCCTAGATTGACCGAATCCTAACCCTAGATCGACCGAATCCTAACCCTAGGTCGACCAGGAGGGGGATCTACCGAACCCTAGGGGGAGAGGGGAGAGGAGAGGGGTACCTGTCGCCGTCGTCGATCGTTGATGATGTGGATGATGTAGCCACCGTCGCCCATGTACTCACTGTCGTTGATGTAGCCGTCGATGTAGCAACCATCGTCGAGGGGAGAGAGAAGGGTGGATTCGTCGTCGGGGTGGGCGGCGCACCGCGGTGCGGCGTGGTGGGGCGGCACGGAGCGGGCGGGGCAGCGCGGAGTGGGCGGTTCGTCGGGGCGGAGCAGAGGAGGGGCGGCGGGGCGGCGGGGAGGGGAAGCTAGGGTTCGTCGGGGAGAGGGGAGGGGAATGGAATGGGGAAATTTTAGGGAGTGGGAGGGGAGGGGAGTGGGATCCCGCGTGTTTAGTGGGAGAGGGGTGGTGGGTCCTGCCTGGTAGTGGGAGAGGGAGTGGAGGGAAATTTTGGGAGAGGGAAATTTTGGTGGAGGGAAAATTTTGGTGTGGGAGGGAAATCCTTTTGGGTTTGGGTGTAGAAAAAAATAGGGTTTTTTGTAAACTTTGTAGAAATCATGGTTAAAATCATACCGAGTAGCTCAAGAAAACGCCGGTATTGCAAGTTTAGTATTTTTGCTAGTTGGTACTCCACATTTGATGATGTGACGCGGAGGTCTCCCATTTTTTTTGATTTTTTTTGAATTTTTTACGGTGTTTTCAAAAACCGGCCGATTTCGTCGCGGCGACCGTCCATGGCTAGGGTTTGAGCCGTGCAAATCTGTTGTCGATTCTGTGATGGAATGCCTACCTGTGAAGCTAAAAATCATTTTTAGTGAAAATAACGGGGAAGCTATGGAGGACCCGTAGTTCAAATTCCAGCCGGTTCCAGCTGAATCGGCCGAAGGTGGTTCGAATTGCCGGGAGTAGCTACGAGGGTCGGAAATGCATGCTTTTTGGCGACCATCCGTAAAATAGGGTCTACTTTGAGATAGAAATGGAATGGCGACGTTTGGGGTGCCCCTCCTTGTAGCCGCTTGACGAAAAACACATGTCTTTTGCATTCAAAAAATGAAAAACGATTTTTTTGTTAAACAAGTTGGAACCTCGCTTTGGCAACATTGTTTGCCATCACAAGACGGAGGCATGCGCCCAATTTGGGCATATTATCAGAAACTATTCAACGGATGCGGCCATATCATTGCTAGTTTGGCTTCAAAGCCATGAATCTTCGTTCGTGGTAGGTCGTTTTTGAGAACACTTTTTCAAGAAAACGCCGGTATTGCAAGTTTAGTATTTTTGCTAGTTGGTAGGCCACATTTGATGATGTGACGCGGAGGTCTCCCATTTTTTTGATTTTTTTTGAATTTTTTATGGTGTTTTCAAAAACCGGTCGATTTCATCGCGGCGACCGTCCGTGGCTAGGGTTTGAGCCGTGCAAATCTGTTGTCAATTCTGTGATGGAATGCCTACCTGTGAAGCTAAAAAGCATTTTTAGTGAAAATAACGGGGAAGCTATGGAGGACCCGCAGTTCAAATTCCAGCCGGTTCCAGCTGAATCGGCCGAAGGTGATCCGAATTGCCGGGAGTAGCTACGAGGGTCGGAAATGAGTGCTTTTTGGCGACCGTCCGTAAAATAGGGTCTACTTTGAGATAGAAATGGAATGGCGACATTTGGGGTGCCCCTCCTTGTAGCCGCTTCACGAAAAACAGATGTCTTTTGCATTCAAAAAATGAAAAACGGTTTTTTTTGTTAAACAAGTTGGAACCTCGCTTTGGCAACATTGTTGCCATCACAAGACGGAGGCATGCGCCCAATTTGGGCATATTATCAGAAACTATTCAACGGATGTGGCCATATCATTGCTAGTTTGGCTTGAAAGCCATGAATCTTCGTTCGTGGTAGGTCGTTTTTGAGAACACTTTTTCAAGAAAACGCCGGTATTGCAAGTTTAGTATTTTTGCTAGTTGGTAGGCCACATTTGATGATGTGACGCGGAGGTCTCCCATTTTTTGATTTTTTTGAATTTTTTACGGTGTTTTCAAAAACCGGCCGATTTCGTCGCGGCGACCGTCCGTGGCTAGGGTTTGAGCCGTGCAAATCTGTTGTCGATTCTGTGATGGAATGCCTACCTGTGAAGCTAAAAAGCATTTTTAGTGAAAATAACGGGGAAGCTATGGAGGACCCGCCGTTCAAATTCCAGCCGGTTCCAGCTGAATCGGCCGAAGGTGGTCCGAATTGCCTGGAGTAGCTACGAGGGTCGGAAATGCATGCTTTTTGGCGACCGTCCATAAAATAGGGTCTACTTTGAGATAGAAATGGAATGGAAACGTTTGGGGTGCCCCTCCTTGTAGCCGCTTCATGAAAAACGCATGTCTTTTGCATTCAAAAAATGAAAAACGGTTTTTGAATTTCAGTTTTGCTAAAGCACATCTAGATGTGCCATAAGTATTGCACATCTAAGTCCTATGGCATTGATCTTACGTCGAGATTCGTGTGGATATTTTCCTTTTTATTTTTTCTTTTCTCTTTATGCTTGATTCACTCACTTAGATGTGCAATAACTAGAGCACATCTAGATGTGCCCTAGACACACCCTTTGAATTTGTACGGTGTTTTCAAAAACCGGCGGATTTAGTCACGGCGGTCGTCCGTGGCTAGGGTTTGAGTCATGTTTTTAGCATTCAAAAAATGAAACTTATATTGTTTCATACATGAGCATGCACAAAAACCCATAATTTTATCTTTCATCCATGAGCATGCATAAAAAAATTTCAATTCCCATCAATTACCAAACTGAATATTCATTGTTAAAAACATGACTTGTTTAGATGACACTGTCATACAGCATCCATGAGCATGCACAAAATTAAACCGGACATACTTAACATTGACATGTTCATATTACACTAACAAGCTTAAACCTAACATGCTGAACACCTTCTTAACACCTTCACTCCTCCTTCTTCTCCTTCATCAACCTGATGCGCTCAGAGTGGCGAATCCCAACGCGGATGTACTCCTCTACCACAATTGGCATGGTCCTGTCGCCAAGCTGTGGGATTGCAGGCGCCGCCACCATCACGAGGTCGTCGTCCGCCACCACCATCGCGAGGTCGTCGTCCGCCACCACCATAGCAAGGTCGTCGTCCGCCACCACCATAGCAAGGTCGTCATCCGCCACCAACATAGCAGGGTCGTCGTCAGCCACCACCATAGCATGTTCGTCATCAGCCAGAATAGGCTGCTCCTCGTCATCCCCGCTCTGCTCCTCGTCGTCATCCCCGCTCTGCTCCCATTGCCTGGCCAAATGCAACAAAGTGTGAACATGGTGTTGTCATCGTGCAGGTAGAGGAAGCCAAAAGGACAGGAAGAAGAGAGGCAGAGAGCTTACTGGCATCGTCGTCGTGCTGGTAGTACATGCGGCACATGGTGTTGTCGAACATCTTCACGGTGAACATGGCGTCGCCATCATAGCGGAAGACAAGGAAGTACCCGAGCTGTAGCTCATGGGCGCGGGCGAAATGCTCCCAGCCGGGCCCTAGGTACATGTGGCCTTCACCATCAAACACCACCAACACTTCCCACCAGCACAGCCTGTGAAGCCCACTGCCGGCCTCCCGTAGCTTCACTTTGTGGGGCTCACGACCGGCGAGCATCTTCGCAAACTTGTCAGGCAGCCTCTGTAGCGAGGGTCAAGCAGTGGTTAATTGTGGCAATCAAGCACTAGACAGCAGAGTGATGATAAAGAAATGAGTGATGATAAACATACCTGCCTACTGCAAGATTTCTCAATTACGATCTCGAAGAACTCGAAACCTTCCAAGCCAGCCATCTCACTTCTCTGAAAAGCAGCATTGTAATTAAACAACAAGTTACCATAAACAGGACTGGACATAAATAGGAACAGAACCAAGTTTATGATGGCAAAAGTGATAAAAATGAGAAGAGCAATGCACTTGTGGATATTTATGATAGCAAAAGTGAGAAAAAAAAGCAATGCACTTGTGAACATTTGGAATAGTACTACTCTATCTACAATGGACCATATCTGCCCATGTGCCCATGTCTACTATAAATGGCAAACACAGCATCAGGATCATATCTACTATAAATGGACCATATCTACAATGAACCATATCTACTATAAATGGACCATATCTACAATGAACCATATCTACTATAAATGGACCATATCTTCCCATGTGCTACATTTTGTTAGAACCCAGTAAAGCTTTATAGTCATGTACCTGAATTTAACACTAGAATTTCAGAGATTCAGAGCTATTGGCTTAATTTGCTTTGCTAGGGTTTATATAGCCAAAGGCCACTGGAGGCTAGATCCCCTACAAGTTTAACTGCTCCAGTGTGCCGCTGCATCTTTTTAGAAAAATATAAACATGTTTATTTTAAAAACAAACAAACAAAATTGGAAAATACTAATACACTTGCAACATTATAAGTGTTGGCATCATTTTTCCCCTTTTGGTCTGCCTTTTCTATTTTTGATGAATTCTACGTCACTGTGAAGAGAACCACAGGGAAACTAGCATACCTAGCAAGGTAGCACCACATCAACTGAACATGGCCAAAAGGGACCTAAACCTAAATGCCTAATTCAGTCTGCAAAATCCCTCTTGATCTACTACTCTATCTACGGACCTGGGGGTAACAAAGCAAATCAAAGAAGACGGGGGGAACAGAACGGACCTGGGGGGGACGGCGACTGCTTGAGCTTGTTGGCCTTGTCGGTGTCGTGGACGGTGCCTCCTCTTGATCTACTACTCTATCTACAATGGAACCGTAATCAGCATGCGCCAGGGAACCCTAATCTAATCAATAGGAAGAGGAACAGGAAGGACTCGGCGGATTCATACCTTAGGAGGCCGTCGCTGTCGATGGAGGAGTGGTTCGCCAGGGAGGTCGTCACCGTCGATGGAGGAGAAGGGGATGCCAGCGGCGGAGAGGAGGAGTGGGTCGAGTGGATAATGGAGAGGAGGAGCGGGTCGAGTGGATAATGGAGAGGAGTGGTCGGAAGGTTCACTTATCAGCGAGTCCGATGTTTGCTACGTGACTGGTTTGATATATTAAAAAGGGTGGGCATAGATTACAAAACCAAGAGCCTCTTCCTAGCCCAGTGGTCGAAACACAGTGAAATAAGCGCACGGTCGTGGGTTCAAGCCCCCACACGCGCATATGTTTTGGCCACGCGCATATTTTTGGTACAATAGCAAAATGGCCCACTTGTCAGCGAGTGGGTCGAGTGGCCCACTTGTTAGTGAGGTGTGTGCTTCATACTTGACTAGTTTGATATATTCAAAAAGGTTGGCATAGAGTGAAAGACTAATAGCCTCGTCCTAGCCCAGTGGTAGAAACATAGTGAAACAAGCACACGGTCGTGGGTTCGAGTCCCCGCTGGCGCATATTTTTTGCTCACAATGAAATGGGTTCAGTTGAAGCAAAATTCAGTTAAAATAGCATCTCCAGTTCTGACCAAAATTCAGTTAAAATAGCTACAAGACAACATTCTGACCAAAACAACTACAAGATGATCACAACAACTACAAGACAACATTCTGACCAAAACTTGAACTAAAGATGTTCAAAAAATCTTCTGTATGATCATTTTGCAATCTTTTGCATTACAAGACAACATTTTGACAGCAAGCATAACATCTACAATAACATCTCAATTCAGGTCAAAACAGCAAGCATAACATCTCAATTTTGCTGTTGGAATCTTAAAGCACTGTGAATCAGGATAACTACATCACTATTGCTACAACCATCAGGATCATCATTTTGCTACAACCATCAGGATCATCATCTTGCTACAACCATCAGGATCATCATTTTGCTCCTAGAATCTTCAAGGATTTTTCTACCTGGAGAGAAGATTGATCACATCAGGTCACCAGTCCCATAGATACCAAAACAAAGAACATTAAGTAATAGTATTTACCTTTGCCAGTCCATTCGCTACTCATCGTCGTCGATACGAAAACAAGGAACTCTATGCCCACTCCTGTTTTCCTCATCATCACTACAATATTGCAGCATAGTATGATCAGTCCGGTTTTCCTCATCCTCGCTTTCATGTCCATCCTCTACCACCTTTCTTCTTTTCTTGATGCCTTCAACTGTTGCAGCACCAATGATCACATGTTCCCGGTCCCTTCGCACTCTGCTTTGCACCGGAACTTCCATAGAGTCATCATCAGCTTGCAACGGAACTTCCGTAGAGTCACCATCTTGGTATTTTAGTCCACCATCACCGGGGCCCTTTTCCACTTCAGTTTCAGTTTCAGTCACACTCCACAAGTGTCTGTGCTGAAAGTTTTGCACAACTCGCCATTTTCCGTGCAAAAGAGTGTCCGGCAGATAAAACACCATTGTTGCTTGTGTTGTTAGAATAAAGGGATCACTCTTATACCAGCACCTTGCAGTGTTGATGCTTTTGAAGTGGCCATCATATTTGACAAAAGAGTCTCTCCTCTTCTTGCTACCAAGCTCAAACCAGTCACAGCGAAATAAGACAACTGAGCGATGGATGCCTCCACTAGAGTTGTACTGCAACTCTACGATGCTTCTCAACTGACCATAGAAGTCAATGATCTCACCATCATGTGACCCCTCAGTGATGATTCCACTATTCTGTGTCTTCCTTTTTTCCTCGCGGTCAACGGTGTGGTACTAGACACCGTCAGCAATGCATGCTGAATACACTCTCACTCGCTTATCCGGTAAGCATGCCAAAGCAAATAGATCATCACTGACCTTCTTCTCCTCATGCAACTTTCCAATCTGCACAAATAAACCATTTAGCAAACAATGGTATTTAACAATGGGTGAATAACACAGAAAACATAAAACATGTGGCTAAAGATCTCACATGATTCTTAAACCACTTAGCAAACACCTTGGCAACCCTTTTATCAACATTGATATTGCTTTCTTCCTGATTTAACTCTTCCTTGCATTTCCTACAATGCCAACAAAACATGTGAATTAAAACATTAGGCTGGTGCCAACCCAAGGAATATATATATATATATAATGAGTGCACAAGATATAACGTACTCGATATATGGTAGAACCTCGGCGCAATTGTTGAGCACAAACAAAACCATCATGTCATACTCATCACTAGCCTCCAAGTATTGTGAGGCTCCAAGAAAGTTCACACCATGGTTGAAAACAGAGACATCACCACTTTGCGAATCAGACCGCTCTATATTTCTGCCCGGCCGGTTCCATCTTGTTTCCACATCACCAAAGTATCTAGAGCAAAAAGTCAAGCACTCGTCAACGACATATGCTTCAGCAATAGAACCTTCAGGTCTTGCCGTGTTTCGCACATAACGCTTACAAGTAAGAAGCCTTCTTTCGATTGGATACATCCAACCGTATTGCACAGGGCCTCTAAGCATTGCCTCTTTGGGTAAGTGCACCGCCAAATGGACCATCACGGTGAAGAAAGCTGGAGGGAAAATCTTCTCGAGCTTGCAAAGAATAATTGGCATTTCTTTTTCAAGTCTTTCCAAGACAGTTAACTTGAGGGTTTTGCAGGACAGTTCTCTAAAGAAATTTCCCAACTCAGCAACCGCTTCATATATATCCTTGTGCATGATTCCTCGGAGGCCCGCCGGTAAAATCCTTTGGAGGAGGATGTGACAATCATGGGTTTTCAGTACTGAAAGCTTGAATCCATCAAAAGTAACACACTTTGCTAGGTTAGCAGCATAACCATCTGGAAATTTCACCGCTCTTAGGAATTCACAGAATGCAAGCTTTTGTTCTTTATTCATTGTATACCATGCTCGTGGAATTTCAAATGAATCTTCATCTTCATTGTGCTGTAGATGCAAATCTTCTCTTATGCCCATGTCCTCCAAATCAAGCCTAGAACTAACCATGTCCTTTATCTTCCCTTCAATGTTCAGAAACGTCCCTAGCAGATTCTCGCATATGTTTTTCTCAATGTGCATTACATCGAGATTATGCCTTAATTTCAGATCAGCCCAGTATGGCAGGTCCCACAAACAAGACCTCCGGTCCCAACATTGACCTTCCTCACGCTTTCTTTTCTTCGCCAGCTTTCCTGGTCTCACATCTTTCACCTTTTCAAGTTGCTGCTCCAGCTCTTCTTTAGTGAATTCAGCTGGCTTGTCACGGGTTTCATTCTCACCATTAAAATCTTTGCTTCTTCGCTAGCGATGGTTTCGGGGAAGAAAGCGGCGGTGCCCAATATAGCATATCTTGCTCCTTATTATCTTTGAGCAAGGGTCTTTATCACAATGGACACAAGCCTGATAACCCGCTGTGATCCTCCCAGACAGAGTGTGCAGAGCCGGGAAATCATGGATGGACCATATGATCGCAGCACGTAGATTGAACTTTTCTTCCGGACTCAAGGCATCGTATGTAGGTACACCAGTCCAGAGCTGGAGCAGTTCTTCTACGAGGGGCTCCATAAAGACATCAAAATCCTTTCCTGGAGAATCTGGACCCGGGATAAGCAATGACATCATGAAGTTGGACTGATCCATGCATGCCCATGGTGGCAGGTTGTACGGCACCACAAAAACTGGCCACATGCTATAAGACGTGCTCATGTTCCCAAACGGATTAAACCCATCTGTGGCAATGCCAAGTTTTATGTTCCTTGGATCTGCAGCAAAATCAAAATGTATACGGTCAAACTCTTTCCATGCCTCTCCATCCGCTGGATGGCTCAGCTCATTGTCCACAGGTTGCCGCTTTAGCTTGTGCCACTGTACCTCACGCGATGATTTCTTCGAGATGAACATCCGCTGCAGCCTTGGTATCAAGGGAAAGTGCCTCAGTACCTTCTCCGGTATTGACTTCTTCCCATCAGCATCTTTCCACCTAGATGCATTGCATTTTGGACAGTTGTCATGCTTTGCTAAATCCTTCCGAAACAAGACACAGTTATTTGGGCACACATGTATTGACACATAACCTAAACCCAGCCTGCGGATTATGCTCAATGCTTCATCATAAGATTTGGGAACACAACTATTAGGGAATTGCAAGCTCAAAAGACGGAGTATTGCGTTGAATGCGGCATTGCTAATCCGGTAGAAAGACTTGATGTGGAGTAACTTCACGGTGAAGGTAAATCTTGAAAATTTACCCCCTTCATGAGCTGCGCGCTTTGCCTCCTCTAACACCTCAGCAAACAACGATTTCTGTCCATCAGCACGATCTTCAGCATCGTACAAATCCTTCAATAGGTCAGGAATCCTATCATCTTCATGCCCATCCTCTTCCTCCAAAACAACATTATCTCGCAAAACCTTTTCCATGAAATCAATGCCAGCATCACCACCACCCATCATATGAGGGGCCTCTGTATCAGCTTCAAAATGTTGAGGTTGTCTGTCTAAAGGTTCTCCATGATATATCCATCTATCATATGTGCTGGACATCCCATTAAGAAGCAGATGATCTTCCACTCTTCCTTGAGACATTCTTGAACGGTTGAGGCATTCACAACATGGGAAAATAATGTGAGCATCGTTGGCAAAATTTGCCCGAACAAATGCCATGAAATCATCAACTCCTTTCATATGTTCTTTCGAAAACTTTCTAACTCCTTGTCTAATCCAGCTTCTGTCCATCTGCCAAAGACAACAAATTGTTGCAACTTAGCAAATCAATCTAAGTGCATCAACATTAATTAATGAAAATGGATGGAAGTAATGGAAGCTAAAATTCCAGAAAATAAGGTAGGCACCCAAGTTTATATGCTAACTGCCTAAGTACAACATTCAGCTATTTCCAATTCCTCACTACTTTAGTCCAGTTCACATGGTTTACTGATTTCACATGGGAGCAATAAAAAGTAGTTCAAATGGAAATACATATTTCACATGGGAGAAAAGAAAAGCTAACTAAAACATGATGGTTCACAAAAAACAGAGGTGGTTAAACAACCAACAATAACAATATATGCTGCCACTAAGAACTATTTTGGTTAAACCACCAACGATAACACCACAGTCAATTTACATGAATGCCATTTCCAAGATTGCATCAAATCTACATCAATGAGAGTTTTCCTAGTTTACATCTAATCTACATCAATATTCAGGTCCTTTCACGGATTTGAGGCTGAAATTTCAGAGGTATAACATCAAATCTACATCAACCCCAGGATCCTGTTTCAGGGAAAGACCAACTCGAGCTCTGTTCTATTGATTGCTGACAACATAATTTACTAGTAACAATTGACTGAATTCCAAAAGAATTCTTAACAATTTCATCAACAACAATTCTCCTAATAATTTCATCAACAGAAATTCTCTTCACAATTTCTACCAAATTCATCAATGACATTTCCAAGAGATTTTTCCAAGCTTACAACAAACCTACATCAAATCACTCTGAAGATTCTCCTAACAAATCTACATCAAATCATTGACATCAACAGAGAGGAGAGGGGGAAGAGGAGGGGGGAAGGAGAGGGGTGCATACGTGGGCGAGGTCTGCTTGTGGCGGTGGCGACTTCCCCATGCTCGGCGGCGGCAAGTCCCCCATGTGTGGGCGACGCGAGCGACGTGGGCGACGCGAGCGGCGAGGCCCACGCCCCCGCCTCCGCCCCTGCTGGTTGCTTCCACCGCGAGGCCGTGGGCGAGGTCACCTAAAGCGAGGTCGTGGGCAAGGCGAGCGGCCCCTACTGGTTGCTTCGGCCGCCGGCCCCCGCCCGCCGCCCGCCGCCCACCAGCCCCACCCTCGTCCGAGCGACCCTTGCTGGTTGCTTCCGCCGCCGCCCGCCGCCACCTGGTCGGAAGACCTAGAAAAACGCTAAGTGTTGCTCTGTTCGATGCCACCCGCCGCCACCTGGTCGGAAGGCCCCACTTGTCACTGATACGAGAGAGCCCTGGTTTTGTATAGTATATAGAAAATTACCCACACATTAGCAACAATCCCTCTCTAGCCCAGCGGTACCGAACGAGCGAGCGAGCGCCAGGTCGTGGGTTCGAGTCCCCGCCAGCGCACATTTTTTAGGAATTAAAGCGCACATTTTTTTAGGGAATTAAATGCTCGCTCACCCACCTGTCAGTGGCTCACCCACCTGTCAAATGGTTCCCGTCTGTCAGTGTTGCTCTGTTCGATGCCACCTGGTCGGAAGGTCCCACTTGTCAATGATACGAGAGAGCCGTAGTTCTATATAATGTATAGATAAACTCCTAGATGTGAGCAACTGTCCCTCTCTAGCCCAGCGGTAGCATGCGAGCGAAGCAAGCGCGAGGTCGTGGGTTCGAGTCTGGCCTCGTGCATCTTTTTTGGGCGAATTAACCGCTCGGCCCCACCTGTCAAATGGGTCCCGCCTGTCAGTGTGTGCCCCGTCTGTCTGTTGAATATTAAAACTCAAGCAAAAATGACACCTAGACAGTGACACATAAGCGAGGTTGCTGAGGTGGCTGCCTAATCATCCTAATTCATTCAAACTCAAGTGTAGTGACCATTTTATATTGGTCGTTATCAGCTACGCATGAGGCAGTGGACAGTGCTACTAGCTTTACGACCATTTCCTCTAATGAAATTATGACCTTTCTGACCAAAATGGTCGTTATGGTTTAGGGTTTAGAGCCCCCCAGACAGCTTTTGACCAATTGGTCTAAAATGGTCATAAATTTATGACCAATTCTTCGAGGGTCACTGACAGAAGGTCATAAGTTGACATATTTCTTGTAGTGAAGTTACACAATTAAATTTATTACCTCACAGCTAAAATAGCAGCAATGTCATCTGGGTTACCCTTCTTGCATTTATGCCAATGATGCCCATAGTCCTTACAAATAGGACATAAGTGTTGGCCACTTTTTCTTTTCTTCTCACTGCAGCCTTTATACCTCTCAGTTTTATGCCTACCCGCCGTGGATTTTAGTAGTGGTGGAAACATGAAGAATCCATGGTCAGATTTAGGCCATTGGTTCTTGTCAACCATGGCAGGAATTAGTTGGTCATAGGCTGCCCTAAATTTGTCAATGGAGTAATACAAGTCCACATAATTTTGTATGTGTGCATTGATAAGAGATGTGATAAATGCTAGACCATGCTTGCAAGGAAGGCTAGAAACTTGCCATTGTCTACAAGAACATGTCCTGTCAAGCAAGTTGACCACAAACCTAAAGCCGCTGCCTCCCAATGCTGTCACTTCAGCGACTTCTTCTGAGCTTTCTACCACCTCCAAGTTTAATTCTCTAGTCTTTGCATTCAACTTCTTAATTATGTGGGGAAGAATCAACCCAACCAACTTCCTTGCTACTTTCCTCCTTCGGTTCCACATGATCATAATCATCTGCCTAACCTTATCAAAGAAGTCGTCCAAGTTCAAGGACTTGTGATGCTTAATCCAATTATTGAAGCACTCAGCCAAGTTGTTTGTAACATAATCCACCTTGGGAATTGTTGAGAACTGACTCCTAGACCACAACCTAGTGTGCCACCTCCTAAGATATGCAGTTGCCGCTGGCTTTGCTATGTCCATTGCAGCCCAATTTTTTTCAAATATATATGGGTTCCATGAGTAAGCAGCAGCCCAAAGGTGGTCATCAAACACCTTCCCATGAAACTTCTTGAAGTTAGACACCAAGTGAAACATACATTCCCTATGTTCAGCCTCTGGGAACACTTCTTTTACACCTGTCATCACTGGTTGCCCAGCATCGGTGCATATGGTTAAACCCCTTGGGGATCCTATGGCTTGTCTAACCATTTGCATGAACCAGGTCCAATTCTCATTAGTTTCAGAATCAAAAACACCCATACAAACTGGATACATCCAACTATGGCCATCAACGGCGGTAGCACTAGCCAGCTGGCCCTTGAACCTGCCTGTCAAGAAGGTGCTATCTACTGCCAAGTATGGCCTGCAGCCATTAAGGAACCCATCGATGCAAGGCTTCAAAGCAACAAAAATTCTTTTAAATCTGATTTTATCTTTTATTATGTGATGATCAATGATCACTATGCTACCGGGGCAGCAACTTTCAATTTGCGACTTGAAACTATACAGATTATCAAAGCTTGTATCCCAATCACCATATAGTTCCTTCAAGGCTAGAAGCTTACCCATATAGACTCTCTTAGAGTTGATGTCGATTCCATGATGCTCTTTAAGCTTCTTTCGCAATGCCTTTGGTCCTAGAGTTGCATCCTCAATTAGCCAGTCCTTCACGTGCTCACATATCCACCACTTGTTTGCATTCTTCAACTTCTTTTTTCTTTTTGTACTAGAGCAATCATGACCACAAGGGTTCTTTCTCACCTACAAAAGATGAACATAGAAAATTAGTACTAGAGTAAAGACCATGACCACAAACTAAGCACACATGAGTAAAGTTAGAAAATTACCATTACTGTGCACTCATCTTCCATTGTAGACGCATATATCCTCCATGGACACTTATCTTCATCCCTTCTTGAACAATAAGCTCTGAACCTATGTGGTGCACTCTTTTCGATGTCAAACTCAAATTCATGTTTGATTGCATGCTGAGAAAGCGCCAATTTAAACTCTGCCATATTGGGATATTTTCTTCCTTCGTTCATTGGAGGATCTAATTTATTATATTCAAGGTGTGGTGCATGATCTGCCTCGTGATATTCCTCATCTTCCTGTACTTCAACCTCTGACATGCTCTCATCCTCGCTCTCATCCTCGCTCTCAACCTCGCTCTCAGCCTCGCTCTCATTATCAGGAACATAGTCTTTGTCCTTTTCTTTATTGGAACAAGGAACCATGATAAGAGGTACAGGTTCATCCTCTAAATAAATATTTTCCTCATCAACACCAACATGCTCATTCTCAGGTACTAGGTTGCGAAGATAATCATCATCATCATCTTGTTCTATGTTGTTAGGTTGGCTATGCGCATCACTATGCCACTCCATTATAGGCTCATATGGTTCCGATGGATCACAATACGCAACAAACATGTGCACAACCTTTGTCTTAGAGTGTTTCTCAAACATCGACACCAATTCTTGGTCAGATGTTACTTCAGGGTAGATTTTAAGAACATCATCATAGTACTGAACATGTGCAACTTCCAAATAACGAGGCGAGTACTGCTCTACGATTGATTCAACCAAGTCCTTATAATTTGTTAAGTCAGAATCAATAACCTTATCAAAACAGAAGCATTTGATATCCTTTCTAGCCTTTTTTGGGTTGCCAAGAAAATTGATTTTCAGCACATAAGTTGAATTTTGATCCATCCTGTAAAAACCAAATAAACTTAATCATGAGTTGCATTTGGGATCCATCTCTAAGTTCAGATTTTGCAGCAAATTATCATCTTTAAATGAAACTCCTAAGTAATCTGTTGCCATTTCGACAAATCTAGAAGAGAGGTGCAGCAAATATGTTGCATTTGGGATCCATCTCTAAGTAATCTTCAAAGCCATCTCTAAGTACTCTGTCAAATTTAAAGAAGAGATGCCTCACCCATCTAGACAAGCCGATGTAGCCGCATCCCTCAGTGATACTTGGCCTTGCTCCGGTGTTGCGCCTTTACCACGCAAGGCTAAGACCGCCGCACAGCCGGCCTCCCCACCATGGCCGCCGTCCTCCTCCCCACCATGGCCGCTTTGCCCATCGTCAGCAGGTTGGCCGCCCCCTACCTCCCCACCATGGCCGCCTCGCCCGTCCTCCAGGGGTTGGCCGCCCCCCGCCTTCCCACCATGGCCGCCTCGCCCGTTCTCAGGGAGTTGGCCGCGCCCTGCCTCCCCACCATGGCCGCCTAGCCCGTCCTCCAGGAGTTGGCCGCCCCCTGCCTCCCCACCATGGCCGCCTCGCCCATGGCACTCGTCCACCTCGCCCTCCTCCATGCGCCGCCGCTGGGTGCCTCGCTCACGCCGCCGCTGCGCTAGGTTTAGGTCGCGGCGAGGAGAAGGGGAATCGGGGGGAGATGGGAGAATCGGGGGCAGAAGGGGGGTTCGTTTTTATTTTTTTAAGCGTGCTATAAAAAAGGGGTAAAAATGACTTTTCCTGTCATAGTTGACGGTGTTAACGGCAAAGATCGACGGAAGTGTCATGGAAGGAACAAAATAAAGTTAGGGTGTCAAAGAAGGAAAAAATAAATTTTTAGGGCCAAAAAGGGAACCAAAATTTAAGAAAGGGCCAAGTAAGGAATTCTCTCTAAGAAGATAGGTCTCCCTAAATCGCAGTATGAGGGGAGACTGACTAGAAAAGGCACGCTTGGAGGGGACTCAATAATATGCAGGGACGAATATTCTTGGTCTCAAGCACACTACACAGTTCTACAGAACTCTACCTTGGTGACCTCGTATGTCGATGAACACAAGAATAGTCTGCGCTCCAAACACCCGGAGCAGTGCGACGACTGGATTACATGTGAACACATCAGGACTTTTAGCAGATGGTTGGAAACACGTCTCAGAGGTGACAACACTGTTTGTGATGAGTTGTACTTGTTGTCGAGGGGACCATCTTTGACTGTATTGATTTACAAAGGATATGAGATAAATGGGAATACATTTTACACGATTGACCAAGATCAAAAGAGCACCAACCAAAACAGCGGTGTCCGCTTTGATGCAACAACCGAGAGGGGAAAGGACACATATTATGGTTACATAGTGGACATATGGGAACTTGACTACGGACATGATTTTAAGGTCCCTTTGTTTAAGTGCAAATGGGTCAATCTGTCAGGAGGCGGGGTACAGGTAGATCCACAGTACAGAATGACAACAGTGGATCTGAAAAATCTTGGGTACACTGACGACCCGTTCGTCCTAGCCAATGATGTGGCACAGGTTATCTATGTGAAGGACATGTCTACCAGACCGAGAAAAAGAAAAGATAAGGAAGTGAATACATCATACGATGAGCCAAAGTGCCACATAGTTCTTTCAGGAAAAAGGGACATCGTGGGAGTGGAGGGCAAGACAGACATGTCTGAAGATTATGAAAAGTTTCATGAAATTCCTCCCTTCAAAGTCAAGGCTGACCCAAGCATCCCGATAAACGATGAAGATTATCCATGGTTACGGCGCAATAAGAAAATGACACAAGCGAAGAAAAAGTGAAGACTTTCTCCCACAACTATTATGATGATACCATGCCAACTTTGTAGCACACGAGTATGATACCATTGTTTGTTTTGTACATGCACATGCTATGTGGGTGAAATTATGATACCATGCCAACTTTCAAATTTTTTAGAGTTCATTTGAAATGCTTTAATGTCTTATGGTTCGGCCCTCGTAATACCATTAATCCCGGTTCGCTCCTTGTCAACTATGTTCACAACAAGAACATTCAAGAGGGCAGCCATGTGGGCCATTGGTCCCAGTTCGTCTGGACCTTTTGGTCCCGGTTCCACGCACGAACCGGGACCAATGCGCCTCGCCCCTGGCCCATGACCATTAGTCCCGGTTTGTGCCACAAACCGAGACTAAAGGGTTGGTCCTCGTTGCGGTCAGAGTTGAGTCCCACCTCGCCAACCGAAGGGCGCTCACACCGGTTTATAAGCCCGTCCCTCTCTGCCTTGTTGAGCTCCTCTTAAAGTGAAAATAGATGCCCTTATACAGGGAATTTGACCTAAATTCATAGTGAATTTCTCTAAAATTCATTGAAATTTATTATGAATTTAGGTTGAATTCTCTCTATAGGCGCATCTATGCTCATTTTTTTGTAAAGTTAATCACAAACTTGTGATTCACACAAATTTCAAAGAATTCAAATTTTAACTATTCAAATTTGAAAACTAATGGCACTAACAGAAAGTTTATAATTTTTCTAAAACTAATGGCAGTAACAGAAAGTTCATAATTTTTCTAAAACTAATGGCACTAACAGAAAGTTTATAATTTTGCTGACCTAAAAGCAAAAGGAATTAAAATTAAAGCAAAAAACAAAAAAAATATGCAAAAAACAAAACAAAAAAACTGGAAAAAAAACTTTGAATTTTAAACACAGTAATATTAAACACAATAATTTTAACTATTCAAATTTGAAAACTAACGACACTAATAGAAAGTTTATAATTTTTGTTACCTAAAAGAAAAATAATTAAAAATAAACTTTAATAAAATAAATAAAAATAGAAACAATAAGTATTTTGTTGTAAGTAGAAACAAAACAAAATAAATAAAGCAACAAAGAAAACAAAAAAACAAAAAAAGTGCCACCTACTGGGCCCCCATGGCCTGAATACGACTAGAAACCCTACCATGGGCCAGGATTCAGGCCCGCAGGAGGCCCAGTAGGCCCACAGGCACACAACATACGGTTAGGCCCAAAAGCCTACAATTGAGAGGAGCTCGACAGGGTGGGCGCAACAGCGCTTATAAACCACTCTCGAGCTCCCTCAGCTAGCGAGGTGGTACTAAACTTTTGATGCGGGGCAGCACAAGGCCTTTGGTCCCGATTGGTGCCACCAACCGGGACTAAAGGGGAGCATTGGTACCGGTTCGTGGCACTAACCGGGACCAATGCTGCCCTTTAGTCCCGATTGGTGCCACCAACCGGGACCAAAGGCCGCCGCTTCCCGCCCTTTGGGCTGCTGAAAAGAGACCTTTGGTCCCGGATGGTGGCACCAACCGGGACTAAAGGGTGGCATTGGTCCCGGTTGGTGCCATGAACTGGGATCAAAGCCTTTTCTATATAAGCAAACACTTGGCAGTTTCTCCAAAATTCACTTGTTCTTCGCTCCGACGCCCCACGCTGCTCCTCGTCACCGTCGCCGCCGAGCCCTGCCCCGACGCCGTCGCCCACGCCCTTGCCCGACGCCGTCGCCGCCGAGCCCTGCCCTGACGCCGTCGCTGCCGAGTCCTGCCCCGACGCCGTCACCCGTGCCCTCGCCTGACGCCGTCGCCGCTCGCCGCACTGCCTCAACGCGCGTCGCCCCGGCCCGCCCCCGTCGTCGCCGTTGCCCTGCCCCGCCCCTTCCTCACCGGCCGTCGCCCCTGCCCTGAGCGCGCGCCCCCTGCCCCGTCGCCGTCCTCGCCGCCGAACCCGCGCCCCTGTCCCTCCTCACCTTGGTCCAGCCGGCGCCCCTTCCCTGTCCTTGTTTTTTTCATATATTATATGCTTTTTTCAGATTATATATATGTATATATGTGAGTATATGTATTTTGTATATATGATATACGCCTTCTTTTGAGATTTTTTGTTCATATATATGATGATTTGTATTTTGCTTTTTTATAAAAATGTATATATGTTTGTATGTTCTCTATGTATATATGTTCATATATGCAAAAGTTAGATTTATATATTTAGAAAAGTTTTATATATTTGGGAAGAAGGAAGAGAAGGAAGAAGAAGAAAAAGTTTTATATATGCAAAAGTTACATTTTTAGAAAAGTTTTATCTATATATGTTCTCTGATTTAGTACATTTTAGGTTAGTTTCATTTTTAGAAAAGTTTTATATATTTAGGAAGAAGGAAGAGATGGAAGAAGGAAGAAGAAGAAAAAGTTTTATATATGCAAAAGTTACATTTTTAGAGAAGTTTTATATATCTGGCTAGGAAGAAGGAAGAAGAAGAAAAAGAAGGAGAGGAAAAAGGAAAATAAGAAGAGGAAAAAGGAGAAGAAGAGGAGAGGAAGAAAAGGAAGAGGAGAAGAAGAGGAGAGGAAGAAAAGGAAGAGGAGAAGAAGAAAGGAATTTTTTCTTCTTCTCCTCTTTTTTCTTCTTCTTTTTTTTCTTTGATCTTCTCCTCTATTCCTTTCTTCTTCTCCTCTTTTTATTTCTTCTTCGTTTTCTTATGTTTTATCGGGTCTATCGTCGTCGATATACCCCTCCCGGTAACTTCAACATGAGGGGGGTCGATATAACCCCCTCCCCGATAATATTATTTTCCCATGTACGTATGTCGTCGTTGTCGATATAACCCCCTCCCCGATAACTTCAACACGTGGGGGGGGTCGATATACCCCCTCCCCAATAACATTATTTTCCCGTGTATGTATGTCATCATTGTCGATATTACCCCCTCCCGGATAACTTCGACATGAGGGGCAGTCGATATATATACCCCCTCTCGACTGTGATAACATATACCGCGGGAGCACCCCCCGACCCTCTCGCTCGACCAAAACTCTCGAGGACACCCAAACCCTAGAAAAAAACGATGTCGGTCTCGTACCCCCTCCCGCCGCGCCCCTAGCTAGCTAGTTCTAAGTTTCCCACTAATATATCCATCTGTCTTGAATAATAACTGCCATGTTGTAAATATTTGTAGAAACTATGGACACCCCCCGAGACGAAGCAAGAGAAGCGGTGTTGGGGGACATAATCGCACAAGGAAGTCATGCCGTCTTCTCGTTTCTCAATGACACCGATGGTTTGGAAGGACAGGGTCAAGAAGCAGGCTATGATTATGATGACTCCTTTGACCCAATGCCGGTGCAACAAGGAGACCGTGATGAAGGCTCCAGTGACCCAATGACGGTGCAAGAAGGAGACCGTGATGACGGCTCCGGTGACCGAACCGAGTCTGGCCAGGTATATATATTAGTTAAGCATGTGCTGACTAGCTAATTGATGCATTCATTGTTTTGGTATGTACACATATTAATTAACTCTCGTCTTTCTTCTTTTTTCTAGCCCTCCGGATCGAGCACAACTTCGGTAAGAGACGAGGCCCGAAGAAAAAGTTGAGCTCGGATGAAAGGTTTGAGATCACAGCAATCGTGCGCGACAGCCAACCGATTGAACCCATCCGGACAAAAGATGCATTTTCTGCTCAGTGAGGGGTTCTTGTTAGGGACAACATCCCGATCAGCATCCACCAATGGTATAAGCCTAAGAACGAAGACCCTGAGGTGTCTTATGTCAATGATATGCAGAAAAATGATCTTTGGACTGAGCTGAAGTCAAATTTCACCCTACCGCCAGAGGAGGATCCGGAGAAGCCAGTTAAAGAGCAATTAATCAACTCTTTTGCTCTTAAGAAGATGGCAAACCTATTCAGGAGGTGGAAGAATGAGCTGAAAAGGTTTGTCAACAAAGAAGAGACACCAGAATTCATCGGCAAATATGAGAAGATCAGAGATCACTGGCCCGCATTTGTGGCCCACAAGACATCGGAAAAGAGTAAGAAGATGTCCGCGACAAACAAGCAAAATGCTGCAAACAAGAAGCTTCACCATCGCACGGGGTCAGGTGGCTACCTCAAAGCCCGGCCTAAGTGGGCCAAGGCTGAGAATGATCTGCTTGATAAAGCGATCGAACCAGACAATGAACTGGCCAGACCGTTGCCGGACTTGGTTCTTCGGGGCTGGCAGAACCTTGGACCCTGTATCAGGGAAGTGCCTTTGGACGGACGAGCAAATGAAAATACCAGTCAAGAGGCTTCAGCACTATATCGATGCAGCTCAACAAGGGATGTTCATTCCAGACAGAGAGAACGACGAGCTCAAAATGGCCCTCGGGAATCCTGAGCACCCTGGACGGACACGAGGCACGCCAGGCTCCGTTCCGTGGAAGGCTGGTTTTCTTGACGCAGGCGGTTACAAATGCCAGGAGAGGAGGAAAAAAGTGCAGTAGACCCAACTGCAGGCGTTGCATGCAAGGGTACAAGCGACAGAGGAACGAGAAGCAAATCGCAGCAAACGACTTGCCGAAGCTTCCCCTGAAGCTACCCCACCATCTAGCGGAGAAGCAGCGTGGCTTCCACCGAGCTGCTTCAGCCGGAGCATGTCTTGACGGCTCCTGCCAGCTACCCCGTGGATGCTATCACGGAGTCTTAACATTGCTACCTTATGACGCAATGGCAGAACTTCAAAGTCAAGGCGGCTGTCGGCTCTGTTCGACCTCCTGAACCCGGCGCAACTTTTCACTGTCGTCCGATTCCAGAAGGATATGCTAGGGTGACGGTGGATGAAATAACGGAGGGATTTGAGGACCTCCAGCTTGACCACCCTACCGGTGAAGGGGAGACTCGGCTGGGTTCTACTCTGAAGAATCCATGCCTATGGCGGAAGGAGCTCATGAACCTTCCGAACTGGACGCCTCCTCCTCCTCCTCCTCCTCCTCCGGCGAGTCAGGGCACTCTGCCTCCTCCACCGCCTCCTCCTCCGGCGAGTGACGATCAGGGCACTCGGCCTCCTTCTCCGGTGCGTGGCGGCACTCCGCCTCCTTCTCCGCCTGTGCCGGCGCGCCCGAGCAGCCAGCCTCCTCCTTCTCCGCCTCGTCAGCAAGGGCGGAAGAGACCCGCAGCCGCTCCGGCTGCTCCAGCGCATCGTAGTCCTTCTCCTCCGCCTCGTAAGCAAGGAAAGAAGATAGCCGCAGCCACTCCGTCTGCTCTGTCGGCGTTTAGCAGTACAGCCAGAGGCGGGAGGCAATACAGATTCGGTCCTTCTCTGAAGACTCCAGAGAAGTTACCATACGAGATGACCTCGGAGGAGAACGCGAAGATCACGCGAGCCGAAGTGACGAACTTCTTTCTAGGGTTGAAAGCAAAGAAACATCCACCTCTGGAGGAGAAGGTAGATCCGGTGAAAGCGAAGCGCACTCTGGCTGCCCTGCAAAACCACCAAAGTCTCCGCCGAAAGGCAACTACGAGCGCATTATTGGAAAGACATTTGTCGAAGCGGAGTGGTCGGAAAGTACTGTCAGTGATCAAAGGATAAAAGAACGACGAGCTGGGAAACAAATTGCCTAGCTCGGCGAACAAGCGAACCAATCGTGCCCCCCGCTCAAGGTGTCTAGCAACATCGTCTCTAATGATCCGAGGATGGTGCCCGGTTATAGCAATCTTGGAGATTACCTGCCCGATGATGTATATTATGATTTCTTGGAGGTGGTACACAGATACGAGTACGGGAAGCCTCTCGTCAAAGATGAAAGATCTCTAACAACGATGATGCAAAGATTGCATGATTGGTACATGAAAACCTGCAGAGAGTCTGGGGGGAGGAATACTTTGACGCTGAGAGTTAGAGAGGAGCATGACCTCGTTGGAATTGAACTGTTGAATGTTCCATTTGAGGAGTTCTTCCAGTTTTTCAATCAAAGGGCCCTTGATAAAGCAACGGTCACTTGCTACTGTATGTAAGTAGTACTACTTCTGTCATTAAGTCTCCCTATATAGGTCAGCTCTTTCATTGCATGTATTTATAATTATCCTCACTATATTATGCAGATTGAAGATCGCCGAATTGAAGAAAAGACAAGTCGGTGATATTGGGTTCATTAACACAAATCTCATAGATGCAACTGAGGTTGAATATCATGCCGAAGATACCGAGGCCAACTTGCTACGATCGTTGGTAATAAATGAAAACAAAGATATAATACTCTTTCCTTACAACTTCAACTGAGTGTTATTGTCTTGTGCATATTCGGTTTCCCTTATATATTAGTCCAGGTTATAGTAATGTAATTGATGAGTTATGCATGCGTGCGCAGTTCCCACTATATTCTCCTAGAGATTAAGCTTGAGCAGGGACTAGTAACCGTCTTAGACTCGAGACGAAAAGATCCCCAGGAGTATGCGGACATGAATCAAATGCTCGAGAAGTAAGTTAAATCGATCATTATCCACCATTCAGCAACTTTGTTCATTTCCTGATATCAAATAATTGTTTTCTTTGTGTGGCAGGGTTTGGAGAAAATTCACCAAAAAAGCTCCGGGACTGCCGAAGAAGCTGCAATTTAGTACCCGAAAGTAAGTACTATAGTAGCATGTTCCGCGCGTCTCCTAATGATTCAAGCGCTAGTTTCATCAATACCATTTGGCATGCTTGCTTATCAGTTTGACTGACCTCTATTTCTTGTAAAGTGGTTGTGGAAGGATCAAGGGAATGATTTCTGTGGATACTACGTTTGCAAGTCCATCCGCTACACGACCTGTGAACGGGGGTACTCCGACGAACAATATGAAGTGCGTAAGCAATAGTATTCACAATTTTATTTTATTACCATCATTTGTGTTGAGTTTCATATATTCATATATATTGATCCCCTTCTTCAAATTAGATCTTTCGGATGTGGGATGAACTCCTACCACCAGATCGTATCCGAGCAATTCAAGAGGAATTGGCGGCATTCTTCCTTGACCACGTGATCGCTGAAGATGGAGAATACTATGTGGATCCTGTGTTCATATATAATTAGGAGATTATATTGTAAGAGATAATTATTGTATATATGTAGCCAGTAGTGTCGGATAGATATACGAGAACTTGTTGTTCGACCAATCTCTCGGAGAAGGAGAGGTGGTCGATATCACTTCTCTCTGTATGCATATATGTTCATGACGATCTTCTGTTTCCTTCGTTTGCTTACTAGCTAGCTAGCGTGTCTAGTCCTCTTATACGTATATAGTACGTAGCGTCGACCAAGCCCGGACATAAGAGAGGACACTTCTCTCTATTAATTAGCTAGCTAACACAATATATGAAACACCTAATTAACCCCCCCCCTTTAAAAAAACAAAAAACCCAGCCCCTAAAATGCTGACGCGTGGATGCCTATTGGTCCCGGTTGGTGCCACCAACCGAGACCAAAGGCCCTCTAATACGTCTCCAACGTATCTATAATTTTTGATTGCTCCATGCTATATTATCTACTGTTTTGGACCATATTGGGCTTTATTTTCCACTTTTATATTACTTTTGGGACTAACCTATTAACCGGAGGCCCAGCCCAGAATTGTTGTTTTTTTGCCTATTTCAGTGTTTCGAAGAAACGGAATATCAAACGGAGTCCAAACGGAATGAAACCTTCGGGAACGTGATTTGCTCATCAGATAAGACCTAGGAGACTTGGACCCTCCGTCAAGAAAGCCACGAGGCGGTCACGAGGGTGGAGGGCGCGCCCCCCACCTAGGGCGCGCCCCCTGCCTTGTGGGCCCCTCGAAGCTCCACTGACGTACTCCTTCCTCCTATATATACCTACGTACCCCCAAACGATCAGATACGGAGCCAAAAACCTAATTCCACCGCCGCAACTTTCTGTATCCACAAGATCCCATCTTGGGGCCTGTTCCGGAGCTCCGCTGGAAGGGGAATCGATCACGGAGGGCTTCTACATCAACACCATAGCCCCTCTGATGAAGTGTGAGTAGTTTACCTCAGACCTTCGGGTCCATAGTTAGTAGCTAGATGGCTTCTTCTCTCTTTTTGGATCTCAATACAATGTTCTCCCCCTCTCTCGTGGAGATCTATTCGATGTAATCTTCTTTTTGCGGTGTGTTTGTTGAGACCGATGAATTGTGGGTTTATGATCAAGATTATCTATGAACAATATTTGAATCTTCTCTGAATTCTTTTATGTATGATTGGTTATCTTTGCAAGTCTCTTCGAATTATCAGTTTGGTTTGGCCTACTAGATTGGTTTTTCTTGCAATGGGAGAAGTGCTTAGCTTTGGGTTCAATCTTGCGGTGTCCTTACCCAGTGACAGAAGGGGCAGCAAGGCACGTATTGTATTGTTGCCATCAAGGATAACAAGATGGGGTATTTATCATATTGCATGAATTTATTCCTCTACATCATGTCATCTTGCTTAAGGCGTTACTCTATTTTCATTAACTTAATACTCTAGATGCATGCTGGATAGCGGTCGATGAGTGGAGTAATAGTAGTAGATGAAGGCAGGAGTCGGTCTACTTGTCTCGGACGTGATGCCTATATACATGATCATAACTAGATATTCTCATAACTATGCTCAATTCTGTCAATTGCTCAACAGTAATTTGTTCACCCACCGTAGAAATACTTATGCTCTCGAGGGAAGCCACTAGTGAAACCTATGGCCCTCGGGTCTATTCTCATAATATCAATCTCCAATCACTTTATTATTGCTTTGCTTTTTTACTTTGTCTTTTATTTTACTTTGCATCTTTATATCAAAAATACCAAAAATATTATCTATTATCTCTATCAGATCTCACTCTCGTAAGTGACCGTGAAGGGATTGACAACCCCTAATCGCATTGGTTGCGTTGAGCTATTGTTTTGTGTAGGTACGAGGGACTCGCGCATGGCCTCCTACTGGATTGATACCTTGGTTCTCAAAAACTGAGGGAAATACTTACTCTACTTTGCTGCGTCATCCTCTCCTCTTCGGGGAAATCCAACGCAGTTCTCAAGAGGTAGCACCCTCCTGCCTGGGCTCGGCGCACCGGCCACGTGGAGGCCCATCTGTCCTGGTTTGTGTAAGAACCAGGACTAAAGGGCTAGGGCATTAGTAACGACCCTTTAGTCCTGGTTCAAAAACCGGGACAAAAGGCCCTTACCAACCGGGATGAATGGGGTTTTTTCTACAAGTGTCTCACCGCCAAAAGCAGCCATCAAATCTGAAGAGATCCTTTGATGGCCACCGCATGTCGGAGTGCTTAGCTCGATGGCCGCCACCCACCTGGCAGCGCACATCAAGGCTCCATCATCATGCGGGCCGCCACAGATCAAGGTCTAGTAGCCTGGCTTGGTCATCTCAACCTTGCCACCAAGCCCCGCCCAGGAACGTTGAATGCTCTAGGAGGATCAACAAATGGAAGGACCAGATACGGCCGCCTCCCATCAGATCTATGGAGGGGACGTCTAGGCCAAGGTAAGGAAGACGAAGTGTGGCGCACGAGGAAACAGCGATGCGCAAGATGACGCTGGGTACGCAGGCCGCGAGATCCTCCCCCAAGGAGCATCGGGCGTCGCGCCGAGGAGCCCCCGCCGCAGCCGTCAGCCGCGCGGGCTGCGCCCACCGGCGTCCTCCGGCGGCTGATACATCCATTTTGGATCATGTTTTCTTACTATTATTTATAATGTTTTTATCCATAATAATGCTTTTTGGAGTAATTCTAATGCCTTTTCTCTCATAATATGCAAGGTTTACACAAAGAGGGAGAATTCTGGCACCTGGAAATCTGGACCTGGAAAGCTACGTCAGGCTACCTATTCTGCACAACTCCAAACAACCTAGAATTCACGAAGATTTTTTATGGAATATTCGAGGAATATTGGAGCAAATAACTACCAAAGGGGGCCCACTAGGTGGGCACAACCCACCTGGGCGCCAGGGAGCCCAGGCGCGCCCTGGTGGGTTGTGCTCACCCTGGCCCACCTCTGGTGCCCATCTTCTGGTATATATAGGTCATTTTGACCTAGAAAAAAATAAGGAGAAGACTTTCGGGACGGAACGCCGCCGTCTCGAAGCGGAACTTGGGCAGGAGCACTTTTGCCCTCCGGCGGAGCGATTCCGCCGGGGGAACTTCCCTCCTGGAGGGGGAAATCATCGTCATCATCATCACCAACAACTCCCCCATCTTGGGGAGGGAAATCTCCATCAACATCTTCAACAGCACCATCTCATCTCAAACCCTAGTTCATCTCTTGTGTTCAATCTTATTACCGGAACTATAGATTGGTGCTTGTGGGTGACTAGTAGTGTTGATTACATATTGTAGTTGATTACTATATGGTTTATTTGGTGGAAGATTATATGTTCAGATCCGTTTTGCTATTTAATACCCCTCTGATCTTGAGCATGATTATCGTTTGTAAGTAGTTACTTTTGTTCTTGAGGTCACGGAGAAATCATGTTGCAAGTAATCATGTGAACTTGATATGTGTTTGATATTTTGATAGTATGTATGTTGTGATTCCCTTAGTGGTGTCATGTGAACGTCGACTACATGACACTTCACCATATTTGGGCCTAAGGGAATGCATTGTGGAGAAGCAATTAGATGATGGGTTGCGAGAGTGACAGAAGCTTAAACCCCAGTTTATGCGCTATTCTGTAAGGGACCGGTTGGATCCAAAAGTTTGATGCTATGGTTAGAATTTATTCTTAATACTTTTCTCGTAGTTGCGGATGCTTGCGGGAGGGTTAATCATAAGTAGGAGGTTTGTTCAAGTAAGAACAGCACCTAAGCACCGGTCCACCCACATATCAAATTATCAAAGTACCGAACACGAATTAAACCAACATGATGAAAGTGACTAGATGAAATTCCCGTGTACCCTCAAGAACGCTTTGCTTATCATAAGAGACTGTTTTGGCCTGTCCTTTGCCTCAAGAGGATTGGCTACCTTGATGCACTTTTGGTACTACTATCATTACTTGCTCGTTACAAATTATCTTGCTATCAAACTACTCTGGTACTTACAATTTCAGCACTTGCAGACATTACCTTGCTGAAAACCACTTGTCATTTCCTTCTGCTCCTCGTTGGGTTCGACACTCTTACTTATCGAAAAGAGCTAAAATTGATCCCCTATACTTGTGGGTCATCAGCGGCAGCGCGGGGGGAGGAGTGGTTAGCGAGAGCGATGCTAGGGTTATCGGGGTCGTCCCCAAGTCGGGTGTGGCGACGTGGGGGGGGGAGGGAGATGGACAGGGGCCATTGCCCTTTGTTTATGTGTGTGGTTTCTGTGCCATTGTGTTGTTCTTGAATATATGTGGAACACAGTGAATGGTGATTCATAAGAGCAACTCCAATGCGCTGACCTATTTTGTGTCTGTTTGGATCAAAACAGACACAAAAGTCGGCCCAACGTGCCGACCCAAATGGATGCACGCCCGCTTTTCATCTGCTAGACGACCCATTTCGGGCCCAAATTTGGGCCTCGTTTGCATCAGCCAGACATGAGGTGGACGGGCATGACACCCGCCTACTCCCCCTTTGCCTGGCAGTCGGTGGCACATAGGCCATTCTCTTCCTCCCGTCGAAGGCGATTTTGTGCTCCGGCTTATCTAGGATCAAACTGTTATGCACAAGCTATCCCCACCTTGGGAAGGGCCCTTTGTGGTCAGCAAAAATTTGAACAACGGGTCATACTACCTTGTCGATGTTCGAGACCACAAGGACTCACGCACGTCGGAGGAGGAGACCCGTCGGCCGTGGAATATTGCTCATCTTCGGCCTTATTACACTTGAGCCACTGGCTCTTATGATGTGCATATTTTGACAATGTATATATTATGATGAATATAATAAAGCCGACATCCCTGATAATTCAGGGCCTCTGTCGTTTCATTTCTAAAGATAATGAGTCTTTCTTATCATTTCATATGATCACTTGGGGGCTTCCTGCTCATTGAGCATAGCTATGACTACCCTCTTGATCCGGCTTGTACGCCATGATTACCAAATACATGGGGGCTTCCTGCTCATTGAGCATAGCTATAATTACCCTATTGATCTGGCTTGTACGCCTAGAATGAAATATTACTCGGGGGCTCTCTGTTCAATGGATAAGAGTTTTTACCTAAAAACCCGGGTTATCCTGCCTTTTTAAGTCTGCCACTCCGCCCAGATTGATTGGAATGACTCGCCGTACTTTTGACAAGTCAATCTTATACAGACCCTGAACTTGTCAAAGTTAAAATGATGATTGGTCATGTGAGGCCCGGCTTATAAGGTTGAATGAAGGTTTAACTCAGTGGTTGTGCGGCCCTTGAACATCACTTGACTTGAAGGCTTGGCAACATGTGAACAGCCTTGTTTTTTTTGCTTTTCATTCGATTTGAACATTTTTTGCGATTCATCTTTTTGTGGTATGTTTGAAAACCAATGAGGTCTATGTTGCCTTACGGTCATGTATGAATCTATCTGGCGTTTTTGTTAACCCAGCCTGGTCTTGGACTTTAAGTCGCCAGTATATGATAATTTTATGTGCTTAGAGCGCTGTGCTCTAAGTTTTGAGATATTATCCCTTGCTGCGTACGGCATTGTAAGCCGGCGGTATAAGTCAATTGAACAGGGCATTGTGCGCTCAATCCTTTGGGTTGTAACCCTTACTGCATAGGTATGATAAGCCGGCAGTATAGCAAATTTCACAGGTATGATATTTTGTTATGATTATATAAGGTTATGATTAAACCGGCCCTGGTTATGGACTGTTTTAGGCATCAGTAATTTTTATATGGGGTATTGTGACCCGCTCTGGGGTAAACCGCCAGCGCACTTGTGATCTGTTTGTGTGCAGGAAAAATGAAATCTAATCTACATACTTGATGATATCATAAGCATAAGTGGTAGGTCTTCAACTGGCGGATCAGCAGTGTTATGCAAAACAAAACATGCATGATGGCATGGCAGATCAAAAGTTTCACTAGCTTATTACAAGGCATCTGATAGACCAACGAGGATAAGTGTTTTGGAGATGATCAACATAGCAAAGTATTATGCTTCATAAACTGGCTCATGGCTGTTGGCGGGTTGAAGCCTCCGGATCATCCTGCACCTCTTCTTCGTCTTCAGCTCCTTGATTATCCATCAGCTGGAAGTCAGGCGTAGCCCAGTTGATACCGGTCAATGCTCTAAACACAGCTTCATCATCAATAAGGTTTGATGGATCAATGTCAGGGGCGAAGGTGTGTTTATGAATCGGCGTGATGAGATCTGTCGGCTCGTGAACCAGTGCTTTCACTTTCTTGTTTTCAGCGTCATAAGCTGCCTGGTAAGTTGATAGATTGGTTTCGCTCGCCAACTTACTTGCTAAGGGACACATTGCTCTTGCTATTTCTGCAAAATCATCAGCACTGAAGGTAGATCCGTCCTCTTTAACGCTGGGGCAGCCATTGGCCAAATCTTCCGGATCAAGATCTACTTGCCATTCCTTTGCCCGGCTTAAGGCAGTCAACATGCCGGCTCTGGCGGCTCCCCGTTTTAAGTCGTCAATCCTTTGGGGCAGCACAGATAACTTCTCCAATGTGTCTTTGATGAGTGTTGAGGGAGATTTCTTGTGCAGAGCAGCAGCAATGGTCCGTTGGGCACCAGTATATAACTGTTCTACAAGAGTGTAGACAGCTTTAAGCCGGATGCACATATCTGAGCCCAATTTGGTGCTCCGAGAACCTATATCAGTAAAATTACGGGTAAGCCGACAACTGTTTATAATATGATTATTAAGGTGCAAGGGAGACATGTTTTTACTTACCGAAGATGGCTGGCGACATGATATTGATCTGTTGCTTTAAGCCGGACAACTCGTCAGTCACCAGTTTAAGTGCGGCTTCAGCATCTTCTGCTCTCTTCAATAGAGCTGCTTTTTCAGTCTCCCAGCCATCTTTGTCAGTGTTGAAATTTTGCTTAAGCTGCTCAATGTTCTCTAAAGCAGTCTTCTGTTCTGATTTGGCCTTGGATGTCTCAGATTGTTGAGTTTTAATGTTGGCTTTCAGATCATTGAGCTGTGAGTCCTTCTCAGTCAGTTCAGCCTGTGGTATAAAAAACATGGATAGATATTGTGAGTATGATTATTGTTGAAGTCCCAAGAACAATACAAGTATTTTCCTTGGCACTTGGGGGCTAATGTATATTGCTCTTAAGATCTTTTTTGAAGTCCCAAGCAAAATATAGGTATTTTCCTTGGCACTTGGGGGATAATGCCTATTGCTCTTTTTAAAGATGAATTTATGTGATAACTCGGGTATAATGATATGATCCGGTTTACCAAGGTTACATATTGAAGAGGTTGATCTATCAATGCTGATACGTCCCGGCTTAACTCCATGATTTAAGCTGGCCCTTGGGGGCTACGGAGGTGAAGTTCATTATTACTATTTAAAGTTCCGACTTAATTCCATGATTTAAGCCGGCCCTTGGGGGCTACTAGTAATGATGTTCAATTTCTTTATGGCAATTGGAAGTCTACATCATATTCAAGCTTATCATATCCTATAGACTTGGCGGCTGATAGACATATCATTATGGAAAGAATAGTGATTGGATTACCTCATAGCGTTCCTTCATCAAATTTACTAAGCCGGCTTCAAAGTCACGACTGGTGTACAGATGGTTCAAATAACTAGAGTGGATGTCTTGGGCACTGAACTGGGCGTAGCTCTCTAAGTCTAGCTTCCACTTGGCTTTATCTTCAGCAGAAATTTCTTCCTTGGCGCTGTGTTTGGATAAGACAGTGGGGTGACTCGGTGCTGTGAAACCAAACCCGGTGATGACGTCATTGTCAGTCTTTTCCTCAGCAGGCTTAACTGGGCTTGGCGGCTTAGAAAAGGCCGGTTCAACGTCCATATGGTCTATGGAGACTTCATTGTCTTGTGGTGGTGGATCATCAATGGTGGCCTCAGCAATTGGGTTAGAAGATTCTGGCTGTTGTTTTTCTGATTCAGACGGGTTGGAGTCATCGACCGGCTTACTCAGTTTTGCCTTCTTGCCGGGTTTGGCCTGGCCCCTGTGAATAAGAAGTACAAAGAGGTCAGTATGTGAACAGGAATAAAGATTTAAATGATTGAGTATACCTTTACCCAGGTACAGTCTTGAAGGCTGGCATTTGAGTTCCCGTTGAGTCACCGGAGGAAGAATGAGATGTTCCCTGGTAATTTGAATCAGATGGGTGAAGAGGTTGATGAACAAGACTCGCCTTGGGATAATCTAAGTCAGAAATTTTTGAGACCTCCTATCCACGCTTGCGAGGTGCTGGAGTGTTCGGTAAGCCGGAGGATAAAACTCCACCGCCACTATTCCGGGTTGTACGGCGAGCTTCATGTTGCCGCTTCTTCAAAAGAAAGTTGGGATCCAAGTGAGCTAAAGGGTGAGAACAGCTTACTTTCCGGGTTGCTTATCGGGTTTTCTGTGTTGGCAGAGGTTCTGAGTCGGAGGAAAGAATAATTACCTCTGCGTCATCTGCACGGCTGGCTTCCGCTTCATCCTGATAATAGTCATTGTCAATAAGATGTACAAAAAATGAGCCAAGGGAATCAAGTTCAACCTCTGACTCATCATCGTCATCTTTGTCATCCAAATCAAATAACTCGACAGCTTTGGATTTCTTCTTAGTAGGCTTTTTGGAGGCCTTGTTCTTCGTCCGGGTTTTCTTTGATTTTTCTGACAGTTTCTTGGCCCAGAAAGCTGAGTCGGCCTATAAACAATGAATAAGTACAAGCAAACAGCAAAAATGGAAATGTGAATCAAGTATGAGCTGGGTCAAACTTACAACTGGCGGTTCATTCAGCATACAGAAAGGGCTCAGTCCAAATTGACTGCAATCTTCCAAGCTCTCGTTCAACAGAGTCTTGGTCATGTTGTTGATATCTTTCTCCGTAATTTCAGTGTTACAATGGCGCTGAGGATCTGTTAGTTCGCCGGTATACTCGCACATTAACCCGGACCGGATGCTCAGCGGCAAGACTCTCCAAGCGACCCAGCATTGAACTAAATCAATACCAGTCAGGCCGTTGGCCATAAAGGCCCGGATCTTTGCAAAAACAAACACATATTTTTTCCATTCTGTTGTACCGATACGATCTGTAAGATGATGCCTGCTGCTAAGCCGGCTGGCACGGTAACCCGGCAAGGGATTTTCCCCTTCTGGTGAAGTGTCTGTCGGTGGGAAACGACACCTATGGGATCACAAGAATCCCTACTACGGTTGCGGGGCGCGGGGTCGTGAGAAGAGCGGATCAAACAGATAGCACATGGTTCGTTTACCCAGGTTCGGGCTGCAAGGATGCGTAAAACCCTACTCCTGCTTTGGTGGATTGTATATCTGTGTTCTTGAGCTAGCTATGGGGCGTGAGGAGCTCCAAAAAGCCGAATCCTTCTCCTGGTCGCCTTGGGCCTCCTTTTATAGGAAAAAGGGGTTGCCACAGTGGCACACAGGAGGTGGAAAGGGTATAGTGATGTGAGGTTATCCCTCGCATTACATGACAAAGCGCATTTAATGCGTCTTGCTTAGGTGTCCTTGCTTTATCGGGGTTGGGGGAGAGACCCATCTCGTTCATCGCCGCTCCCTCCTGTGTCGACACGCGCCCTGGCCAGCGGTGCCTGTGATGCCATGTAGGCAGGCAGGTAGCTGAGGTGGCGCAGTGGTGGGTCTCCACGAAGATCTGCATGTCGCCACGCAGGTGCCTGCCCAGCTGGTTGGGTCGGCAGCTGCATGCGAACGACGGTGGAGGTTTGGTTGGCGTGGGCCTGATGGTGGCCCTACGGGTGTTATTGGCAAGGGCCTTGCCGGGGCCCCGGCAAGGGTCTTGCCGGGGCCCCGGCAAGGGTCTTGCCGAGGCGCCTGCTGTCATCCCCGGCAAGGCTCTTGTCGGGGGCCTTGTGGTCCTCCTTGGCTGGGATCCCGCCAAGGGTCATCATCTTCTATAGCGTGTATCTGATCTTGAATGTATTCACAAAGATCTGCATGCCACCACTGGGATGTCTCCCGAATCCTTGCCCCATGGGGGCAGTGGACTCAAAGGTGACTCACTCCATAGGTGTGGGGCGAATTGCCACGGCAAGGGTCTTGCTGGGGTTGCTAAAACTGCCCCCCGGCAAGGATCTTGCCGGGGGAGTCCGCTTCGTCCCCTTTGCTCTTTGTGGTCTTGGTCTTCGCGTCGTTCTGCTTCTCTTGAGCTTTGGTCTTACCTTGGCTCACCTCCCTTGCCGTGCTTGGTGTGGTGGTGCCCGTGGCTCAGACTGCCCGTGCACAGTTATAGGGGTACAAAAAGTGTACCCTTTTTTTGTACATCGACAGGTGCCCCCGGGCCTGGGCCACACGTAAGCGCAATCGCGTCGTTGGGCTAGGCCCAAAAATGGTGCGCGGGCAGGCGGGGCGGTTTTTACCGCGGTGAAGTACTTCGCGCGCTGCGCTTCCCACGCATGGCGCGGTGTGGGGAGGCGTGTGTGACGTGGGCGGCATGCGTGCGGCTGAGCTCTGCACGCATGCGTCACATCGTAGTAAAGGGGGCGGTTCGCGCCTTCCCCATAAACGGAGGAAGGCGTGGAGGCGTGGCCCATTTACTGAACGGGGCCGAGGCGTGGTCTTTTAAGGCGTCCACTCCCCACGATCACGGGGTGGGGAGAGGTCGTCTCACCCGTCCCCTCGGTCCTGCGCGCCTGCCACGTGCCTCCCATGCACTTGGGGTGGCAAACGGTGGAGGCGGGAAACCGGGCCGCCGCGGGCTGGGGCAGCGGGTCGACCCTAGTTCCCTGCGCCTTCTGCGTCTTGATTAGCCGAGCGGGGCGGCCGAGCCCCCAACCCCGTTCCTTTATAAAGAGCGGGAGGGGGGATGGCGTCCCGCATTCTTTCATCTTCTTCTTCCTTCAGCTTCTGCTCCCCCCTTCCATCCGCCATGGAGAGAGGGAATCCTGGTCCTTCAACGGTGGCGGCGAGGGTCGCCGCTCGACAACGCGTCCCTCCTTCTCCTGCACCTGCGGTGGCAGAGCCAGCCGCGAGGGGAAGGGGGAGGGGGCGAGGCCGTGGGCGAGGCCGAGGCGCTCGGGGAAGAGGAGGACGGGGCGGCGCGCCGGCCTCGCCTCCGCCAGCGGTTCCTCCTCCCATGGAGGGCCATGTTGGAGATGACCCCTGCGAGTGCTTCGTCAGGCTGCGCCGGCCGCGCCGGCCTCGCCTCCGCTAGCGGTTCCTCCTCCCATGGAGGGCCATGTTGGAGATGACCCCTGCGAGTGCTTCGTCAGGCTGCGCCGGCCGCCGCGTCGCCGCCTTCATCTCCCGACTCCATTTGCGCGGAAGATGGAGCTGGATCCGCCGGAGTCATTGCGGCTGCACATGAGGGGCTGCGGGATCAGTGGCGCGGGTCCGCGTCGACTTCCCTGCTCCTCACGTGATGTATCTTTGTCGAGGATGGAAGACGTTTGCCCACATCCACCGCTTGACGGAGGGGCTCACTCTCCATTTTAAACTGATGGAAGGTGGCCTTCTCTCCGTCAAGGTCTTCGGGCTCTTTGGGACCCATGCAAGGTGCTGCGTGGAGAGCTCTTCTGATAGCGAAGACTCCTCCTCGGGAGGGAGTGGCGAGGAGGATAGCGGCAGCAACGACGAGGACGGTAGGCGGCAGGATGACGGGTCCGACTAGGTGTCGGACGCCGCTCCGTGCGGCACCGGCGACCCCATCATCCGTGTCGCCAGCTCCTCGAACTTCTCGGGGTCGTCTCCTTGGGCGGCTGGCGTTGGGAGGCTGCGTAAGAGGAAGAGGACGGGCGGCAAGGCCGTCAAGTTGGAGTACGCGGGCACCGACGCCTTCGACGCGTGCTGATGTCCTGGCGCCTCGTCTTCGAGCTCTGCTTCCGGCGTCGCCATCACCATCCAGCCTTCGGACGGCCACCGATATGTTCTCTTGGTGTCTTCTGCCACCCGTAGCTCGCCTAGGCGCTCCTTTTTCCCTCTTCGCCTCCTTGACCTGCCTCCTGAGGAGAGGGACAAGAAAGGGATCATGGGCACCTTATCTCTTTTTAGTTTGTAAGCCTTCGGGCCTTTGCTGAATTTAAAACTTGTAATCCCATCATTCATGTTTTTCATTCCCTATGGACTTTACCTGAGTGGAATGTTTTTAATGAAAAAGGGATGTTTGCCGGGCCACATGTTTCTGGGTGGAACCCAGGACAAGGAGTAAATCCTTGATATCTCTAAGATAAACATTTTCTCGCCCGGCAACAGGCCTTGCGTTTCCCCACTTTTCTCGACCTTTCTCACACTTTCGGCGGAGGCAGGGATGAGGCGGGTCCAGGCTCCTTGTTTTATCCTTTTGCTGCCACGGCTACGACCAAACATGGTCCCAGGAACGAGTCCTAGGGCCTATAGTTAGGGGAGCACGGTAGTTTAAGGAAGAAAACGAGGTCTCACATACCTCAGTCCATAATGGAATGCATGATAAGGGATGAAGAACTTATCTGAAGCTGCAGCCCCCGGCAATCCTGGTTTGCCGTGGGTGAATTTTTGTTCTTGCAACCCCTGGCAATACTGGCTTGCCGGGGTCTAGATGCTGGTCTGCCCCTCTTCTCTTTTTTCGTCCCCAAGTGGTTCGGCAAGGATACCTGTGGATCCTGCGATCCAAAGAAGACAAAAGAACGGCAAAGAGACGCACACTCGACCTCTAAGCTAGGGGTTAGTCGCCGCTAAGCACTATCAACCCTAACCAAGGACGAGACTCGATCTAGCATGCATGCTATAACTTAGGGCGCCAGCGCTTCATTTATTTATGCTCAGGGTCTGCGCCTGGCTTTGTACAAAGGGTTACATGCATCATCGGCAATGCTTGTACAAAAGGTGGCTTGCCGGGGGGCCCGGCAAGCCGCGCCTTACGGGTAAAACTTGCGAAGATGCTCAATGTTCCAGGAGTTACTCACCGGAACGACATCTTCGGTCTCCAGGCGGACTGCGCCGGGCCTGGTAACTCGGAGTACCCGATAAGGGCCTTCCCACTTTGCCGTCAACTTGTTGGAATTCTTGGCCGATTGAACGCGCCGAAGGACAAGGTCACCTTCCTCAAGGCTTCGGGCATGAACCTTGCGGCTATGGTAGTGGCGCAAGGCTTGCTGGTAGCATGCTGCTCTCATAGCCGCCCGAAGACGATCTTCCTCAAGGAGCGTTGCGTCATCTTGCCGCAGTTGCTCTTGCTCAAGCTCATCATAAGCGAGCACTCGAGGTGACCCGTATATGAGTTCAGTGGGGAGAACTGCTTCTGCCCCGTATACTAGGGCAAAGGGTGTCTAGCCGGTGGCTCGATTTGGCGTCGTTCTGATCGACCAAAGAACCGTCGGTAACTCATCAATCCAGCGCCTTCCACTCTTGTGCAGCCTGTCAAAGGTCTTTGTCCTTAAGCCCCGCAGTACTTCAGCATTTGCCCTCTCAGCTTGACCATTGCTTCGTGGGTGAGCAACAGAAGCGAAACAGACTTTGCTGCCGAGGTCTTGGGTATATTGCATGAAGGTGCGGCTTGTGAACTGTGTGCCATTATCGGTGATGACCCTGTTGGGTACACCAAAACGGCACACTAGTCCCTTGAAGAATTTGACGGCTGACTGAGCTGTAACCTTCCTCACTGCCTCCACTTTTGGCCACTTCGTGAACTTGTAGATTGCGACGTACAAGTACTCAAAGCCCCCGACAGCGCGGGGGAAAGGGCCCAGGATGTCAAGCCCCCAAACCGAGAAAGGCCAGGAGAGAGGAATGGTTTGAAGGGCTTGAGCCGGCTGATGAAGCTTCTTTGAATGGAACTGACACGCTTCACACCTGGTGACTAGTGTCGTCGCATCCTGGAGGGCGGTGGGCTAGAAGAAGCCTTGCCGAAACGCTTTGCCGGCAAGAGCCCTTGACCCGATGTGGGATCCACATATGCCTCCGTGTATTTTTGCCAACAGCTCCAGTCCTTCCTCTCGGGGGATACACTTCAATTTCACACCGTTCGGCCTCTTTCTATACAGGACGTCATCGATGAACTGGTACATAGTAGAGCGACGGGCTACTTTTTCCGCTTCTTCCTGCTCCTCAGGAATTTCCCCTATTTGGAGGAATCGGACGATATGTTGTGCCCACGCTGGAGCCTGGGGCTCGACGGCGAGGACTAAAGGCATTTCCTCCGCTATAGGAGTGGCTATCTCGACGGCAAGAGCTTGACGCTCTGCCGGAGCTAGCCGTCCCACGGCGGGTTCAGTGTTCCCGGCAGCATCCTTGCCGGCGGCTCCGGGGAGCTCGGCGGGAAAGTACTTGCCGGGCCCTGATTTCCTCCTCTTGTTTTGCTCTGTTGATGGATCAATGGATGGTTGAGTTAGCTATTGTTCCACAGGTAGCTTGAGGGCAGCGCGTTTTGACAGGTAATCGGCGATGTCGTTCTCCGCTCGGGGAACGTATTCTGCCTGTATACCATCAAAACGCTCTTCCAGCTTTCTCACTTCATCGACGTAGGCCTTCATCAATGGGCTCTGGTAATCTTTGTTGACTTGCTTGATGACAAGCTGCGAGTCGCCCCTGACGATTAGTTTCCTGATTCCGAGGTCCGCCGCGATCCTAAGACCGGCAAGCAGCCCTTCGTACTCTGCCGTGTTGTTTGTTGACACCTCCCTGGGGAAGTGCATCTAGATCACGTAGTTGAGGTGCTCTCCGGTGGGCGCGATGAGCAGTACGCCGGCCCCGGCGCCCTGTAAGGAGAAAGCTCCGTCAAAGTACATGACCCAATTGCAACTTGCCTCCCTGCCGGGGAGAACGGTCTCTTGGATTTCTTCGTCAGGCGTCGCGGTCCATTCTGCAATGAACTCTGCTAGAACTCAGCTCTGAATCATCGAAGTACTTTCAAACTTGAGGCCAAAGCTGGACAGTTCCAATGCCCATTCTACAATTCTTCCCATCGCATCTGGATTGTGCAATATCCGTTGCAGAGGGAGGCGAGTGACGACAGTGATCTCGTGTGCCTGGAAGTAGTGACAGAGCTTCCTCGAGGCCATAAGAAGGCCGAAGAGCAGTTTCTGCACACCGGAGTACCTTGATCTAGCCCCCTACAGGAGCGAACTAACAAAGTAGACCGGGTGCTGCATCCTTTTCTTCTTCGGCGGCACTTCAACTGGCTGTGTCATCTCTGCATTGGTGGCGTCGGGCTCTGTCGCCGCCATTACTTCGTCGTCAACCTCTCTCTGCGCCACTAGTGCGGCGCTGACCACCTGGTTCGTCGCCGCTAAGTATAGCAGCAACGGTTCCCGGGGCCTAGGCGCAACTAGTATTGTCGCGGAGGAGAGATACTTCTTCAAATCTTGCAATGCTGCTTCGGCTTCTGGTGTCCACTCCATTGGGCCTGCCTTTTTCAAAATCTTGAAAAAGGGAAGGGCGCGCTCGGCGTACTTGGAAATGAACCTGCTCATGGTGGCAACGCAACCAGCAAGCCGACACACATCCTGGACTCGCTTGGGTGCTTCAATCTGCTCTATAGCCTTGATCTTGTCCGGATTGGCCTCTATCCCACGCTGTGACACAAAGAACCTGAGAAGCTTGCCGGACGGGACGCCGAAGACGCACTTCTCAGGGTTCAGCTTGAGATTGATCTTGCATAGGTTTGCAAATGTTTCTTGTAAATCCGGTATGAGGGTTGCCCTGTCCTTGGTTTTGACCACTATATCATCCATATAAGCTTCCATATTTCTATGGAGCTGGGGCTCAAAACCAATCTGGACCGCCCTTGCAAACGTTGAACCAGCACTCTTCAACCCAAAAGGCATCCGCATGAAACAATACGTACCACATGGGGTGATGAATGCCATTTTCTCTTCGTCTTCTCTTGTCATGAAGATCTGGTGGTATCCGGAGTAGGCATCGAGGAATGACAGCAGATCACATCCGGCCGTGGAGTCAACAATCTGGTCAATGCGCGGCAACGGGAAGGGGTCTTTGGGACAAGCCTTATTGATATCTGTGTAATCAATACACAATCTCCACTTCCCATTTGCCTTGCGCACTACCACCGGATTGGCCAACCACGTCGGATGGAGCACTCCTCTTACCAAACCCGCCGCTTCCAGTTTCCGGATCTCCTCTGTGATGAACTCTTGTCGTTCCAAAGCTTGCTTTCTGACCTTCTGCTTGACGGGCCGCACATGAGGACAGACAGCAAGGTCGTGCTCAATCACCACCCTGGGAACGTCGGGGATGTCGGAAGCTTGCCATGCAAACACATCGACATTCGCCCGCAGGAAGGTGACGAGCGCGTCTTCCTATTTGTCGTCAAGGGTGGAGCTTATGGTAAAAGCTCCTCCCGTGCCGTCCTCATTGACAGAAACCTTCTTGGTTCCCGGCGGTGTGGCCCTGGACTTCTTGTTTCCGCCGGTGGAGCTCTCTGGCACGTCCTCGACGGGAGCGCTACACTCCGAAGAGGTGCGCTTGCCGGAGTGGGTGTCCGAGGTCTCACCGGTCTTCTTCTTCTTCCCTCCCGGGGTCCCAGCGGCAGGGGCAAGTGCCCTGGTGGCGGCAGCTGCTGCAACTGCTTGCTGGCATAGCTGGTCAGCGCAAACCAGCGCATCTTTCTTATCGGAAGGGATGGTGATGATCGTCACAGGCCCCGACATCTTCAGGGTGTTGTAGGCGTAGTGTGACGCCGCCATGAACTTGGCCAGCGCTGGGCGGCCAAGGATCCCGTTGTAAGGCAAGGGGATCTTGGCTACGTCGAACACAATCCTTTCTATCCTGTAATTCAGATCACTACCAAAAGTCACGGGCAACATGACCTTCCCCTTCGGTTGGCTTCTTCCCAGGTTGACCCCTTGAAACATGCCCGTTTCTTCGAGGTCTCCATCAGGAATCTGTAGTTTCTCGATCACGGCAGGCGAGATTAAGTTCAGACCGGCCCCGCCATCAACTAGCATCTTTGTCACCTTGAGGTTGCGTATTATTGGTGAAACCAACAATGGCAAGCACCCGACCGCAGTAGTGCGATCAGGGTGATCCTCGGTGTAAAAAATGATAGGTGTGCTGGACCACTTCAGCGGCCTTTGGGCATCAAACGATGGCTCTGCCGCTGTAATCTCACGCGCCCACTGTTTAAGCCGGCGGTGAGAGGTATGCAGCGAGGCGCCGCCATCGACGCACATGGACTCTGTAGCTTTCTGAAACTCTTGGTCGCCGGACTCGTCGTCCTCTTCGTGTTCGTCGTCTTCGGGCTTTCTGTCACGGCCCCGGGCGGACCTCTCCTGTTGTTTATCCTTGCCGCGATGGCCCGCCTGGCCGTCACGCTTCTTGCCGGACCCCTCAGCACCATCCTGGCCATTCTCCTTGTCCCGCCTCTCATATTCAGCCCTCTACTTCTCAGCGAGGAGCTCAACCTGTCGGCAGTCTTGGAGAGCATGGCCTTTGGTGCGATGGATCTTGCAGTATTGCTTGCCGGAGTTTCCTGGCTTCTCGGCAGCCGCCAAGGCCCGGCAGGCGACACATCCGGCAATTTCCTTGCCAGGGTCATCTGCCTTGGTTTTCTTGGCGGAGCCGGTATCATCAGATCCCTCGACGGCAAGTACGGCTTTACCCTTGCGCTTCCTGTTGCGGCGCCGGCCTTTCATCGTCGGGGCAGCAGTATCCTCATCTAAGGAGTCGGTTTCCACGCCGGCATCTTCGCCGGGGTACTTCCTTCCCTCTTCAGCTCGGGCACATCTGTCAGCGAGAACATAGAGTTCTGCCACATCTTTCACCTTGTTCATTGCCAGCTCTTCGCGCATCTTGCGGTTATGCATGTTCTGATGGAACGTGCTGATGATGGCGGCAGGGTGAACATCAGGGATATTGTACTGTATTCGGCTGAACCTCTGTATATACTTGCGGAGACTCTCGCCTCCCTTTTGGGGAATGACGTGCAGGTCGCTTGCTTGGCCATGGGCTTGGTGACCTCCAGTAAAGGCGCCCACGAACTCATGGCACAAATCCGACCCGGAGGAAATAGAGTCTACCGGCAAGTGCATCAACCATGACATGGCGTTGGGTTTAAGAGCCAACGGAAAGTAATTCGCAAGCACCTTATCGTCGCGGGCTCCGGCAGCTTGCATCGCGATGGTGTAGATGCCGAGGAACTCGGACGGGTGGATCTTGCCGCTGTACTTTTCGCCAACGTCAGGTTGAAAGGTGCGGTGAGTGGGCCACTGGAACTGCCGCAGCTCACGGGTAAAAGCCGGACAGCCTACCTCGTAAGGTAGGCCTCCAGGGCTCTCCGGTGGCGCGCTCCGCGCCGGCGCTCGATAGTGGTTCGAGCGTCTTCATGTTCTCGTTCCTGAAGAACATGGCGCTGGTCACAGTGGGTCCGCAGGTCAGACGACGCTATGGAGATTTCGTCGCCCGTAACGTCGCGACGGGCTGGCGTCCGTGGTACCGGGCGAGGAGGAGGCGAGTGCACCGTGGTCGCGGCGCCGCCAGCTTTCCTGCCACTGGTACGTGGGACTCCGTCGGAGCGTCGACCCGGGGGCTCCACCGGACACGATTCGTCTTTGTTGGCCACCGCAACAAGGCTTCGGATGGTGGCTCTCCATTCGTCGAGTTTCCTCGTAGTGGGAGGAAAGTCGAGGAGCAACTGCGCGCGCGCCAGGGCCTCTGCTGGCGTCGGTGGCAGCGAAACCTGCACGGGTCGCGACGCGCTTTGACTTCTGACCATGTTAGAAGGAGCTCTATCACGACCCCGCGGTCGCACGCCGCTTTCACCAGCGCCTCGGCGAGCGGGCAGGTCTTCTACGTCCCGGGAGTGGCGTTCGGGGCTCTTCCCGCGGCGACACCCAGGATCTTCGGCGTGATTACGTTGTTCGTCGCGCACTGCCTGGGAGGAGCGCGCTGTTGGCGCCGGCGTGGGAGTCTTGGAGGCCCTTGCGTCGCCTTCGGGCGGGGTGGCATCGATCTTGGAAGGCCCCGCGCCACCCGCGGAGGGCCTGGCTCCATCTTTGGATTTGGCGGTGTGCGGCCCATTACCAGGCGCGCAAACATCGCCGCCTCCCAAACTCCGGCTGCTGGGACGGTGTTGGTGTTCGCGAGCGGCGCCCCGGGTCCTTTCTGCGACCGGTCCGCTGCTCGCCTGCGTCGGGACGGGGTGTCCGGCTCCCGACTGGCCAACCGCCACCATCGTCTTCTTCTTGGGCGCCATGATGATGAAGAAGTGTCGAACTAACTGCTAAAGCCGATTCTCACAACTGCGCCCCCTACCTGGCGCGCCAAAGATGTCGGTGGGAAATGACACCTATGGGACCACAAGAATCCCTACTACTGTTGCGGAGCGCGGGGTCGTGAGAAGAGCGGATCAGATAGCACACGGTTCGTTTACCCAGGTTCGGGCCGCAAGGATGCGTAAAACCCTACTCCTGCTTTGGTGGATTGTATATCTGTGTTCTTGAGCTAGCTATGGGGCGTGAGGAGCTCCAAAAACCGAATCCTTCTCCTGGTCGCCTTGGGCCTCCTTTTATAGGAAAAAGGGGTTGCCACAGTGGCACACGGGAGGTGGAAAGGGTACAGTGATGCGAGGTTATCCCTCGCATTACATGACAAAGCGCATTTAATGCGCCTTGCTTAGGTGTCCTTGCTTTATCGGGGTTGGGGGAGAGACCCGTCTCGTCCGTCGCCGCTCCCTCCTGTGTCGACACGCGCCCTGGCCAGCGGTGCCTGTGATGCCATGTAGGCAGGCAGGCATCTGAGGTGGCGCAGTGGTGGGTCTCCACGAAGATCTGCATGCCGCCACGTAGGTCCCTGCCCAGCTGGTTGGGTCGGCAGCTGCATGCGAACGGCGGTGGAGGTTTGGTTGGCGTGGGCCTGATGGTGGCCCTACGGGTGTTCTTGGCAAGGGCCTTGCCGGGGCCCCGGCAAGGGTCTTGCCGAGGCGCCTGCTATCATCCCCGGCAAGGCTCTTGCCGGGGGCCTTGTGGTCCTCCTTGGCTGGGATCCCGCCAAGGGTTGTCATCTTCTATAGCGTGTATCTGATCTTTAATGTCTTCACAAAGATCTGCATGCCACCACGGGGACGTGTCCCGAATCCTTGCCCCATGGGGGCAGTGGACTCAAAGGTGACTCACTCCGTAGGTGTGGGGCGAATTGCCACGGCAAGGGTCTTGCTGGGGTTGCTAAAACTGCCCCCGCCAAGGATCTTGCCGGGGGAGTCCGCTTCGTCCCCTTTGCTCTTTGTGGTCTTGGTCTTGGCATCGTTCTGCTTCTCTTGAGCTTCGGTCTTACCTTGGCTCACCTCCCTTGTCGTGCTTGGTGTGGTGGTGCCCGTGGCTCAGACTGCTTGTGCGCAGTTATAGGGGTACAAAAAGTGTACCCCTCTTTTTGTACACCGACAGGAGCCCCGGGCCTGGGCCACACGTAAGCGCAATCGCGTCGTTGGGCTAGGCCCAAAAACGGTGCGCGGGCAGGCGGGGCGGTTTTTACCGCGGTAAAGTTCTTCGCGCGCTGCGCTTCCCATGCTTCCCGCGCGTGGCGCGGTGTGGGGAGGCGTGTGTGACGTGGGCGGCATGCGTGGGGCTGAGCTCTGCACGCATGCGTCACGTCGTAGTAAAGGGGGCGGTTCGCGCCTTCCCCATAAACGGAGGAAGGCGTGGAGGCGCGGCCCATTTACTGAACGGGGCCGAGGCGTGGTCTTTTAAGGCGTCCACTCCCCACGATCACGGGGTGGGGAGAGGTCGCCTCACCCGTCCCCTCGGTCCTGCGCGCCTGCTACGTGCCTCCCATGCACTTGGGGTGGCAAACGGTGGAGGCGGGAAACCGGGCCGCCGCGGGCTGGGGCAGCGGGTCGGCCCTGGTTCCCTGCGCCTTACGCGTCTTGATTGGCCGAGCGGGGCGGCCGAGTCCCCAACCCCGTTCCTTTATAAAGAGCGGGAGGGGGGATGGCGTCCCACATTCTTTCATCTTCTTCTTCCTTCAGCTTCTGCTCCCCCTTCCATCCGCCATGGAGAGAGGGAATCCTGGTCCTTCAACGGTGGCGGCGAGGGTCGCCGCTCGACAACGCGTCCCTCCTTCTCCTGCACCTGCGGTGGCAGAGCCAGCCGCGAGGGGAAGGGGGAGGGGGCGAGGCCGTGGGTGAGGCCGGGGCACTCGGGGAAGAGGAGGACGGGGCGGCGCGCCGGCCTCGCCTCCGCCAGCGGTTCCTCCTCCCATGGAGGGCCATGTTGGAGATGACCCCTGCGAGTTCTTCGTCAGGCTGCGCCGGCCGCCGCGTCGCCGCCTTCGTCTCCCGACTCCATTTGCGCGGGAGATGGAGCTGGATCCGCCGGAGTCATTGCGGCTGCATATGAGGGGCTACGAGATCAGTGGCACGCGGGTCCGCGTCGACTTCCCCGCTCCTCACGTGTTGTATCTTCGTCGAGGATGGAAGACATTTGCCCACATCCACCGCTTGACGGAGGGGCTCACGCTCCATTTTAAACTGATGCAGCACGTCCCGGAAGAATCTTGAGCCGGGAGGGCTGAAGCTCTGGTCCATATGATCCATGAAAACCACTACTTCGCCATTTTTGGGCTCAGGGCGAGTCTCAGCACCTGGGACCCTCCAAGGAATGATGTCTTTTTGGGCTAGGACACCTGCCTGAACATATGCGTTCAAATCTTCGTCGGTAACCCGGGAAGCAACCCAAATGCAGGAGGTGACGGTTTTTGCCTTCGACATTTTTGACTACAAAGAAAAATATTGCCAGTTTAATTATTATAATGTTAAGACAGATCATTAATTCAAAAGGGAAAAGTGTTGTAAACGGTTGGAAATTTAAGTCAGAAGTTGAACATTTGGAGTGTGCAGATATTCATATTGGCGGCTTAAAAGGGCACTAATGGTACCTACCGGATTAAGGACTTTGCTGAACCGGTCAGAGTATAAAAGTCAAGATGCGTTGCAGAATTAAAGATCGTGAACAAGTATGGTTAAACTGTAGGGGAACGTGATAGAAAATAAAAAAATCCGGTATAGCGAGCACGCCCAGGACCACTATGGAGACTGCATACAAGGTTTGATCTGATCCGTACCGACTCGTAGCGCAGCGAAAGAAGAGTCGGTGGAGATCGTCGGTGCAGATCCCCGCAGCTAGCATTTACAACCTCCCAACCGCGAGGATGTACTCCCTCTCCGGACAGCCCTTCGGGAGGCAGTCAGACAGTCCCCTGGACGATGTCGCGGACAGCCCTTCGGGAGGACCCTCGAAACTTGGACGGTAACTCGGACAGCCCTTTAGGAGGATACTCGAATAGCCCCTCAGGAAAAAGATCGAAACTACAATCTCTCTATGGGGTTGCACACATACGGTGTCAGCTATCTGGCAGGGCTTCGCCGTCCAGAACTAGTTCCTGTTGGAACCCAGACAGCCTTTCGGCTCTACGAAACTATTTCGCTGGGAGGGAGAGAGAAGCCAGACAAGTCATGGCATGTGTATGAGAGCAAGGGATGAAGAGATGGCAGCCCTCACCCTCCCTATTTATAGGAAAACCAAGGGGCAGTGTGGCTCCACAAATTACCAAAAAAACCCATGCTTTAGGTCACATATGAGGGGTTTATGGGCAAAATGGGATGCCATGTGGAACTCCACGGAGATCCACCATGCTTGGCCAGCCACCCCCTTGGGGGCCCCCATGAGGGGCTTCCTTGGCCCCCAAGCCGTTCTAGAAGCCTTTTTGCGAAAGCCCTAAAAGGTGGCTTTCCAATAATAAATCCATAAAGTGATTTTCGCTATTCACGACGACTTTTTTTAGCGTCCGTTCGAACTAAAAATATTTATGTGGGCTTAGAACATTTCCAGTACCCACTAAAATAAATTTCAACGCATTCCGAAACAATTCCGGTTTAGTGATTTTCATCTGCGAAATGCATCTGAAGTGGCTCCGGCAGCTCCGAAACATTTCTAGTTTTTATTCCAGAAAATTCCAAAAAGTTTTCAGAATGATTCTGGCACCCTCCAAGAATTATCAAGCATGTGCCTAAACCAATTTGACTTAATAGTATATCCCGAAACAACTTTTTGGTTTCATCGAAACTCATCCGATGACCTCTCTCTGCGGAGCTTTTCCGCTGTCCGAAACTTTTTCAGTGATTTTCTCTCAGACTCCCTGTCTAGTATTCAGCAGATAGATGACCCTTAAGCGTGTGACCCTATAGGTTCGGTGAAGTATAGACATGAGCCGGAACCCCTTCCGGTCAATGATCAACATCGGAGCCGTGGACACCCATATTGACCCCTGTACCCACACGAATAAGTATTCGAGTGAACCTCCAGTTGCAGTGAGCTATTCCTGTTGCTTCGCGATATGTCACAAACACCCAAGGTGAGATTTATTGCATCCCCGTGGACGAACACTTTTTCCACCGTGCAAGTTACCTCGTTACCGGTTTTGTTCTCTTTTCTCGTTTCTGTGTTCCGGCATCCCAGTGATCAAATCACAAGGTGTCTGGCCAGACGATTATGGATACTGTAACACCGAGAGGGCCTGAGAATATCTCTCCATCGTCGGACGAGCAAATCCCAATCTTGAGCTATCTTGTTACTTGCCATACTTTTCTGTGAACCCATAAGCCGCCGTAATAGCCACCCAGTTACGGATGACGTTTAACTAACCCCAAAGTTCACGAAGCAAGCACGAAGGAACTCGATACTCTCATGGTCAGAGGAATTATGCAAACATTAACTATCTCTGTGATATTAACCATAAAATTGTGACGAAAAGAATCTCATAGCATAACATCAATTTGGGTCGATTCAACACAAGTGTTCTACCAACATCGTGCCCTCAAAATTGCCAGCATAGACATGCCCATGATCAGGAAAACAGGATCATCATGCAATACATGAGCCAGTCTTAGAGGCAAGACTAGGAATACATTTTACTGTTTAGTATACCACACGTGCACATGAGTTTCCCTCCGAGCCTCGTGGATATTGCAGACTCAAGAATCATTGCAGTTATAGCATGGAAGCTAAACATTCATTACAAACTTTGGAGATACAAAATAACTGTTATTACTGCCTCTAGGGCATATCTCCTACAAACTCCCACTAGCACTAGAGTCATAATCCAGTTACATGGCTTCCCTAACACCAATGGCTATCCGGTGCTACTCATGCTTTGCTCGTGGTAGAGGCTTTGGCATCTGATCCGTGTGAACTTTGCGTACTTTCACTAAACCCGCTTCGACATGATGTTAAATGAGTTTATATTTGCGTTCAATATGTCTTGTCTTATGGTGCGAACTTGGCTCCCTTGCCTGAGCCACGGCGCCACTATTATCACAATAGATCTCCACCGGGTCCTGGGCACTAGGAACCACACCAAGGTCTTCAAGAAATTGCTTGATCCATACCGCCTCCTTGGAGGCTTCTGAAGCAACAACATATTCCGCCTCCGTCATAGAATCCACCACAGTCTTTTGTTTGGAACTTTTCCAATCTACTGCGCCACCGTTCAATATGAAAACATAGCCTAATTGAGATTTGAAGTCATCTGAGTCAGTCATGAAGCCTGCATCAATGTAACCGCTTACAATGAGCTCTTCATCACCACCATACACAAGGAGTAAATCCTTGGTCCTTCTGAGGTACTTAAGAATACCCTTGACTGCGGCCCAGTGTTCCAATCCTAGATCAGTTTGGTACCGGCTGCTAACACTTAGCGCATAGGAAACATCAGGTCTTGTACATAGCATGGCATACATAATAGAACCAACTGCTGAGGCATATAGAACATCATTCATTTGTACTCTCTCATCGAGAGTCCGAGGACACTAATTCTCACAAAGCACTGTGCTAGGCGACATGGGGAGAAGGCCCTTATTGGAGTTCTCCATCTTGAACCTTTTCAACACCTTGTCAATGTACGTGCTTTGGCTAAGCGCTATCAGGTGTTTTGATCTATCTCTATAGATTTTGATGCCCAATACATATGCTTCTTCGCCTAAGTATTTCATTGAAACACTCTTCTTCAATGAGTCTTTTATTTCGCTAAGAAAATTCACGTCATTTCCAATCAATAATATGTCATCCACATACAAGATTAGAAATGCTTTTGCGCTCCCACTAAACTTCTTGTAAACACAAGATTGTTTGTCATTCCTGATGAAGCCAAATTCTTTGACCACTTCATCAAAACGACTGTTCCAGCTCCTTGACGCTTGCTTCAGACCATAAATGGCTTTCTGAAGTTTGCATACCTTTCCAGCATCCCTATGAACGACAAAACCTTCTGGCTGTATCATGTATACATCCTCTTTGAGGTTTCCATTTAGGAAAGCCGTTTTGACATCCATCTGCCATATTTCATAATTGAAATAAGCAGGAATTGCTAGTAATATCCGAACAGACCTAAGCATAGCTACGGGCGAGAAAGTCTTGTCGTAGTCCACTCCTGGAACTTGTGTGAACCCTTTCGTGACAAGTATAGCTTTGTGGATAGTAATGTTACCATCCGTGTCCGTCTTCCTTTTGAAAATCCATTTACAATCAATCGTCTTTACGCCTTCTGGAAGTTCTTCCAAGTTCCAAACTTGGTTTTCGTACATGGATTCCATTTCGAATTCCATGGCCTTGTGCATTTCCTTTGAGCTGGGCCCCGCCATCGCTTCCTTGTAGTGCGCAGGTTCATCATCTTCAAGAATGAAGATTTCATTATGAAACCACTCAGGTGGCTAGATAGCCCTACCTGATCTGCGCAGTTCAGTTACAGCATTGTCTGAAGTCTCCGCATCACATGGGATAACTTCCGGCTCAGTTGCAAGGATAATTAGCGGAATTTCTTCCGGTTCCTTAGCCATATCAACAGTTGCCGAAGATTCACTAATCTCATCAAGTTGTACTGTCCTCCCACTTAATTCTTTGGCGAGAAATTCTTTCTCAAGAAAGACTCCGCTTTTAGCGACAAACACTTTGTGCTCGGAGCGTAGGTAGAAGTAATACCCAATTGTTTATTTTGGATAACCTACAAAGTTACACTTGTCTGATCTGGGATTGAGTTTGGTAGGTTGTAAATGTTTTACATGTACCTCACATCCCCAAATTTTAAGATGCGACAAACTGGGTTTCTTCCCATTCCACATCTCATGTGGTGTCGTCTTAATAGACTTAGACAGTGCTCTGTTTAGTGTGTGAGCGACAGTTTCTAGTGCGTGACCCCAAAAAGATATCGGTAGATCTGTAAGAGACATCGTCGACCTTACCATGTCCAACAGGGTTCGGTTACGTCTTTCCGATACTCCGTTTCTCTGTGGAGTTCCGGGAGGCGTAAGCTGTGAAACGATTCCACGGTCACTCAGATGTTGGCCAAACTCATGAGTAAGATATTCGCCTCCACGATCAGACCGCAGAACTTAATCTTTTTGTTACGATAATTTTCTACCTCATTCTGAAATTCTTTGAACTTTTCAAAGGTTTCTGACTTATGCTTCATTAAGTAGATATAGCCAACCGATTTAAATCATCAGTAAAAGTCACGAAGTAGAAATACCCACCCCATGCGACTGTGCTCATTGGACCACATACATCACTATGTATTATTTCGAATAATTCACCCGCCCATTCAGGATGACCCGTGAACGGCGTCTTAGTCATTTTCCTCATCAGACAAGCTTCACATGTGTCAAATAATTCAAAATCAAAGGAAGGTAAAAATCCATCTCTCTGGAGTCTTTACATGCGTTTCTTTCCGATGTGGCCAAGCCGACAGTGCCACAAGTAAGTGGTGGTGGTATCAGCCTTCTTAAGGCGTTTAGCATTCACGTTAAAGACATCATTTTCACATTCAAGATTTAGTATGAAAAGGCCCCCAACAATGGGTGCAAATCCATAAAACATGTCCTTACAATAAAGTGAACAACCATTGTTCTCAGACTTGTACGAATACCCATCATGTACTAAACATGATCCGGAGTAATCTTTCTACACAAGAGTGGAACAAAATAACAGTTACTTAGTTCTAAGATAAATCCTGAACGGAGATGTAGAGGAATAATGCTGACGGCTTGAGCGGCGATCCCAGCGCTGTTCCCGACGCGCATGACGACTTCATTCTTTGCCAGCTTGCGCACCTTCTGAAGCCCCTGTATCGAGTTGCAAATGTGAACAACCGATCCGGTATCAAATAACCAAGACTTAGAATATTCGCTAGCAAGCAAAACGTCAATGACATTAACCTGTATAACAATTATACCTTTTCCGGTTTTCCCGGTCTTCTTATCTTCCAGATACTTCTTGCAGTTTCTCTTCCAGTGTCCTGTGCCCTTGCAGTAGAAGCACTCAGTCTCATTCTTGGCTCCGCCCTTAGAGTTGCTTTGGGAGCCGGTCTTACCGGCGCCCTTGCCCTTCTTTGGCTTACCTTCCTTTTTGAAACTGGCGGTTTTATTCACAAGCAATACTTGCTTGGGATTTTTCCGCAGTCCTCCTTCTGTAGTTTTCAGCATGGCGAGCACCTCTTCCGGTGTCTTCTCCATCCCTGTCATGTTGTAGTTCATGACAAAACCGTCGTAAGATGGGGGGAGTGATGAAAGCAATCATATTGCCAGGTGGAAGTGAAAATTCCAGGGCTTTAAGCCTTTCAGAATAGCCAATCATTTTGACCACATGTTCGCCAACTGAACTACCCTCAGCCATCTTGCATTCCATCAAAGCCTTCATGATATCAAATCATCCATACTTTGTGGTTTCCTTGTACAGAGCATCCAATTCCCGGATCATATCACAGGGTTTATGGAATTCAAAACATTTTTGAAGCCCTGGAATCATACAAGCTAGCATGAGGCACTGCACTAAGTTGTTATCATCATCCTTAGTGGCCCAAACATTTTGTTCATCTTCCAGGCCTCTGCCGCCGGCTTGGCTGGAAGAGCAGTTTCAAGCACATACAATTTCTTAGCGCTCCTGAGGACAATCCTTAGGTTACGAACCCCATCCGCATAGTTGTTTCTAGTCGTAGCTAACTTCTCTTTCTCTAACATCGTGCCTAAGTTGAATGCGGTGTTGCGAGCCATTTGATCTACAACGGAAAACACAAGTTTCACTTAGACTTTGTTTATAATGAAATTTGCACTAGTGAATAAACATTTTTATTCTAAAGTGTGCTCCCACTCAAATCAATATCTCTCAAAATTGATTTTGAGTGATTCAAGATCCAAATATCAATTCAACGTCATAGATTCATCATCTCATGATGGGGATTTCAATTGGTAGGCCAACTTGCCAATCACATCTCTATGTGACTCTTGTTCATCTTTTGATGCACGTGTTCCGAGCCCAGGACGATCCTGCCATGAACATCAAGACAACTAACTGATCTTGCTACGAGGTCTGACCTCACCCGCCTTACATTTCTCCAATCGCTCATACCCATGCATCCATGGGGCAACCCGGAAGGATAGATGTTGTGATGGTGTTGCACTTGGGAGAACACTAACTACTTGATATTTTAAGTGAGAGATCACCCTAATAAAAAGCGACCACCGCGCAATCAAGAAGGGTGCATCAAGAGGGATAAACATCTCAGGCAATTCATAATAGCATGATATGGTATAGCCTCTTCTGACGGAGAAGTCAATTGTTTCTTCGTCTTCGGCATTCGCATCGGTGTTCACCTTTGCGAAGATTGCCACCACCTTGTCAATGCACCAGATAATATTGCTATCTCCATAGTGGATAAAATAAATGCATTACTTAAGGTTGACACGCAGGTCAATTAAGTGACAATCATATGGCTCCAGCCATCATGCCGAATCATGACATGCAGGTCATGTTAATTACATCATATAGTCATCTCATACATAATCGAATTAATACGAGACTTGCTATACCACATCACATGCAAACCATCCTGCAAAACCAAGTTAGACGCCTCTAATCGGTTTATGCAAAATTTTATTTTACGTGGCTTCTAAGGTTTTGACTTAAACCGCAGCTACCAATGTTTATCATCAAGTATGATTATTCAAGTCGCTAGATTAACTTTTCGGGGTGTATAAAGCACGAGATAATAAAATCACGAACCCCATACTAAACTTCATCATACGCATGACCCCCGTACAGATCATATCTGCATTGCCCTTTTGTCTGCGCAATTTCATCTTTTTCTCAACTATGGTGGAACCCAAAGAACTGATAGCACTTCTTTGATCAATCAGGATCGTGGATTGCCAGAACTTTGTGAAATTCCATCATGTCATTTCAAGATCAGAAATACGCAAATTCTAGGGAAGTAACAAGAATATCGGGTAACAGATTTCATCTGCCACCCGCATAAATAATTTTCAGCAATAGATCTCATCTACTCCAAAGTTATATTATGCAATACCCATACATCTCCATGTATTCTAGATCTTAACCTCCATCTATGCATAGCACAGCTCTTGATGCCACTGTAGGGGAACACGATAGAAAATAAAAATTTCTGGTATAGCGAGCACGCCCAAGACCACTATGGAGACTGCATACAAGGTTTGATCTGATCCATACCGACTCGTAGCGCAGCCGAAGAAGAGTCGGTGGAGATCGTCGGTGCAGATCCCCGCAGCTAGGATTTACAACCTCCCAACCGCGAGGACTCTCCGGACAGCCCTTCGGGAGGCAGTCGGAGAGTCCCCCGGACGATGTCGCGGACAGCCCTTTGGGAGGACCCTCGAAACTTGGACGGTAACTCAGACAACCCTTAGGGAGGATACTCAAATAGCCCCTTAGGCAAAAGATCGAAACTAGAATCTCTCTACGGGGTTGCACACATACGGTGTCAGCTATCCGGCAGGGCTTCGCCATCCAGAACTAGTTCTTGCCGGAACCCAGACAGCCTTCCGACTCTACGAAACTATTTTTTTAATATTCTACGAAACTATTTCGCTGGGAGGGAGAGAGAAGCCAGACAAGTCATGGCATGTGTATGAGATCAAGGGATTAAGAGATGGCAGCCCTCACCCCCTCTATTTATAGGAAAACCAAGGGGTAGTGTGCCTCCACAAATTACCAAAAAACCCCATGCTTTAGGTCACATATGAGGGGTTTATGGGCAAAATAGGATGCCATGTGGAGATCCATGGAGCCCCACCATGCTTGGCCGGACACCCCCTTGGGGCCCCCCCATGAGGGGCTTCCTTGGCCCCCAAGCCCTTCTAGAAGCCTTTTTGCAGAAGCCCTAAAAGGTGGCTTTCCAAAAAAAATATCCATAAAGTGATTTTCACTATTCATGATGACTTTTTTAGCGTCCGTTCGAACTGAAAATATTTATGTGGGCTCAGAACATTTCCAGTACTCACTAAAATAATTTTCAACGCATTCCTAAACAATTCCGGTTTAGTGATTTTCATCTGCAAACTCATCTGAAGTGGCTCTGGCAGCTCAGGAACATTTCTAGTTTTTATCCCGAAAAATTCCAAAAAGTTTCCAGAATGATTCTGGCACCCTCCAAGAATTATCAGGCATGTGCCGAAACCAATTTGACTTAATAGTATATCCTGAAACAACTTTTCAGTTTCATCGAAACTCATGTGATGACCTCTCTTTGCGGACTTTTTTGCTGTCCAAAACTTTTTCGATGATTTTCTCTCAGACTCCCTGTCTAGTATTCAGCATATAGATGACCCTTAAGCATGTGACCCCATAGGTTCGGTGAAGTATAGACATGACCCGGAACCCCTTCCGATCAATGATCAACATCGGAGCCGTGGACACCCATATTGACCCCTGTACCCACACGAAAAAGTATTCAAGTGAACCTCCAGTTGCAGTGAGCTATTCCTATTGCTTCCCGATATGTCACAAACACCCGAGGTGAGATTTATTGCATCCCCGTGGACGAACAATTTTTCCACCATGCAAGTTACCTCGTTACCGGTTTTGTTCTCTTTTCTCGTTTTTGTGTTCCGGCATCCCAGTGATCAAATCACAAGGTGTCTGGCCAGACGATTATGGATACCGTAACACCGAGAGGGCCTGAGAATATCTCTCCATCGTCGGAGGAGCAAATCCCACTCTTGAGCTATCTGGTTACTTGCCATACTTTTCCGTGAACCCGTAAGCCACCGTAATAGCCACCCAGTTACGGATGACGTTTAACAAACCCCAAAGTTCACGAAGCAAGCACGAAGGAACTCGATACTCTCATGGTCTGAGGAATTATGCAAACATTAACTATCTCTGTGATATTAACCATACACTTGTGAAGAAAAGAATCTCATAGCATAACATCAATTTGGGTCGATTCAACACAAGTGTTCTACCAACATCGTGCCCTCAAAATTGCCAGCATAGACATGCCCATGATTAGGAAAACAGGATCATCATGCAATACATGAGCCAGTCTTAGAGGCAAGACTAGGAATACATTTTAATGTTTAGTATACCACACGTGCACATGAGTTTCCCTCCGAGCCTCGTGGATATTGCAGACTCAAGAATCATTGTAGTTATAGCATGGAATCTAAACATTCATTACAAACTTTGGAGATACAAAATAACTGTTACTACTGCCTTTAGGGCATATCTCCTACATAAACCGGAGATATATTGCTTTGTCAGGAAAAGTTCTAAAAGTGTATGGTGGCGGTTTAAGAAGATTTGGTGTTTTATGATGAATCACGGTTTGCGGTATAAGCCGCCATGGCATTTATGGTACTTCAGATTTGGCTAAGTGTTGGACAAACATGTTCTACAAGATGGAGCAATAATTTTGGATCTACCATGGTTTTGAAAAGGCAGTAAAATCCTAAACCTAAGATGATGACAGTGGAAAGCATGGATGTTTGAATGGGATCTTTTACGGGGAGATGTTCTTCTAATGATAAAAATGAATGCTAAAACTAGTTCTGCGAAAAGTTTGTTATCTATCTAAATTAAAAACTGCAAAAGTTGATGGGAACGATGAGGAACAGCAAGAGCGCCGACGAACAGTGGAACCCTAGCTAATGCAGATGTGTGGCAAGGGGTGATGAATACCTGTTGGTGCTGATGGACAGCGGATAAGCGCCACGATTTCTGGACATGTTCAGGTTGATTCAGCGGCCTTGGCTTCGGGCTGCGGAGGAAGTTCGACGGCGGCGGCGGAGCTCTGGTCGCGCTAGCGTTGAGAGGAAGGAGAAGAAGTGAAAGTGCAATCATGCCCTTAATCTTATTTTGATGTTGATGACAACATGCATGTACTGGACTAATCATGTTTATCAAGTATATCTCAGGATTATGTCTCATAGGCCGTGTGTGGATCATGACTAAAGACAAATGCATATAACTCAAGATTGGAGATACAAGACAATAGCGTTGGCTTTGTTTACGGTTTGTTCTTGAGTATAGGGATCCCGCACTATTAAGAGGGGATCGATGGATCTAGTGAAAGATTTGCTCAAAACTCACAACTCCATTTTTCACCGGATGTCCGGTACGTTACGGACGTCCGATCCCTTTCAGCTGTCCGGACGTCCGGCTCTCGTCGGTCGTCCGGTGTTTCTTCACAGAACAATATTCACGGATGTCCGAGCTTCTCCGGACGTCCGGTCCACGGACGTCCGTTTTCCTCCGGACGTCCGACACTTACTCAACAGAACAGTTTTTACGGATATCCGGTCTTCTACAGACGTCCGGTCACCAGACGACCGAAATGGTCCGGACGTCCGTTAGCTGTATGCTGATTCATGGCTTGTGATTCTCCAGTGACCGAACAACCGACGTCTGTCGGACGTCCAGACCTATCTGTGCCACCGGACATCCGGTCCTATCCGGACGTCCGACGCCTCCTGTACACTTGAGTTGCTCAAACGGTTACTTTTCCACCTCCACTATATATAGCCTTCTCCCCCCACGGGACAAGGTTGACCATTCACTTTGAGCTTGCTAAGAACACATTTCACTCACTCTCTCACTCTTCCACACCAAATCTTAGATCCCCAAGGGATTTGAGAGCACTTGAGAGAAGTTGTCTGATCAAGTGATAGATACACTCCTTCCCCACCTTTGCACCAAAGGAATTTGTGATTTGAGCAAGTCTTGAGCTTTTTTCTCCATCGTTCTTGTTACTCTTGGAGGTTGGAGACTCCTAGGCGGTAGGAGTCATTCGGCGAGGAATCAACCATTGTGATTACCCCCGGAAAGTTTGTTAGGGTTCGGAGACCACCACAAGGTCTACCACTAGTGGTTGAGAAACGCCTTCGTGGTTTTGTCTCAAAGGGAGAATAGGGTGAGCCTTCGTGGTGTTGGTGTGCCTTCGTGGTAACATCCACCTCTCTAATGGTGACGTAGCTTCCCTCCAAGGAATTGAACATCGGCATGCATACATCCTCGTCTCCCGGAGTTGCGATTATTCCTAACCCTAACTCTCTACTTGTGGTTACTTGTCTCTTAGTACTTACTTGTATCATATTGCGCTTGCTTACTTACATACTTGTGCAACTTGTTTATCCTGCTTAGCTCTTAGTACTACACTTGCAATTGTTAGGTTTATCTTCATATTCCGCATTATTGCCTAAAATTGCTAAGTAATAATTAAAATTTGTAATTGTACCTATTCACCCCCCTCTAGGTCCATCTCGATCCTTTCAATTGGTATCAGAGCCTCGTGCTCTATTATTATGGCTTAACCGCCCTAGAGCGAGATGAACCCCGATGGGACTCCCCTTGTTACAGATCCAAAGGATAAAGGAGAGGCTTCTTTAGAAGTCAAGTCCTTTACTTTTGAGGATCTGGAACGGGCCCTTGCTAAGCAAAAAGAGGAGCATGATGCTTCTCTTGAGGCCTTGTTCCAAATGAGACTAGCCACATTGTCCATGGTGCTTGCACCACTTTCTGGTGGTGCGGCTTCGAGGCCAACTGTGCCTACTCCGTCACTTGGTCAACAACCTCCTAACAATGATCACTCTAGTGTTCCTTGGCTTTATGCAAGACCCCATGTTGAGAAACCAAAATATAACCCTCAAGTCAAACCTCCTTTACTTGATGCCACTTCCGATTTTGCCTTGTGGAGAGTTGTTATGCAGGATCATCTCCGATATGGAAACGATGAGATGCTGGAGATCTTGGAGTATGGTTACCATGTGGTTGATCCAAAGAATCCTACACCAAGAGAAATTTATGACAAGAATCTCAATGACACAGCAACCATGTGTATAAGGAGAGGTATGGTTGAAAAGCAAAGGAGACCTTTCATACACATCACAAGTGCCATGGAACTATGGGAAAGTATTATAAGATCCAAGACCGGTACCTCCACCCTCCGGAGAGCTCAATATGAAATTACCAATGGGCAATTGCAGAACTTTTGTATGGAGAAAGGTGAAAGTCCCAACCAACACCTTGAGCATCTCATGACTCTCACCGCTGACATTGACTCGTGTGAGCGTGACAACACACAAGATGGATTCAACAAGACTAAGCGATTTCTTGTGGACAAGTTGCTTCATGATCTTGCCCCATTTAAGGAAATATGCCCTAGAGGCAATAATAAAGTTATTATTTATTTCCTTATTTCATGATAAATGTTTATTTTTCATGCTAGAATTGTATTAACCGGAAACATAATACATGTGTGAATACATAGACAAACAGAGTGTCACTAGTATGGCTCTACTTGACTAGCTCGTTGATCGAAGATGGTTATGTTTCCTAACCATAGACATGAGTTGTCATTTGATTAACGGGATCACATCATTAGGAGAATGATGCGATTGACATGACCCATCCTGTTAGCTTAGCACCCGATCGTTTAGTATGTTGCTATTGCTTTCTTCATGACTTATACATGTTCCTATGACTATGAGATTATGCAACTCCCGTTTGCCGGAGGAACACTTTGTGTGCTACCAAACGTCACAACGTAACTGGGTGATTATAAAGGAGCTCTACAGGTGTCTCCAAAGGTACATGTTGGGTTGGCGTATTTCGAGATTAGGATTTGTCACTCCGATTGTCGGAGAGGTATCTCTGGGCCCTCTCGGTAATGCACATCACATAAGCCTTGCAAGCATTGCAACTAATGAGTTAGTTGTGAGATGATGTATTACGGAATGAGTAAAGAGACTTGCCGGTAACGAGATTGAACTAGGTATTGAGATACCGACGATCGAATCTCGGGCAAGTAACATACCGATGACAAAAGGAACAACGTATGTTGTTATGCGGTCTGACCGATAAAGATCTTCGTAGAATATGTAGGAGCCAATATGAGCATCTAGGTTCCGCTATTGGTTATTGATCGGAAACATGTCTCGGTCATGTCTACATTGTTCTCGAACCCGTAGGGTCCGCACACTTAACGTTACGATGACAGTTTCATTATGAGTTTATATATTTTGATGTAACGAAGGTTGTTCGGAGTCCCGGATGTGATCACGGACATGACGAGGAGTCTCGAAATGGTCGAGACATAAAGATTGATATATTGGAAGCCTATGTTTGGACATCGGAAATGTTCCGGGTGAAATCGGCATTTTACCGGAGTACCGGGAGGTTACCGGAACCCCCCGGTAACCTAATGGGCCTTATTGGGCCTATTGGAGGAAGAGGAGAGGAGGCCTAGGGGCTGCCGCGTGCCCCCCCCCCCCCAAGTCCAAATTGGACAAGGAGCGGGGGCGGCGCCCCCCTTCCTTTCCCCCCTCTCTTCCTCCCCCGCCCCAAGTCCTAATCCAACTAGGGAAAGGGGGGATTCCTACTCCTGGTGGGAGTAGGACTCCTCCGGCGCGCCTCCTCCTAGGGCCGGCCGCACACCCCCCTTGCTCCTTTCTATACGGGGGAAGGGGGCACCTCTAGACACACAAGTTGATCTTCGTGATCGTATCCTCGATAATATTGTAGCGGTGCTTAGGCGAAGCCCTGCGACGGTAGAACATCAAGATCGTCACCACGCCGTCGTGCTGACGGAACTCTTCCCCGACACTTTGCTGGATCGGAGTCCGGGGATCGTCATCGAGCTGAACGTGTGCTAGAACTCGGAGGTGCCGTAGTTTCGGTGCTTGATCGGTCGGGCCGTGAAGACGTACGACTACATGAACCGCGTTGTCATAACGCTTCTGTTGTCGGTCTACGAGGGTACGTAGACAACACTCTCCCCTCTCGTTGCTATGCATCACCATGATCTTGCGTGTGCGTAGGAGTTTTTTTTGAAATTACTACGTTCCCCAACAGTGGCATCCGAGCCTAGGTTTTATGTGTTGATGTTATATGCACGAGTAGAACACAAGTGAGTTGTGGGCGATATAAGTCATACTGCTTACCAGCATGTCATTCTTTGGTTCGGCGGTATTGTTGGATGAAGCGGCCCGGACCGACATTACGGGTACGCTTACACGAGACTGGTTCTACCGACGTGCTTTGCACACAGGTGGCTGGCGGGTGTCAGTTTCTCCAACTTTAGTTGAACCGAGTGTGGCTACACCCGGCCCTTGCGAAGGTTAAAACAGCACCAACTTGACAAACTATCTTTGTGGTTTAGATGCGTAGGTAAGATTGGTTCTTGCTTAAGCCCGTAGCGGCCACGCAAAACTTGCAACAAACAAAGTAGAGGACGTCTAACTTGTTTTTGCAGGGCATGTTGTGATGTGATATGGTCAATACATGATGCTTAATTTTATTGTATGAGATGGTCATGTTTTGTAACCGAGTTATCGGCAACTGGCAGGAGCCATATGGTTGTCGCTCTATTGCATAAGATGCAAGCGCCCAATAATTGCTTTACTTTATTGCTATGCGATAGCAATAGTTTCAAGAGCAATTGGTGGCGAGACGACCACGTGACGACACATTGATATAGATCAAGATGATGGAGATCATGGTGTCATGCCGGTGATGATAGAGATCATGACAGTACTTTGGAGATGGAGATCAAAGGCGCAAGATGATGATGGCCGTATCATGTCACATATTTTGATTGCATATGATGTTTATATTTTATACATCTTATTTTGCTTAGTTTGACAGTAGCATTTTAAGATGATCTCACACTAATTATCAAGAAGTGTTCTCCCTGAGTATGCACCATTGTGAAAGTTCTTCGTGCTGAGACACCACGTGATGATTGGGTGTGATAGGCTCTACGTTCAAATACAACGGGTGCAAAACAGTTGCACACGCGGAATACTCAGGTTAAGCTTGACGAGCCTAGCATATACAGATATGGCCTCAGAACACGGAGACCGAAAGGTCGAACGTGAATCATATAGTAGATATGATCAACATAGTGATGTTCACCATTGAAAACTACTGCATCTCACGTGATGATCGGACATGGTTTAGTTGATTTGGATCACGTGATCACTTAGATGACTAGAGAGATGTCTGTCTAAGTGGGAGTTCTTAAGTAATATGATTAATTGAACTCAAACTTATCATGAACTTAGTCATGGTAGTATTTTGGAAATTATGTTGTAGATCAATAGCTCGCGTTGTTGCTTCCTTGTGGTTATTTTGATATGTTCCTAGAGAAAATTGTGTTGAAAGATGTTAGTAGCAATGATGCGGATTGGATCCGTGATCTGAGGTTTATCCTCATTGCTGCACAGAAGAATTATGTCCTTGATGCACCGCTAGGTGACAGACCTATTGCAGGAGCAGATGCAGACGTTATGAACGTTTGGCTAGCTCAATATGATGACTACTTGATAGTTTAGTGCACCATGCTTAACGGCTTAGAATCGGGACTTCAAAGACGTTTTGAACGTCATGGACCATATGAGATGTTCCAGGAGTTGAAGTTAATATTTCAAGCAAATACCCGAGTTGAGAGATAGTCTCCAACAAGTTCTATAGCTAAAAGATGGAGGAGAATCGCTCAACTAGTGAGCATGTGCTCAGATTGTCTGGGTACTACAATCGCTTGAATCAAGAGGGAGTTAATCTTCCAGATAAGATAGTGATTGACAGAATTCTGTAGTCACCATCACCAAGTTAGTAGAACTTCGTGATGAACTATAGTATGCAAGGGATGACGAAAACGACTCCCGAGCCTTTCATGATGATGAAATCAATGAAGGTAGAAATCAAGAAAGAGCATCAAGTGTTGATGGTTGACAAGATGACTAGTTTCAAGAAAAGGGCAAAAGGAAAAAGGGGAACTTCAAGAAGAACAACAAGCAAGTTGCTGCTCAGGAGAAGAAACCCAAATCTGGACCTAAGCCTGAAACTGAGTGCTTCTACTGCAAGCAGACTGGTCACTGGAAGCGGAACTTCCCCAAGTGATTGGCGGATAAGAAGGATGGAAAAGTTAACATAAGTATATTTGATATACATGTTATTGATGTGTACTTTACTAGTGTTTATAGCAACCCCTCAGTATTTGATACTAGTTCAGTTGCTAAGATTAGTAACTGGAAACGGGAGTTGCAGAATGAACAGAGACTAGTTAAGGGTGAAGTGACGATGAGAGTTGGAAGTAGTTCCAAGATTGATATGATCATCACCGCACACTCCCTATACTTTCAGGATTAGTGTGGAACCTAAATAAGTGTTATTTGGTGTTGAGCATGAATATGATTTGATCATGTATATTGCAATACAGTTATTCATTTAAGTAAGAGAATAAATAGTTTTTCTGTTTACATTAATAAAACCTTATATGGTTACACACCCAATGAAAATGGTTCGTTGGATCTCGATCATAGTGATACACATATTCATAATATTGAAACCAAAAGATACAAAGTTAATAATGATAGTGCAACTTATTTGTGGCACTGCCGTTTTGGACATATTGGTGTAAAGCGCATGAAGAAACTCCATGCTGATGGGCTTTTGGAATCACTTGATTATGAATCACTTGATGCTTGCGAACCATGCCTCATGGGCAAGATGACTGAGACTCCGTTCTCCGGAACAATGGAGCGAGCAACTGACTTATTGGAAATAATACATACTGATGTATGCGATCCGATGAGTGTTAAGGCTCGCGGCAGGTATCGTTATTTTCTGACCTTCACAGATGATTTAAGTAGATATGGGTATATCTACTTGATGAAACATAAGTCTGAAACATTTGAACAGTTCAAAGAATTTCAGAGTGAAGTGGAAAATCATCGTGACAAGGAGAGTATTTGAGTTACGAGTTTGGTCTTCAGTTAAAACAATGTGAAATAGTTTCACTACTCACGCCACCTGGAACACCACAGTATAATGGTGTGTTCAAACGTCATAATCGTACTTTATTGGATATAGTGCAATCTATGACGTTTCTTACAGATTTACCAACATCGTTTTGGGGTTATGCATTAAAGACATCTGCATTCACGTTTAAAAGGGCACCATCTAAGTCCGTTGAGACGACACAATCTGAACTATGGTTTGGCAAGAAACCAAAGTTGTCGTTTCTTAAAATTTGGGCATGTGATGCTTATGTGAAAAAGCTTCAACCTGATAAGCTCGAACCGAAATCGAAGAAATGTGTCTTCGTAGGATACCCAAAGAAAACTGTTGGGTACACCTTCTATCACAGATCCGAAGGCAAGACATTCATTGCTAAGAATGGATCCTTTCTAGAGAAGGAGTTTCTCTCGAAAGAAGTGAGTGGGAGGAAAGTAGAACTTGATGAGGTAACTATACCTGCTCCCTTATTGGAAAGTAGTTCATCGCAGAAATCTGTTCATGTGACTACTACACCAATTAGTGAGGAAGCTAATGATGATGATCATGTAACTTCAGATCAAGTTACTACCAAATCTCGTAGGTAAACCAGAGTGAGATTCGCACCAGAGTGGTACGGTAATCTTGTTCTGGAGGTCATGTTACTTGACCATGACGAATCTACGAACAATGAAGAAGCGATGATGAGCCCAGATTCCGCAAAATGGCTTGAGGCCATGAAATCTGAGATGGGATCCATGTATGAGAACAAAGTGTGGACTTTAGTTGACTTGCCCGATGATCGGCAAGCCATAGAAAATAAATGGATCTTCAAGAGGAAGACGGACGCTGATAGTAGTGTTACTATATACAAAGCTAGAATTGTCGCAAAAGGTTTTCGACAAGTTTAAGGTGTTGACTACGATGAGAGTTTCTCACTCGTATCTATGCTTAAGTCTGTCCGAATCATGTTAGCAATTGCCGCATTTTATGAAATCTGGCAAATGGATAAATAAAACTGCATTCCTTAATGGATTTATTAAAGAAGAGTTGTATATGATGCAACCAGAAGGTTTTGTCAATCCTAAAGGCGTTAACAAAATGTGCAAGCTCCAGCGATCCATCTATGGACTAGTGCAAGCATCTCAGAGTTGGAATATACGCTTTGATGAGTTGATCAAAGCATATAGTTTTATATAGACTTGCGGTGAAGCCTGTATTTACAAGAAAGTGAGTGGGAGCACTACAACATTTCTGATAAGTATATGTGAATGACATATTGTTAATCGGAAATAATGTAGAATTATTCTGCAAAGCATAAAGGAGTGTTTGAAAGGAGTTTTTTCAAAGAAAGACCTCAGTGAAGCTGCTTACATATTGAGCATCAAGATCTATAGAGATAGATCAAGACGCTTGATAAGTTTTTTCAATGAGTACATCCTTGACAAGATTTTGAAGTAGTTCAAAATGAAACTGTCAAAGAAAGAGTTCTTGCCTGTGTTACAAGGTGTGAAATTGAGTAAGACTCAAAGCCCGACCACGGCGGAAGATAGAAAGAGAATGAAAGTCATTCCCTATGCCTCAGCCATAGATTCTATAAAGTATGCCATGCCGTGTACCAGATCTATTGTATAACCTACACTGATTTTGGCAAGGGAGTACAATAGTGATCTAGGAGTAGATCACTGGACAGCGGTCAAAATTTTCCTTAGTGGAATAAGGATATGTTTCTCGATTATGGACGTGACAAAAAGGTTTGTCGTAAAGGGTTACGTCAATGCAAATTGTGACACTGATCTAGATGACTCTAAGTCTCAATCTGGATACATATTGAAAGTGGGAGCAATTAGCTAGAGTAGCTCCGTGCAGAGCATTGTTGACATAGAAATTTGCAAAATACTTACGGATCTGAATATGACAGACCCATTGACTAAAATTATCTCACAAGCAAAACATGATCACACCTTAGTACTCTTTGGGTGTTAATCACATAGCGATGTGAACTAGATTACTGACTCTAGTAAACCCTTTGGGTGTTGGTCACATATCGATGTGAACTATGGGTGTTAACCACATAAAGATGTGAACTATTGATGTTAAATCACATGGCGATGTGAACTAGATTATTGACTCTAGTGCAAGTGGGAGACTGAAGGAAATATGCCCTAGAGGCAATAATAAAGTTATTATTTATTTCCTTATTTCATGATAAATGTTTATTATTCATGCTAGAATTGTATTAACCGGAAACATAATACATGTGTGAATACATAGACAAACAGAGTGTCACTAGTATGCCTCTACTTGACTAGCTCATTGATTGAAGATGGTTATGTTTCCTAACCATAGACATGAGCTGTCATTTGATTAACGGGATCACATCATTAGGAGAATGATGTGATTGACATGACCCATCCTGTTAGCTTAGCACCCGATCGTTTAGTATGTTGCTATTGCTTTCTTCATGACTTATACATGTTCCTATGACTATGAGATTATGCAACTCCCGTTTGCCGGAGGAACACTTTGTGTGCTACCAAACGTCACAACGTAACTGGGTGATTATAAAGGAGCTCTACAGGTGTCTCCAAAGGTACATGTTGGGTTGGCGTATTTCGAGATTAGGATTTGTCACTCCGATTGTCGGAGAGGTATCTCTGGGCCCTCTCGGTAATGCACATCACATAAGCCTTGCAAGCATTGCAACTAATGAGTTAGTTGTGAGATGATGTATTACGGAACGAGTAAAGAGACTTGCCGGTAATGAGATTGAACTAGGTATTGAGATACCGACGATCGAATCTCGGGCAAGTAACATACCGATGACAAAAGGAACAACGTATGTTGTTATGCGGTCTGACCGATAAAGATCTTCGTAGAATATGTAGGAGCCAATATGAGCATCTAGGTTCCGCTATTGGTTATTGATCGGAGACATGTCTAGGTCATGTCTACATTGTTCTCGAACCCGTAGGGTCCGCACACTTAACATTACGATGACAGTTTCATTATGAGTTTATATATTTTGATGTACCGAAGGTTGTTCGGAGTCCCAGATGTGATCACGGACATGACGAGGAGTCTCAAAATGGTCGAGACATAAAGATTGATATATTGGAAGCCTATGTTTGGACATCGGAAATGTTCCGGGTGAAATCGGCATTTTACCGGAGTACCGGGAGGTTACCGGAACCCCCCGGTAACCTAGTGGGCCTTATTGGGCCTATTGGAGGAAGAGGAGAGGAGTCCTAGGGGCTGCCGCGCGCCCCTTCCCCCCCAAGTCCGAATTGGAAAAGGAGGGGGGCGGCGCCCCCTTTCCTTTCCCCCCTCTCTTCCTCCCCCCCCCAAGTCCTAATCCAACTAGGGAAAGGGGGGAGACCTACTCCTGGTGGGAGTAGGACTCCTCCGGCGCGCCTCCTCCTAGGGCCGGCCGCACCCCCCCCCCTTGCTCCTTTATATACGGGGGCAGGGGGCACCTCTAGACACACAAGTTGATCTTCGTGATGGTTCTCTTAGCCGTGTGCGGTGCCCCCCTCCACCATAATCCTCGATAATATTGTAGCGGTGCTTAGGCGAATCCCTGCGACGGTAGAACATCAAGATCGTCACCACGCCGTCGTGCTGACAGAACTCTTCCCCGACACTTTGCTGGATCGGAGTCCGGGGATCGTCATCGAGCTGAACGTGTGCTAGAACTCGGAGGTGCCGTAGTTTCGGTGCTTGATCGGTCGGGCCGTGAAGACGTACGACTACATCAACCGCGTTGTCATAACGCTTCCGCTGTCGGTCTACGAGGGTACGTAGACAACACTCTCCCCTCTCGTTGCTATGCATCACCATGATCTTGCATGTGCGTAGGATTTTTTTTTTTGAAATTACTACGTTCCCCAACACCCATATCACCACCAAATGGTGTGGGACATAAGACAACACCATGCCTTCAAGGAAATGACTACCGATGACATCATATCCACCTTCCAACTATTTGAAGAGTCAAAGGCAAATGCTGCAAAACATCTTGCCATGCATGGTACTCCAACTTCAAAAATCAATCTTGCATTGAAGGCCAAGAATGTATGTGAAGATGAGAAAAGTGAAGAGCAAGAAGAAGATGATGATGACGATGAAGATGGTGATGATGTTGAATCCGATGAGGGCCCTTCATATGAAGACATGGCTCTCTTTGTCAAGAAGTTTATCGCAGGAAAATTCAAAGGAAGATTCCATAAGAATAAAGTGAGAAAATGTTATAACTATGAAGAAACCAATCACTTCTCCAACGAGTGTCCTTATGAGAAGAGAGAAGATAAACCAAGGTTTCCCAATACCTTTCCCAAGAAGAAGTTGCCAAATACTTTGAACTCCAAGCTCAAGAAGAGAGATGGGAAACCAATGGTTGCTCAAGAAGAATCCGATCCAGATGATGTTAGTGGTGTTGCCGGAGTTGCTCAAGATTCTCAAAACACGTTGAGACTAGTCAACAAGAGTGGTGATGTTGTCACCTACAACTATATGAAGGACTAAAAGGGCAACGCTCACAAGTGCCTAATGGCAAAGGCCGTGGTAGAAGATGGAGAGGACCAAAGCTCTCTCGACAAGGTCAAGGTAACTCCACAATCTAATCCTCCTCTTTTCACTCCTCCTACTTCTATGATGAGTATCTTGATGTGGAGGATAATCATGAGGATGATGATATAGATGATCCCATGATTGCTAAACTAAATAAGTTAATGTGCTCCTGTTGGGTTTCGTAGTAATTTCAAAAAAATTCCTACGCACACGCAAGATCATGTGATGCATAGCAACGAGGGGGAGAGTGTTGTCTACGTACCCAACGCAGACCGACTGCGGAAGCGATGACACGACGTAGAGGAAGTAGTCGTACGTCTTCACGATCCAACCGATCAAGTACCGAATCTACGGCACCTCCGAGTTCGAGCACACGTTCAGCTCGATGACGATCCCCGGACTCCGATCCAGCAAAGTGTCGGGGAAGAGTTCCGTCAGCATGACGGCGTGGTGACGATCTTGATGTACTACAGCAGCAGGGCTTCGCCTAGACTCCGCTACAGTATTATCGAGGTATATGGTGGCAGGGGGCACCGCACACGGCTAAGGAATAGATCACGTGGATCAACTTGTGTGTCTAGAGGTGTCCCCTGCCTCCGTATATAAAGGAGGAGAGGAGGGGAGGCTGGCCGGCCAAGGAGGGAGGCGCAGGAGAGTCCTACTCCCTCTGGGAGTAGGATTCCTCCCCCCAATCCTAGTCCAACTAGGATTCCTCGGAGGGGAAGGGAGAGAGGGGGGCCGGCCACCTTCTCCTAGTCCTAATAGGACTAGGGGAGGGGGAAGTGGCGCAGCCACCTTGGGCTGCCCCTTTCTTCTTTCCACTAAGGCCCATGAAGGCCCATATGGCTCCCGGGGGGTTCCGGTAACCCTCCCGGTACTCCGGTAAAATCCCGATTTCACCCGGAACACTTCCGATGTCCAAACATAGGCTTCCAATATATCAATCTTTACGTCTCGACCATTTCAAGACTCCTCGTCATGTCCGTGATCACATCCGGGACTCCGAACAACCTTCGGTACATCAAAATGCATAAACTCATAATGTAACTGTCATCGTAACCTTAAGCGTGCGGACCCTACGGGTTCGAGAACAATGTAGACATGACCGAGACACGTCTCCGGTCAATAACCAATAGCGGGACCTGGATGCCCATATTGGCTCCTACATATTCTACGAAGATCTTTATCGGTCAGACCGCATAACAACATACGTTGTTCCCTTTTTCATCGGTATGTTACTTGCACGAGATTCGATCGTCGGTATCCAATACCTAGTTCAATCTCGTTACTGGCAAGTCTCTTTACTCGTTCCGTAATACATCATCTCGCAACTAACTCATTAGTTGCAATGCTTGCAAGGCTTATGTGATGTGCATTACCGAGAGGGCCCAGAGATACCTCTCCGACAATCGGAGTGACAAATCCTAATCTCGAAATACGCCAACCCAACATCTACCTTTGGAGACACCTGTAATGCTCCTTTATAATCACCCAGTTACGTTGTGACGTTTGGTAGCACCCAAAGTGTTCCTCCGGTAAACGGGAGTTGCATAATCTCATAGTCATAGGAACATGTATAAGTCATGAAGAAAGCAATAGCAACATACTAAACGATCGGGTGCTAAGCTAATGGAATGGGTCATGTCAATCAGATCATTCAACTAATGATGTGACCTCGTTAATCAAATAACAACTCATTGTTCATGGTTAGGAAACATAACCATCTTTGATTAACGAGCTAGTAAAGTAGAGGCATACTAGTGACACTTTGTTTGTCTATGTATTCACACATGTATTATGTTTCCGGTTAATACAATTCTAGCATGAATAATAAACATTTATCATGATTATAAGGAAATAAATAATAACTTTATTATTGCCTCTAGGGCATATTTCCTTCAGTCTCCCACTTGCACTAGAGTCAATAATCTAGATTACACTGTAATGATTCTAACACCCATGGAGCTTTGGTGCTGATCATGTTTTGCTCGTGGAAGAGGCTTAGTCAACGGGTCTGCAACATTCAGATCCGTATGTATCTTGCAAATCTCTATGTCTCCCACCTGGACTAAATCCCGGATGGAGTTGAAGCGTCTCTTGATGTGTTTGGTCCTTTTGTGAAATCTGGATTCCTTTGCCAAGGCAATTGCACCAGTATTGTCACAAAAGATTTTTATTGGACCCGATGCATTAGGTATGACACCTAGATCGGATATGAACTCCTTCATCCAGACTCCTTCGTTTGCTGCTTCCGAAGCAGCTATGTACTCCGCTTCACATGTAGATCCCGCTACGACGCTTTGTTTAGAACTGCACCAACTGACAGCTCCACCGTTTAATGTAAACACGTATCCGGTTTGCGATTTAGAATCGTCCGGATCAGTGTCAAAGCTTGCATCAACGTAACCTTTTACGATGAGCTCTTTGTCACCTCCATATACGAGAAACATATCCTTAGTCCTTTTCAGGTATTTCAGGATGTTCTTGACCGCTGTCCAGTGATCCATTCCTGGATTACTTTGGTACATCCCTGCTAAACTTATAGCAAGGCACACATCAGGTCTGGTACACAGCATTGCATACATGATAGATCCTATGGCTGATGCATAGGGAACATCTTTCATATTCTCTCTACCTTCTGCAGTGGTCGGGCATTGAGTCTTACTCAATTTCACACCTTGTAACACAGGCAAGAACCCTTTCTTTGCTTGATCCATTTTGAACTTCTTCAAAATTTTGTCAAGGTATGTGCTTTGTGAAAGTCCAATTAAGCGTCTTGATCTATCTCTATAGATCTTAATGCCTAATATGTAAGCAGCTTCACCGAGGTCTTTCATTGAAAAACTTTTATTCAAGTATCCCTTTATGCTATCCAGAAATTCTATATCATTTCCAATTAGTAATATGTCATCCACATATAATATCAGAAATGCTACAGAGCTCCCACTCACTTTCTTGTAAATACAGGCTTCTCCGAAAGTCTGTATAAAACCAAATGCTTTGATCACACTATCAAAACGTTTATTCCAACTCCGAGAGGCTTGCACCAGTCCATAAATGGATCGCTGGAGCTTGCACACTTTGTTAGCTCCCTTTGGATCGACAAAACCTTCCGGTTGCATCATATACAACTCTTCTTCCAGAAATCCATTCAGGAATGCAGTTTTGACATCCATCTGCCAAATTTCATAATCATAAAATGCGGCAATCGCTAACATGATTCGGACGGACTTAAGCATCGCTACGGGTGAGAAGGTCTCATCGTAGTCAATCCCTTGAACTTGTCGAAAACCTTTCGCGACAAGTCGAGCTTTGTAGACAGTAACATTACCATCAGCGTCAGTCTTCTTCTTGAAGATCCATTTATTCTCAATTGCTTGAAATATTAACTTCAACTCCTGGAACATCTCATATGCTCCATGACGTTCAAAACATCGTTGAAGTCCCGATTCTAAGCCGTAAAGCATGGCACACTGAACTATCGAGTAGTCATCAGCTTTGCTCTTCCAGACGTTCATAACATCTGGCGTTGCTCCAGCAGCAGGCCTGGCACCTAGCGGTGCTTCCAGGACGTAATTCTTCTGTGCAGCAATGAGGATAATCCTCAAGTTACGGACCCAGTCCGTGTAATTGCTACCATCATCTTTCAACTTTGCTTTCTCAAGGAACGCATTAAAGTTCAACGGAACAACAGCACGAGCCATCTATCTACAATCAACATAAACAAGCAAGACACTATCAGGTACTAAGTTCATGATAAATTTAAGTTCAATTAATCATATTACTTAAGAACTCCCACTTAGATAGACATCCCTCTAATCCTCTAAGTGATCACGTGATCCAAATCAACTAAACCATGTCCGATCATCACGTGAGATGGAGTAGTTTCATCGGTGAACATCTTTATGTTGATCATATCTACTATATGATTCACGCTCGACCTTTCGGTCTCCGTGTTCTGAGGCCATATCTGTATATGCTTGGCTCGTCAAGTATAACCTGAGTATTCTGCGTGCGCAACTGTTTTGCACCCGTTGTATTTGAACGTAGAGCCTATCACACCCGATCATCACGTGGTGTCTCAGCACGAAGAACTTTCGCAACGATGCATACTCAGGGAGAACACTTCTTGATAATTTAGTGAGAGATCATCTTATAATGCTACCGTCAATCAAAGCAAGATAAGATGCATAAAAGATAAACATCACATGTAATCAATATAAGTGATATGATATGGCCATCATCATCTTGTGCCTGTGATCTCCATCTCCGAAGCACCGTCATGATCACCATCGTCACCGGCGCGACACCTTGATCTCCATCGTAGCATCGTTGTCGTCTCGCCAATCTTATGCTTCCACGACTATCACTACCGTTTAGTAATAAAGTAAAACATTACATCGCGATTGCATTGCATACAATAAAGCGACAACCATATGGCTCCTGCCAGTTGCCGATAACTCGGTTACAAAACATGATCATCTCATACAATAAAATTCAGCATCATGCCTTGACCATATCACATCACAACATGCCCTACAAAAACAAGTTAGACGTCCTCTACTTTGTTGTTGCATGTTTTACGTGGCTGCTACGGGCTTAAGTAAGAACCAATCTCACCTACGCATCAAAACCACAACGATAGTTTGTCAAATAGACTCCGTTTTAACCTTCGCAAGGACCGGGCGTAGCCATACTCGGTTCAACTAAAGTTGGAGAAACTGTCACCCGCAAGCCACCTATGTGCAACGCACGTCGGGAGAACCGGTCTCGCGTAAGCGTACGCGTAAGGCTGGTCTGGGTCGTCTCGTCCAACAATACCGCCGAACCAAAGTATGACATGCTGGTAGGTAGTATGACTTGTATCGTCCACAACTCACTTGTGTTCTACTCGTGCATATAACATCAACATAAATAACCTAGGCTCGGATGCCACTGTTGGGTTTCGTAGTAATTTCAAAAAATTTCCTACGCACACGCAAGATCATGTGATGCATAGCAACGAGGGGGAGAGTGTTGTCTACGTACCCAACCAGACCGACTGCGGAAGCGATGACACGACGTAGAGGAAGTAGTCGTACGTCTTCACGATCCAACCGATCAAGTACCGAATCTACGGCACCTCCGAGTTCGAGCACACGTTCAGCTCGATGACGATCCCCGGACTCCGATCCAGCAAAGTGTCGGGGAAGAGTTCCGTCAGCACGACGGCGTGGTGACGATCTTGATGTACTACAGCAGCAGGGCTTCGCCTAGACTCCGCTACAGTATTATCGAGGTATATGGTGGCAGGGGGCACCGCACACGGCTAAGGAATAGATCACGTGGATCAACTTGTGTGTCTAGAGGTGTCCCCTGCCTCCGTATATAAAGGAGGAGAGGAGGGGAGGCTGGCCGGCCAAGGAGGGAGGCGCAGGAGAGTCCTACTCCCTCTGGGAGTAGGATTCCTCCCCCCAATCCTAGTCCAACTAGGATTCCTCGGAGGGGAAGGGAGAGAGGGGGGCCGGCCACCTTCTCCTAGTCCTAATAGGACTAGGGGAGGGGGAAGTGGCGCAGCCACCTTGGGCTGCCCCTTTCTTCTTTCCACTAAGGCCCATGAAGGCCCATATGGCTCCCGGGGGGTTCCGGTAACCCTCCCGGTACTCCGGTAAAATCCCGATTTCACCCGGAACACTTCCGATGTCCAAACATAGGCTCCCAATATATCAATCTTTACGTCTCGACCATTTCGAGACTCCTCGTCATGTCCGTGATCACATCCGGGACTCCGAACAACCTTCGGTACATCAAAATGCATAAACTCATAATGTAACTGTCATCGTAACCTTAAGCGTGCGGACCCTACGGGTTCGAGAACAATGTAGACATGACCGAGACACGTCTCCGGTCAATAACCAATAGCGGGACCTGGATGCCCATATTGGCTCCTACATATTCTACGAAGATCTTTATCGGTCAGACCGCATAACAACATACGTTGTTCCCTTTTTCATCGGTATGTTACTTGCCCAAGATTCGATCGTCGGTATCCAATACCTAGTTCAATCTCGTTACCGGCAAGTCTCTTTACTCGTTCCGTAATACATCATCTCGCAACTAACTCATTAGTTGCAATGCTTGCAAGGCTTATGTGATGTGCATTACCGAGAGGGCCCAGAGATACCTCTCCGACAATCGGAGTGACAAATCCTAATCTCGAAATACGCCAACCCAACATCTACCTTTGGAGACACCTGTAATGCTCCTTTATAATCACCCAGTTACGTTGTGACGTTTGGTAGCACCCAAAGTGTTCCTCCGGTAAACGGGAGTTGCATAATCTCATAGTCATAGGAACATGTATAAGTCATGAAGAAAGCAATAGCAACATACTAAACGAGCGGGTGCTAAGCTAATGGAATGGGTCATGTCAATCAGATCATTCAACTAATGATGTGACCTTGTTAATCAAATAACAACTCATTGTTCATGGTTAGGAAACATAACCATCTTTGATTAACGAGCTAGTCAAGTAGAGGCATACTAGTGACACTTTGTTTGTCTATGTATTCACACATGTATTATGTTTCCGGTTAATACAATTCTAGCATGAATAATAAACATTTATCATGATTATAAGGAAATAAATAATAACTTTATTATTGCCTCTAGGGCATATTTCCTTCAGCTCCCTCAAAGGAAAGAAGCTCACTATGTTTCGTATGCTTATGGAGATGGTGAGTAAGCACACCATCATCATTAAAGAACTCGAAACCCTCGTCACTAAGGAAAAGGAAAAATACGAAATCCTTGAGCGGAAAGTCCAATATGAGGAAGCACGAAATGATGAACTATGCTTGAAAATTGGTACAAACATTGATGATCATACTAAAGATCTTGCCTCCTTGAAAAAGGCTATTGACTCTTGCGAAGAGTTGATGATTGATAAAAGTAAGCTTTTGAAATCTAATGCTTCTCTCTCTAAGGATTGTGAGCTCCTATCCATGTCCCTCAAGACTAAGGTAGAAGAGCTCACCCTTCTTACAAAGAGTTTTGAGATTCTCAAGCTTACTTATCTTGAAACTCTAGCCAAGGCTTACTCTTCTCCTATTATCAATGTTGATGCTTGTACTACTAACTCTAGTAGTGATTTAGCATCTATTCTTGAGGAGAATCGCTTTCTTAAGGCTCAAATAGAGAAAGGTCTCATGACATGTGCTCAAGGGTAAAAGAACCTTAATGAGGTATTGAGCCAACACAATGAGGAGTTTGCCAAAGAGGGACTCGGGTTTGACCCAAGCACAAGCAAGAAGAAGATGTCCTCACAAAAGTGCACCACTCCTCTAAAAGAAACATTTGTTCGAGAAGGGCACAAGGAGAAAGGTAAGGTTGTTAGTGGGAAGGCCACAGGGGGCATTCCCACTCTCAACAAGCCAAAAGAATTCATGCCTCCATCATATGTACTTCGTAAGACTAAGGATGGAGAAGTTTATGCTAAGTTCGTTGGTCCTCGAAATGCATTTCGGTTTTATGCTATTTGGGTCCCTAAGACCCTTGTGACTAATTTGAGAGGTCCCATTGCAAAATGGGTGCCTCTAACCAAGTCATAATTGTGTGTAGGTTGCTTTCTCCGATGGAGTAAAATGGGTGATTGACAGTGGATGTACCAATCATATGACCGGAGATAGAAAATTGCTCTACGAATTCATGGAAGCTATTCAACCATTTATGAGCATTATGTTTGGTGGAGGATCAAAAGGACAGGTACTCGGGTTGGGCAAGGTGGCTATCACAAATGACATGTCTCTTGCAAATGTCATGCTTGTCCAATCCCTTAAATACCATTTGCTTTCTGTTCGCCAATTGGCTTCTGTTGGTTATGATACACTCTTTGGACTAATGGATGTGAAAGTCTTTAAGAGAGATACTCTTGAGGTGGCCTTTGTTGGAGAGTTGGATGGCAACCTTTACATGGTTGATTTCTCGAAAGAGAGCACATTCCATGCAACTTGTCTAATGGCCAAGGCCGACAAGGGGTGGCTATGGTATCGCCGGCTAGCCCATGTCGGCATGAGAAATCTTCAAGATCTCTTAAAGGGTAATCACATTCTTGGACTAACCAATGTCTCTGAGAAAGATCGTGTGTGTAGTGCATGCATAGCCGGGAAGCAACATCAATCAAAGCACCCACCCAAGAATATTGTGTCTACTTCAAGGCCTTTGGAGCTCCTTCATGTGGATCTTTTTGGGCCTCCTTCATGGGATAGTCTTGGTGGGAAAAAGTATGGGCTTGTCATTGTTGATGATTACTCAAGATATACATGGGTCTTCTTCCTCAAGTCCAAAGACGAGACGAAGATCACCTTCATTGATTTTGCCAAGCAAGCACAACGCAAGTTTGACAAAGAAATCTTGGCAATAAGAAGTGATAATGGGTCTGAGTTCAAGAACTACACCTTGGAAGAATTTCTTAGTGATGAAGGGATTGAACATCAATATTCAGCTCCATACACTCCCCAACAAAATGGTGTAGCAGAAAGGAAGAACTGCACACTTGTGGAGATGGCAAGGTCCATGTTGGATGAATACAAGTCGCCACATAGTTTTTGGGCCGAGGCTGTCAACACCGCATGCCATGCATCAAACTGGCTCATTCTCCGCAATATATTGGAAAAGAATCCATATGAGCTTCTAACTGGGAACAAGCCAAATGTCAAGTACTTTCGTGTATTTGGGTGCAAATGTTTCATCCTCAACAAGAGAGAAGGGTTAGGAAAATTTCAATCCAAAACCATTGAGGGCATATTTGTTGGCTATGGATCAAACTCTCACGCCTATAGAGTCTACAACAAATCCAATGGATGTGTTGTAGAAACTTGTGACGTGGTGTTTGATGAATTTAATAGCTCCCATGGGGAGCAAGTTGATCTAAGTGATGTAGGTGAAGAAGATTCTTCTCAAGATATCTTGACCATGGGTGTTGGTGCATTCCTTCCAATGGAACAAGAACTTCATGATGATGAAGAAGAAGAAGATGGAAGCTTCACACATCATCAAACTACTTCAACACCCATACCACCTCAAGCTCCTATTGTTCAACCAATCCCTGTAGACCAAGTAGAAGATGATGATCAAGTTCCTCTTCATGATAAACATCAGGAACAAGATCATCCTCAAGGTCAAGAACAAGAAAGTGCAATCATTGACGATGAACCTCAACAAATGCAAGATGAAGAAGAAGATCTTCCACCACACATTAATGATCCATATGTTGAGGACGTGGATGATGGACATGAAGTTGAACCTCGTGAAACTCTTACCTCCATCATGCCTCGTGTGGCCGGTTGTGTTGATGTTGACAAAATTCTCACCGACATATCGGAAGGTAGAGTCACTCGTAAACACTTGACAAACTTTTGTGCTCACTTATCGTTTGTGTCTAGTGTTGAGACTCTCAAGGTACAAGATGCATTGATGAACACCGATTGGCTCGTTGCTATGCAAGAAGACTTGAATAGTTTTGAACGCAACCAAGTGTGGTCATTAGTCAAGAGGCCAACTACCGAGCACGACATCATTGGAACAAAGTGGATTTTCAAGAACAAGCAAGATGAGAATGGTGTAATCATCCATAACAAGGCAAGGTTAGTGGCACAAGGGTACTCACAAGTTGAAGGTTTAGACTTTGGTGAGACCTTTGCCCCCGTTGCCCGTCCTGAATCCATTCACATCTTACTTGCTTATGCTGCTTTTGATGGTTTTACATTACATCAAATGGATGTGAAGAGTACTTTCCTTAACGGTCCTCTACAAGAAGAAGTATACGTATCACAACCACCTGGGTTCGTTGATCCCGATCACAAAGACTATGTGTATAAACTTCATAAGGCTTTGTATGCCCTCAAACAAGCACCTCGTGCTTGGTATGATCATCTTAAGAAGTTTCTACTCGATGATGGTTTTGTGAGAGGGGTGATCGATCCCGCTCTTTTTACTATGAGGGACAAGGGTGATTTGATCTTATGCCAAATCTATGTAGATGATATCATTTTTGGTTCCCCTAACATTCATTTGTGCAAGAAGTTTGCGGCTTCCATGACTAAGAATTTTGAAATGTCACTCAATGCGGATTTGAAGTTCTTCCTCGGATTTCAAATTCAACAATTTCAAGAAGGAATTTTATTGTCTCAAGCAAAATACCTCAAGGATATCTTAGGGAAGTTTGGCATGTCTGATGCTAGTCCCACTACTAGGAAAAGGGCTATAGATAGGATTGATACTAATGGCGCACCAGGGAAGCAGTGCGCCACTAGTATATACTAATGGCGCACCTGCTGGTGATACGCCATTAGTGTGGAAGACACTAATGGCGCACCAGAAACGGGGTGCGCCACTAGTGTTAAATATTTTTTCCATTTTTCCATACACACTAATGACGCATCAGACAGGCAGTGCGCCATTACTAGTTCTAACTAGTAATGGCGCACCACACAGACAGTGCGCCATTACTGTAAATTCCCCCCTCCATCTCGATCTCGACCCCCCTCCATATCTCGATCGCTATCCCCCTTCATCTCGATCTCGATCCCACCCGCACCCTCTCCCGCTAGCTCCACCGCCGCCGACGACCCACTGCACCCTCCCCCGCTCCACCGCCGCCGACGAGCACCCCCTCCCCCCCCGCACCCTCCCCCGCTCCACCACCGCCGACGAGCACCCCCCGCACCCTCTCCCGCTAGCTCCACCGCCGACGACGACCCACACCGCACCCTCCCCCGCTCCACCGCCGCCGACGAGCACCAGCCCCCGCACCCTCCCCCGCTCCACCACCGCCGACGCTCACCCCCTGCACCCTCCCCCGCTCCACCACCGCCGACGAGCACCCCCCGCACCCTCCCCCGCTCCACCGCCGCCGACGAGCACCCCCCGCACCCTCGTCCGCTCCACCGCCGCCACCGATGATATTTTCAAATAACAAATTTGATGATATTTTTTAAAAAATTATTTACTGTTTTTATAAAAAATTATTACTGTTTCATATTCATATTCATTTTCTAAAAAATAATAATAATAAAGTGTAGACTACAATTGTTGTTAAACAACACTTATTACTGTTTTTATAAAAAAAATATTACTGTTTCATATTCATATTCATATTCATTTTTTTAAAAAAAAATCTTACTTATGGTGCACAGGTGGCTGGTGCGCCATTGCTATGAAAAAAACATTCTAATGGCGCACCGCCTGGGGGTGCGCCATTAGTAATCTAACCCCATCCACACCGCGCCGCACCTTCCCCCTCCCTCTCGCCAGATTGATTCGTCCCTCTCCCTCCACCGCGCCGCTCCACCGCGTCGCCGCCGCCCACGCGCCCCCGCCGCCTCCCTCTCCCCTTCCTCCCCCTCGAGCGTCGCCTCCCCCCGAGCCCCGCCTCCCCCCGAGCCCCGCCTCCCCCGAGCCCCGCCTCGAAACCCTAGAAACCCCGCGCCCCCCGCATCGTCCCCTGCCCTGCGCCGCCTCTACCACAGTCCGGGCACGGGGTGCAAGACGACGACCACGGCCGCCGGCCTCCCCACGACCAACCGAGGCGCCCAGGAGGACCGCCGCCGCCGCCGACCCCGACCCCTCCGGCGACCGGCCGCGCCCGCCCAGGTACCTCTCCTCCTTCCTCCCTCTCCACCCTTCCTCCACATTCCCTCCCTCCCTCCCCTCGGAACAGGCGGCGGAAGGATGAGGAAGAGCGGATGGCTCCGAGCAAATGCTGGAATCTGCTCTTGACATCCACATTAACCTCACCTATCGAAACACCATCAACTAGGCACTTCAGTGGGACATATACTTCTGAATATATATCATGACAATGTGACAGTTTAAAAAACCTATAGAGTCTGCATTTTGAACAGAAAATCAGGTGCACTATCATCACTTACAAAAAGCATGTACCAGTCGACCTTACATGCCCAGCAAATTCTGTCAGGCACAAAGACTTCACTTAATGCTGTAAATACCACTACACATAGAAAATGTAACTTCCTCAATAGCTTCTCCATACTTACTATACAAATCAGACAGTCCAACCATGTAAAAAAGTTGTGCAGGTGTCACAGCAGCAGGGAGCTAGCCGTCAGTTGCGCTTTCCGCTATCCAAGTTTGTTCTACCATCTAGTTTCAGGGGTAGGCTACTAAGAGTAAGACCTCTCATATCCACATCTTCATTTTGAAGAATTATGTACTCGCAACCTAGATAAGCTAATTGTAACAACTTACTCAGTTGTTTATTTGCATCATAATCGCTTGAGTTGTCTAAAAAATCAGAAAGATGTAGACATTATCATTGATTTAACTTAATCTTACTTAATATATAAAGTTGTGGCTCCCATCCAGACAAGGTCGTAGGCCCTGGTAATATGCTGGCTGAGCAGGTGCGGGAAGGGAAGGCAGGGGCACGGGAGGTTAAAGCAGGAGCACATGCCTTCTCCCATGAACTGGAGAGAGAGGCAGCAGAATGCGCTTCTCCTGTCTAGGTCTCAGACAGAGATGAGAGGGCGGGGTTGGGCTAAGCTTTGCATCGTCTTCTTTATTTTATTTTATTTTATTTCATTTTGTGCTATAAGGCAAAGATTCTTTGTGCCTTTTTTCCATGTGTTTGCAAAGGGTCATAGACTTATACTAGGGTATGAGTGTGCAGCTATTTAATTTGCTAGTGGCTCTGAGTTACAATCACACCAAGTGTTGTGATCTAATTTGTTACCATACACCACAAGTGTCATAAAGTTATGAAGGAGTTGGGTTGCCATAAAATGCATTACACATTTAAAATCTTCAACAAGATTTCTGCACACTGTGCACTGTCAAGGACCCATGACTTCAAAATCAGAATACCTAAGAAGGGGGAAATCCTTTCCATTATTGTTGTGAAGCATAAAGTGGAATTTTAGGGTGTACTAGAACTCTGTAGGTTCACTTTGAGAATGCAAGCACCTCTTATTGCTACTGATATCATTGGCTCATTGCTGCCTTTGTGCAATGCAGAACTATTAAGAGTGATTTGGAGGATTCAAGATTCTGTGAAGCTCTTTTGACATTTAAAGCTCAGAACTGAAGGTACTTAATAAACTCAAAAGCATTGATGATAACTCTTGTTACCTAGAAACAGAGGTAGTTTACATATTGCATTGCTGGTGTTTGTTTATGTTCAGAGTTTAAGCACGTGTAGTGTAGTGTAGTGAGCTTGTTCTAGTGTAAAATCAGACTAGTATGGCCCAGGCCACAATCTGTCAACTTAGCCTTCTGTGATTTTCAAAAAAAGTTAACTGCATTCACATCTCTTGATGCTCAAAACCTGTCAATTTCTATCAGCTTTTGATCTACCAAGTTGATATTCAGTCAAGTTGATGTCAAACTTGACACATAAACAACAGCTTTAATAAACAGAGAGACTTGTGATCTTCTGAATGACCCATTGGCGACTTCATTATGCGGGGATAATAATTTTGCAGGTACCCCGAGAGGCCCTTGAGTTTGCCGGAATGTCGATTAACTTCCGTTTCGGCAAATTCGGGTACTCCATATGTCCTATTTTCAGCAAAGGTCATGCTGAAATTCCTGTGTGTGTGTAGTTGCTTGTTTTTACTGTAGTTGTGGCTGCTTTCTTCTTGTATCATTAAAATATCTCTTCTGCTTCTTATCAGAGATGGCGGGAAGCAGCCACCGCCGCTCTGCGACACCGCAGTACGAGTTGGATGCTTCCGAGTTCTTCACTATCATACTTGGGACTTCAGTATCATCCATGACGCAGGTATATAAAATGAGAGATCTCCCCTAGCTTCACCCATCTTATTATGATATCTGTTGTTTGCCTACATCACTCATTGTCCCAAACTGCAGAGGCTGCCTGACAGTTTTAAGAACATGCTGATGGGTGAAGATCCACCAAATAATGTGAAGGTGCGACAGGCCGGCAGCGAGTTTCGCAGGCTGTGGGATGTGGAGTTGATGATCAAGGAGGGCCACATGTACTTGTCTCGTGGGTGGGAGAAGTTCTACCGTGCCTACGACCTGCGACTGGGGTACTTCCTTCTCTTTAGGTACGACGACGACGCCACCACGCTCATCGTGAAGGTGTTCAACCCGACTATGTGTCGCATGCGCTACGCTGAAGATTATGATGCCGGTACGTTCTGCCTCTTCTTATTCCTTTACATTTGTCTTTGTCTCACATTTGATTGTTAACGGTCATTGTTGCATTTGGACAGGTAATGGGAGCAGCAGCAACGACAATGGCTACAGCCAAAGCAGTAGCGACCATGGCGGTAGCGAAAGCAGCAGCGACCATGGCTGTAGCGAAAGCAGCAGCAATTCTGGCAGCAGCATAGACAACAAGAAGGATGATCCATACTGGAGTGCGGGAGAAGAGGAGCGGAGTGGGGATGAGGAGCTGCAGGATGACCTAGCGCTGGTGGTGGCTGACCAAGGGCAAGAGATGGAGGTGGCTGAGGATGACCTAGCGATGGTCGTGCCTGAAGGTGGCCTTGCGATGGTGGTGGTGCCTGACAATGACCACGCACTGGTGGTGGCGCCGGCGATCCCACAGCTGGGCGACATGACCGCGCCAATTCAGGTAGAAGACTACATCCCACTGCCTCCACCGCCTCACCGCTCTTACTGCATCAGGCTGAGGAAGGAGAAGGAGAAGAACAATGCATGAGAACTGAACGGTGTTGGATGAACAATGTGAAACTTTTGTAATATGTAACGATGGAACTATGTGTTGGCTATGTATCTATATATGATGGAACTTGTGTGTTGGCTATCTATGTATATATGATGGAACTTGTGTGTTGGCTATGATTGTTATATGGATGCTTGTTGTATATCTCATAGGTGAAATAGTGACCTGAGATAAAGAAAAAAAAATAAAAAAATTGTTACTAATGGCGCATTACAGTGTGGTGCGCCATTAGTATAGCAAACACTAGTGGCGCATCGTGGGCAAAACTAATGGCGCACTGCCTAGTGCGCCATTAGTATACCAGATACTAATGGTGCACCTGTGGTGCGCCATTAGTAAGATATACTAGTGGCGTGCTACTAATGGCGCACTGGCAATGCGCCATTAGTAGGCAAAACCAGTGCGCCATTAGTAGGCCTTTTCCTAGTAGTGTCCAGGTAAGACACCCATGCCAACCAAAATTGCACTCACTGAAGACACAAATGGTATTCCTTTTGACCCATCTATTTACCGCTCTATGATTGGTTCATCGCTTTATCTTTGTGCATCTAGACCAGACATCATGTTTAGTGTATGCATGTGTGCTAGATTTCAAGCTTCCCCTAGGGAAAGTCATCATAAGGCGGTTAACCATATTCTTAGATACCTTGTTCACACCCCAAAGTTGGGTCTATGGTACCCCAAGGATGCTAAGTTTGATCTCATTGGGTACACGGATGCGGATTGGGCTGGTGACAAAGTGGATCGTAAGTCCACCTCCGGTGCTTGTCAGTTTCTTGGACGCTCCTTGGTAAGCTGGTCCTTGAAGAAACAAAATTGTGTTGCTCTCTCCACCGCAGAAGTTGAATACATTGCAACTGCCAGTTGTGCCACTCAATTACTATGGATGAGGCAAACTTTGAAGGATTACGGTATCACCTATAGACATGTGCCTCTTCTAAGTGATAATGAAAGTGCCATCAATATTGCTGAGAACCCCAAAGATCATACTTGCACCAAGCACATTGATATTAGGTATCACTTCTTGAGAGATCATGTGGAAAAGGGGGATATTGATATTGCTCATGTTGGGACAAATATGCAACTTGCAGATATATATTTTCACGAAGCCATTGGATGAAGCAAGGTTTTGTCAACTTAGGCGTGAACTTGGTATCTTGGAGCTTGACAACATTATGTGAAAACTAGTACCCATGCATGCATTGTCATAATGTCTTGTCTTGTCATAATGAGTACTCTCACCCTATGAAATACATAAAAAGAACAAACACTCTCAAAGCTATCATGTTATTCTAACTATGGAGCTTTCAATGATGGAGTAGTGATTATGCACCCAAAGTTCCATTCTTTGCGGAGCCATGTCACGTATACTCATACATGGTGGCCGTAGCCACTGCTCTTGTCACTAGAACAATATATGAGCGGTATGTGTTTTGGTGCTGTTGTTGTATTGACATAGGTTACTCACTACTTGATATTATACCAATTCATCATTGTCATCATCATCTCCCCTCTAGTCATCATCTAAATTTTCTGAATTTTTTTTGTGTGTCGGTCGTCCGGTAATGTCCGGACGTCCGTAAAAAGCTCTCTGTTACCTTGGGTCCGGAAGTCCGGTCTATCCGGTTGTCCATTAATTCTTCCCCTGGCTCAGGCATTCTCAGGCACAGGACGTCCGAAGAACTCCGATCGTCTGTAAAAAGCTCTCTGTTACACTCGGTCCGGACGTCCGTTAATTCTTCCTGGTTCAGGCACCAGACGTCCGTAGGACACCGGTCGTCCAGGACTTTCTCAAGCACCGGACATCCGAAGAACTCCGGTCGTCCGTAGAAAGCTCTCTGTTACATTCGGTCCGGACGTCCGGTATATCTGGTCGTCCGTTAATTCCTCTCCTGGCTCAGGCACCGGATGTTCGTAGGACTCCAGTCATCCGGGACTTTCTCGGGCACCTATATATAGCACGGGGTGCGGTTCGGGTCATTTTACCCTAATCCCTTCGCTCCCCACCGCCGCCGCCCCTGTCTCGCGGCTCCTTGCTGCAGCTGCTCGCCGCTTGTATTCCTCGCCGCGGCCGCTCGCCGCTCGTGGTCCTCGCCGCGGCCGCTCGTGCCCCTCACCGTGGTCGCTCGCCGCTCGTGCCCCTCGCCGACGCCACATCGCTCTGGCCGCCGCAGTCCCCGACGCGGCCCCTTGCCTGATTTGCTCCGGTAGCCGTCTTCCTCTGCGTTCTTCACTCCAAGATCGAGATGCCCAAGACCAAGCACTCCGCGTGCAAGCAGGTCACCGGTGGGCCATCTCGTCTGTCTTGTCATGGTGGCTCCGATGACTCACAGGAACGGCCTCGTCCTCGGAAGCGTGCCGCTCGCCCTCACAGCTCTACTAGCAACTCCTCTTCGGAGGGCTCCGACTATGAGGATGATCTGGATGATTTGGAGCAGCCCGAGTTTGTCGCCGTTCGCACCTCCGCACCCAAGATGGGTACTCGTCGTCCCACCTTCAAGCCTCCTCCTCTGGTGCAAACTCACGGTGATGCTCGTCATATCTCTCTTGAACCTCCTTTACTCCAAGGCCGCCACGCTAAGCGGTTCAACAAGGTTCCCCTTGCTTCCTATCTTAAGTTGTGTCATGATGTTGATCAATTTACGGTTGCTCGTGACTCTCAGGACAATCGTTTTCGCACTAATGTCCAAGCTGACATTTTTACCACTGTCATCATTCCTAAGGGTCTTTCTCTGCATTTGTGCATTGATTTAGAGCATATCCGTACTCATCCGGAGAAATATTCCGGGGCTATTGAGCTCATTGAGTCGTCCAATCTTGTTGCTCCATTTGCATTTCAGCATGACTTTAACCAAGCTGCCATTCATCAATTCTATGCCACATGTTTCTTTGGTCCCAATAACACTGTTACTTGGATGACCTCGGACACAAACCTCTCGGCTTCCTATTCTTAGTTTATTGCTGCCCTTGGTTTTCCTGACACCGGGTTCAAAATTCACAATGATGACCCCGAACATAGACCCAAGGGCACCGATGTATGTGCCGATCTTATCAAACCCATACCAGACCTGACTAATGAGGAGAAACATAAGGGCTTTAACCAAGTATCCATTTGGCGCGCTCCTTTCTTCATTATCTATCAATGTGTCATTCGCACCATTTATCCTAAGATGGGTGACAAGGGCTCTTGCAGTAGCAACTGCATCAATCTCATGCATCGCCTCTATGCGTCTCCGAAAGGGAAAATCAATGTGCCTCATTTTATATGGCATGAGATTCGCCTCGCTTCTCTCCAGCACAAGCGGGCCTTTCCTCATGCTCCCTTTCTTCAGGCATTTATCGAAAGTGTGGCTCCGTTTCCTATTGTCCGCACTCATTTGCATGAGCGATGGGTCATTCCCGCACACATGGCCAATGACTATGTTCCCAAGGATTCTTCCTCTTCTGCTCATCCGCGCCGAACTGTTGCTAGCACTCCTCATCCTGCTCCCTCCGGATCTGCACCCTTTGGTCGCATTGCTCGCTTTCTTGGGAAGGCCCACTCTGCCTTGATGGAGGCTATTACTTTTAACTGCTCCCAAAATCACGATGTTGTCACGCGCCTTATCACCTCCAAATATGCTCTGAAGGCTTGTCTGAGAGACTCTGGAGTGTTCGATGTGAGTGATGATGACCAATTTCCTGATGAGCCCCCTTCTGACTTTGGCTTTCCTTCGGGTCCTGAGTGGTGTGACTTCTTTGACGAGGCCGGTGGTAGTGGTGCTCATGATGATGATGATGAGGTTGGGTTCTAAGGATGATGATGATGTTCTGGTTGCTCCTCTTGGCCCCCTTTTGGGTACTTGCTGCCAAGGGGGAGTAGTAGTATCCATTGAGTACTGTAATATGTGATATTAACTTGTATTGCACTATGATATGTATCGTACCATGAACCTTGTTATGATCATGGTTACTTTAGGTTCTATGATGTAAGTGATGAATCTATTTGAATGTTATCATGTGCAACTTGTGATTTGAATGTGTTGGTATCACCCCGAGGGGGAGCTCCTCTCTCATGCTTATTTTTCTTTGTGCACATTGTTAAGGGGAGCTCCGCAACAAATCCCTTCGATACTCAAAGTTTTTATTTTAAGAAGTACATGTATGTTGTCATCAACTACCAAAAAGGGGGAGATTGAAAGTGCAATCATGCCCTTAATCTTATTTTGATGTTGATGACAACATGCATGTATGGGACTAATCATGTTTATCAAGTATATCTCAGGATTATGTCTCATAGGCCGTGTGTGGATCATGACTAAAGACAAATGCATATAACTCAAGATTGGAGATACAAGACAATAGCGTTGGCTTTGTTTACGGTTTGTTCTTGAGTATAGGGATCCCGAACTATTAAGAGGGGATCGATGGATCTAGTGAAAGATTTTCTCAAAACCCACAACTCCATTTTTCACCGGACGTCCGATCCCTTTCAGCTGTCCGGACGTCCGGCTCTCGTCGGTTGTCCGATGTTTCTTCACAGAACAATATTCACGGATGTCCGAGCTTCTCCGGATGTCCGTTCCACGGATGTTCGTTTTCCTCCGGAAGTCCGACACTTACTCAATAGAACAGTTTTTACGGATATCCGGTCTTCCACGGACGTCTGGTCACCGGACGACCGAAACGGTCCAGACGACTGTTAGCTGTATGCAGATTCGTGGCTTGTGATTCTCCACCGACCGGACGACCGACGTCTGTCGGTCGTCCGGAGCTATCTGTGCCACCGGACATCCGGTCCTATCCGGACGTCCGATGCCTCCTGTGCACTTGAGTTGCTCAAACGGTTAATTTTCCACCTCCACTATTGAAAGATCGTGGATGTCGCATAGAGGGGGGTGAATAGGCGCTTTAAAATAATTATGGTTTAGGCTTGAACAAATGCGGAATAAACCTAGCGGTTAATTTGTCAAGCACAAAACCTACAACAACTAGGCTCACCTATGTGCACCAATAACTTATGCTAAGCAAGATAAACTACTAGGTGATAGCAAGATATATGACAAGAAATAATATGGCTATCACAAAGTAAAGTGCATAAGTAAAGAGCTCGGGTAAGAGATACCCGAAGCACGCGGAGACGATGATGTATCCCGAAGTTCACACCCTTGTGGATGCTAATCTTCGTTTGGAGCGGTGTGGAGGCACAATGCTCCCCAAGAAGCCACTAGGGCCACCGTAATCTCCTCACGCCCTCGCACAATGCAAGATGCCGTGATTCCACTAAGGGACCCTTGAGGGCGGTCACCGAACCCGTACAAATGGCAACCCTTGGGGGCGGTCACCGAACCCGTACACTTTGTCAACCCTTGGGGGCGATCACTGAAACCCTTCAAATTGCTCGGGGCGATCTCCACAACCTAATTGGAGACCCCGACGCTTGCCCGGAGCTTTACACCACAATGATTGAGCTCCGAACACCACCAACCGTCTAGGGCACCCAAGCACCCAAGAGGAACAAGCTCAAGGGTACCAAGCACCCAAGAGTAATAAGCTTCTCAACTTGTAACTTCCATGTATCACCATGGAGAACTCAAAACGATGCACCAAATGCAATGGCAAGGGCACACGGAGTGCCCAAGTCCGTCTCTCTCAAATCCCACCAAAGCAACTAATGCTAGGGAGGAAAATGAGAGGAAGAACAAGAAGGAGAACACCAAGAACTCCTAGAACTAGATCCAAGGGGTTCCCCTCACATAGAGGAGAAAGTGATTGGTGGAAATGTGGATCTAGATCTCCTCTCTCTTTTCCCTCAAAAACTAGCAAGAATCCATGGAGGGATTGAGAGTTAGCAAGCTCGAAGAAGGTCAACAATGGGGGAAGAACACGAGCTCACGAGATAAAGTTCATTGGGGAAGAAGACCCGCTTATATAGGTGGGGGAAAATCCAACCGTTATGCTCACAGCCCGCACAGAGCGGTACTACCGCTCGACCTCACGGTACTACCGCAAGGGGTAGCGGTACTACCTCAAAGGGTAGTGGTATTATTGCTTGCGAGCGGTACTAAAAAATACATCCGTACCTACCACCGCTAAACTTGTGACGAGTTTTTGGTCCGGAGCGGTACTACCGCTGTAGTAGCCATGGTAGTACCGCTCTGGAGCGGTAGTAAAAAATTACATCTGCTCCTGTCCGCGGTAGTACCGCTGCAGCCTTTTCAGAACTCCAAAACTGCCACAACTTCTGCAAATGGACTCCAAATTCAACGAAACCAACTTTGTTGGAAAGCTAGCGACAAGGGCTAACACGATCTTGATAGAACTAACAATAAGAAGGAAATTAGAAAAGGCCCAAGAGAAAATGGTGAGAACCCTTCCTCGAAAAAGACCGGTAAAACCTCCAACACCGAAAATGCGATAGAAGAAGCATATGAAATCCGTTTCCAATGAACTCGAGCTTGTCACGAAGATAACCACAATCTCTAAAACCTCAAAATAAAATACAAATAAGAATCAGGAAAGATGATGCAAGGATGCAATGGTTTGAGCTCTCGATAAACGATACGATCACGCTACTCACTTGAGAGCCCCCCTTGATAGTACGGCTATCGATCCTATACCCTGGTCTCCAAACTATCACCATGAGACCGGTAAAATATAAAACCTATCAAGGGCAAACCTTTGCCTTGCATGAAGTCCACTTGAGATAGATGATGACGATCTTGACTCCCTCAAGTTGGACCACCTTTCTTGATTGTGTTGGGTCGGTGAAGACTAGATGATTGCTCCCCCATACTCCACTATGGGTGAGCCACTCTTCGGCACATCTTCACAAGTCCATTAACACCACAATGGACGGCAAGCATCAAGCACTTGATCTCTTCGTGATGCTCCACTTGAACTTGCGCACAGAATTCTTGATGACGATCACCACTTGATATCATCCTCTCCATTGGTTGAGTGATATCTTCCTCTTGACGCAAGCCCATGAACACGTACCTAACCCCACATAGAACTCTCACATAGACCATGGGTTAGTACACAAAGCACAATGGACAATGCTTACCATACCATGAGATCACTTGATCCCACTCTGTGTATCTTCTACGCTTTGTGTGATGATCAACTTGAATCACTCTCTGTACTTAGTCTTGATCAACCTTGACTCTTTCCAACTCTATGATCAATCTTTGGATAATTCCATAATACCACCTTGGTCAACTCATAAACTCCTTGAAACCAACACATGTACTTCAAGAAATGCCTATGGACAAATCCTTCAAATATAACTCAATGCAACCATTAGTCCATAGAAAATGTCATCAATTACCAAAACCACACATGGGGGCACCGCATGTCCTTTCAACTATATATAGCCTTCCCCCCCCCCCCACAGGATAAGGTTGGCCATTCACTTTGAGCTTGCTAAGAACACATTTCACTCACTCTCTCACTCTTCCAGACCAAATCTTAGATCCCCAAGGGATTTGAGAGGACTTGAGAGAAGTTTTCCGATCAAGTGATAGATCCACTCCTTCCCGACCTTTGCACCAAAGGAATTTGTGATTTGAGCAAGTCTTGCGCTTTTTCTCCATCGTTCTTGTTACTCTTGGAGGTTGGAGACTCCTAGGCGGTAGGAGTCATTCGGAGAGGAATCAACCATTGTGATTACCCCGGGAAAGTTTGTGAGGGTTCGGAGACCACCTCAAGGTCTACCACTAGTGGTTGAGAAATGCCTTCGTGGTGTTGTCTCAAAGGGAGAATAGGGTGAGCCTTCGTGGCGTTGGTGTGCCTTCGTGGTAACATCCACCTCTCTAACGGTGACGTAGCTTCCCTCCAAGGAAGTGAACATCTCCTCGTCTCCCGGAGTTGCCGTTATTCCTAACCCTAACTCTCTACTTGTGGTTACTTGTCTCTTAGTACTTACTTGTATCATATTGTGCTTGCTTACTTACATACTTGTGCTACTTGTTTATCCTGCTTAGCTCTTAGTACTACACTTGCAATTGTTAGGCTTATCTTCATATTCCACATTATTGCCTAAAATTGCTAAGTAATAATTAAAATTTGTAATTGTACCTATTCACCCCCCTCTAGGTCCATCTCGATCCTTTCAAGAAGAAGCAGCGGCAGGGGGTAAAAGTGAAAATGGGGGCCCCTTGGCCCTATTTAGATATAAGGCATGCACGGGAATCGAGGAGGCAAAAATCATCATATGACTATATGGACGCCTCGATTTTCGGGAGGTTTATTAAGATAAGTATCAATTAAGATGCTTTGGGCTTCGTGCGGTATTAATGCGAAATGACGTCATGGCGGCTTAAGAAAATTTTACGGGCTGACGTCATGGAGGTTTACAGTAAGATTTGTCAAACAAGGTGATACAAGATTTTGACAAGTGTTGAAGATTGATATGAACAAGTTCAAATCAACTTGGGGCCTAATGTTGGGGATATAGCTACTGGCTATGAACCGCCCAGGAGGGGCCGGGTCATACTGCTGGCGACTTACCAAAGAAGATGGCAGATCATGTGAGCCCGTTGACGGCCCAAGACCCCGAGGTGGTTAAAGGCCCAGGTGATGAACCGCCATGTATGTATGACTTGTATTGTAAGGCATGTATAGTTAGTCACCGAGATGGACACGTTGTGTATGAGCTGGGCGGGACTCCGTGAACTGCCGGGCGTCAACCTGTGTATATAAAGGGACGATCCGACGGCAGTTTAGGGAAAGAAACAAGAGATCGAGAACTAGGTCAAGCGTATTCGCTCCCTGGTAATCGAAACCCAAGCAATACCACCTCAAACTGGATTAGGCTTCACCGCAAGGGGCCAAACTAGTATAAACTCCCTGTGTCCTTTGTCCCGTTTAACCCCTTTAAGCTAACCTAGTTGCGATGTCTCCACGACTAAGTCCTTCCGCTAGGACATCTGCCGTGACAATTCCACGACACATAGGGTGCCCTAAACCATAGCATAGGCCACAAACTATTCAAAAATTAGCTTGTTTTTTTCATACAATATACGGAATAGGGCCACCAACAATTCAAAAAAAATTAGCTTTTCTTCTTCTTTTCAACATCAACATGGCTCATTTTTTTAGCTTTAGCTTCCTTTTTGACACATCAACTAGTCCATTATCCGCACGTGCGAAAACTTGACCCTACTCTAAATGGGCCATTTAAACTGGACCTACACAAGTACACACCATGAATATGACAAGATGAATGGGCTACCCTCCAACCATTTTTATAAGGCTAACCCCAAAACTTGCTGGTTTTCATTGAGCTATACCCTTTCATTGATTGATTTAGCATAAGGGCTCGTGTACGGCACCATATCCATCTAGTGATATCTCACGTCAAATAAGATAGAAATAGCAAGAAAAACACAGATAACTAATGACGTATCAAATAAGGGTAGCAAGCATAACATAGTTCTTAGGAGATAAAACGACAGAGATAACAAGTTCACGGTACAACCAACGACATAATTAAGATAGAAATATATAAAAGATAAAAAGCCCTAACACCCTAGGGCAAGTTAAGCTCACGAGACCGGGCCTTCACCACCATCTTCACTGCGCCTCCTCTTCATTGTTCCTCATCTCCATGTCGTCCTCACCGATGTAGTACGGGAGGCTGTGCATACCGTCGCGGGTGGGGAAGATGCAATCGAAGTTTGTGAAGATGTTGTGGGTTGTGAATGCGATGAAATCGCATCCACAACAAAACAGCTTGCCGAGGAGGTAGTACACATAAAATCTGTTGGTGAAGGTGACGGTGAGCCCTATCGGCAGAGTCCTGGAGTTTGGACGCACTTCCTCCAGTCGGAACATCACCGGCGAGCCCGCCGGGAGGTGGGTGAAGCCCGCACCGAGGAACCACTGGGCAAACCCCCTTGCACATGTCTAGGGTGAGAACGCCCACACGCGGAGCATCCTCTCCACGACGACGCCGGCCGGATACCGTCTCTCCGGCACGGTCGGTGGGAGCTGGAAGGTGGGGCCGTTGTACTGCATCCTCAAATTGAGCAATAAACCTATTTGAACATCTGAATGAGAAGGTGAACTATGTTACAAGAATAATGGGAAGACAAGGTTACCCTCGTTGTAAATATTGGCGTGGCACAAAATTGTTTGTGCTTGCTACTTCAGTACAACTGAACACCTAGCCTATAAGCATCGACACATGTAGGTGAACCGGGCCTTTCTACATAAGTCAAGCTTTAGTAACACTACAAATCTTGTCTTACATAAGTGCATAATTCCAACCATGGGTGGAAAAGAATGCCTCATCGATCTAGGTTGGACAAAATAATTTAATCTTGATGCAAGATTATTGAGTCCATCATGTGAAATCCCACATAAAAAAACATGACCATGTATACAAATTTCTCCTTGACACTGTAGGGAAACCCTTCCAAAATTAAATTTGCTTCTTAACCTTAATCCACTTAACTTCTTGTTTACTCGGTGATGTTTCCATATCTTTAATTCTACTTAACAAAACATAAGAAAAGGTACCCATGTACTCATCTACACAATATTAACCACTCTACAACTTCCGTGTTGTAACATAATTTAATTGTGGTATCCTTATGTCTTAAATATTCGAAACAAATAGCAACCACTATTGAATAAATATCACAAAAAGAATTGATTCTCCATTTTTTACTATTTTCCATCTAGTGGCTAAAACATAATGTGGTTAAATAAATATATGTAGGCAACAGAGAATAAACCTGAGTATGGTTGCAACTTACATCATCCTTATGAAGGTGGGCCTATTTTTTAAACACAACTTCTGGCACCCATTGCAAGTGTTTCTTCAACTCACTGGTGATGCTCGGCGCCAGCCGACTTATTGAACCTGAAAAATGACGCAACAAACCATAAGCATCTATCCAAGAGCCCAAAGAAATTCTTTCTAATTCGTGAGTGGGACTCAACTAAACATCACTTGCCTATGGTGCCCAGCACAGATGGCAAGTCGGTATGGATTGAGTTGCTTTCCACTCCTACTATCTCCACCCCCTTCCACCAGATGGACCAAACCACCTTTCGTCTCTACCATATCTTCCAGTGTTGAATCGGTAACATGAGAGATGACATCTGATTTGTTATTAGTGCAGTTTACATGTCATAAATTCAGACAAACATCAATTAGATCGCAGGGTTGTGTTGTAAATGATCAGGAACCGGTGCATCTAAACATCTATAAAATCAGTCTTGCCCGCGAGAGCTTGGCGATAATACATCAAATCTTCAAAGTACCACTGTGTAACGACGACAACAATATTAATCAAAAAAATTCATGGTTGTGTGTTCCAAACTGGAAATTGAGACAGCCCGATAATGCACAAGGAACTGGAGGAGGAGACATGGAGCATCTAGCAGTGGGGGTCAACAAATCTAACCAGGTCTCTTCGTGCACCTCTCCAGTGTCTCCGGCAGTGACAAGCTCGAACTGCCTCCATTTCCGGCTTCGTCTCCCACCCCCCCCCCCCCCCCCCGCGCCTACTTCGTAGTCTCACAATCCAACTTGTAGTTGGTGTCGAGATCGAAGTGCGTCTCATTGAGCTCCAGCATGAGCATGAGCCCCTCACCTTCGTCGAGCTCATACACGCCGCGGGTGTCCTGGAACCCGCCAAGGCATACGAACGGTGCGACGTACTGCTACTTGTGAGCTGCCTTGGATTTTCCCCGAAGAGAAAGGGTAAAGCAATATAGTAGCAGATAGTATTTCCCTCAGTCAGAACCAAGGTTATCGAACCAATTGGAGAACCACACAAACACCTCGTAAACAGTACCTACAAACACAAGAGCAAATACTTGCACACAACATGGGAAAGAGGGTTGTCAATCCCCTTGTACTCGTTAATTGCAAGGATCAAATCTGGTAATGGTAGATAGATAAATTGCAAAGCGAAATAAAAGAAGTAAAATTGTAGCATGGTATTTTAGTTTTTATATGATTAAAGTAGACGGGGGGCATAGTTTTTACTAGAGGCTTCTCTCTCATAAAGATAGCATAGGTGGGTAAACAAATTACTGTTGGGAAATTGACAGAAAAGCGCACAGTTATGATGTTATTTATGGTAATGATCATGTATATAGGCATTACGTCCATGACAAGTAGACCGACTCCTGCCTGCATCTACTACTATTACTCCACTTCGAGAGCACTTCTATGCTTACCTCTCTACGTATTAAATTCATAACAAACAGAGTAATGCATGAAGTATGATGACATAATGCAGATAGAATAAAACCATGTAATATGATTAAACCCGTCGTTTTCTCCCTAGTGAAAACAATACAAATACGTGCCTATCGCTTCTATCACGAGGTGAGAAAACTGCAAGACTGAACCCACTACAAAGCACCTCTCCCGCTGAAGATAAATCAATCTAGTTGGCCAAACCAAACGAATAGATCGGAGAGAAATATAAAACTATAATAATCATGCACAATAAAGTTCAGAAAAGACTCGATTACTTTCAATGAATAATCTGATCATAAACTCACAATTCATCGGATTCCAACAAACACACCGCAAAAGAAGATTACATCGCATAGAACTCTGAGGAGAACATTGTATTGAAGATCAAAGAGAGATAAGAAGCCATCTAGCTAATCACTATGGACTCGTAGGTCTGCGGTATAGATATGAAAAAATAGGTTAGTTCCCAAAAATGATATGAAATTGCACATAAAGATCTAAGATTGATAATATAATAGCATGAAAAAAATAAAAAATATATAGATATGTTGGAGCCGTATCACGTACCCACCGACGCCATACTCGTCGGAGACAAGTTGGGCGATGGGGGGAATCAACCCCGCTAAGACGTCGCAGGGGGGGTTGTTAACGAGGGCCGGGTCGAGGGGATCCTTGACCTCCTCGACGTGGCTGACGCCCATGTGGATGCATGGGCGGCGCTAGAGCGCGAGGACAACGTAGGAGGGGGCGCGGTCATCAAGGTCGTAGAGGCAAACGCTCAGGGCGGCAGTAGCGGCAGTGAGGGGTGCACGGGGGCGTCGAAGAAGAGGTTGTGATGGGCATCATAAACCCATATATACGCCTAAAAGGTAACTCATGATCCATGTCCTTTTGCACTATGTAGGCATCCAAATCACCAACATCATTAGCATGAAACTCTTACCCTTGCTCATCGTCATCAGCATGAGCAACACCATCCTCTTGAATTACTTTGTCACTAGCAATCGCCTCAACTTCATTTGCTTGGCTAGTTGGTGGTTGGCTAGAAGCATTGGGGGCATACAACTCAACCTCATTTGCTTCACTAATTGGTGGTTGGGGAGGTGGTTGGTGATAGGCATTGGGGGCATCAACCACGACCCTATGCTCAACAAGCGGCATGCTTGTCCTCTCGGTCATGTCATTCATTGGGTATGATACATGCCGGTTCAAGTCAATTGCAAACTGAGGAGGTGCAAACTTGGTGGCAAACAATTCAAGTGACTTGTCTTCCGATTGGGAAACTTTTTCCTTGTATACATCACAATGCAAATCCGAGATTATAGGCGTACTTTTCAAGCGAGAATTGGCTTCAACTCCAACATCATACCTTCATATTAATTGAACACCATAATTGCGGTCCCTCCACTTTAAGACATGTCTCACTTTTGCAACAACCTCCTCATAGCTAGGGCTTGTATCAAAAACCACTGATTCCTCACCCGTGTCGGCATTGTAACTCAAGAATGCCTCCTTGTCCATATAATAAACATTAAGAAGTCTCTCCGTCTAAAACAATATGAATGAATTTAAGGCATCAATATTAATTCTTGGTTATCCAAAAACAATCCATTATATTCAAATCATATCAACACTAAATTATTGATGATGTGTAAAAAAGTGTCATTAATTAACATACACTAAGCAAAGGTTACTGAGGGAGTCCTGGATTAGGGGGTGTTCGGGTAGCCGGACTATACCTTCGCCGGACTCCTGGACTATGAAGATACAAGATTGAAGACTTCGGCCCGTGTCCGGATGGGACTTTCCTTGGCATGGAAGGCAAGCTTGGCGATGCGGATATGCAAGATCTCCTACCATTGTAACCGACTCTGTGTAACCCTAACCCTATCCGCTGTCTATATAAACCGGAGGGTTGTAGTCCATAGGACAATCATCTTCATACACAACAATCATACCATAGGCTAGCTTCTAGGGTTTAGCCTCCTCGATCTCGTGGTAGATCTACTCTTGTACTACCCATATCATCAATATTAATCAAGCAGGAGTAGGGTATTACCTCCATCGAGAGGGCCCGAACCTGGATAAAAACATCGTGTCCCTTGTCTCCTGTTACCATCCGGCCTTGACGCACAGATCGGGACCCCCTACCCGAGATCCGCCGGTTTTGACACCGACATTGGTGCTTTCATTGAGAGTTCCTCTGTGTCGTCGCCTTCGAGGCCTGATGGCTCCTTTGATCATCAACAACGATGAGGTCCAGGGTGAGACTTTTCTCCCCGGACAGATCTTTGTCTTCAGCGGCTTCGCTCTGCACGCCAATTCGCTTGGTCACCTGGAGCAGATCGAAAGCTATGCCCCTGGCCATCAAGTCAGGTTTGGAAGCTTAAACTACACGGCTGATATCCGCAGAGACTTGATCTTTGATGGGTTCGAGCCACAGCCAAGCGCGCCGCACTATCTCGAGGGGCATGATCTAGCTCTGCCTCCGAACAGTGTCCTGGAGGCCGCACACGCACCGGTTCCGACCCTTAACTCGGAGCCTATTGCGTCAATTGAGGATGAGCGGTTGGACGTCACCTTGGGGGCTGCGATCTCAAAGGCGATCGAGCCGAACGTCAGCCCCGCACTCCGCGTGACCCGTGACTCTGAGGGTCCGGACTCTTCTCCGGACTCCGAACCCCCCGTGCCCCTACCAATCGAATCCGATTGGGCGCCTATAATGGAGTTCACCGCCGCGGACATCTTTCAGCACTCTCCTTTTCGCGACATCCTGAACTCTCTCAAGCCTCTCTCTTTATCAGGAGAGCCCTGGCCGGATTACGGTCAGCGAGGATGGGATACGGACGATGAAGAAATTCAAAGCCCACCCACCACCCACTTTGTAGCCACTGTCGACGATTCAACCGACATGCTTGACTTCGGCTCCGAAGACTTCGACGGTATGGACGACGAGGTAGGAGACGAACAGGAACTAGCACCTGTAGGGCGCTGGAAGGCCACCTCATCATATGACATATATATGGTGGATACTCCAAAAGATGGAGATGGCGATGGAACAGCGGGGGATGACACCTCCAAGAAACAGCCAAAGCGCCGGCGTCAGCGGCGCCGCTCTAAATCCCGCCAAAGCAAAAACGGTGACTCCGGCATGGGAGACAATACTACCCCGGATAGCGCCGAAGAACACCCACCCCAGCAAGATTCGGCGCAGGAAGATGGAGAAGCCAGCCCTCATGAGAGAGCGGCAGACCGAGAGGTTGAGGATGATAACTATATGCCTCCCTCCGAAGACGAGGCAAGCCTCGATGACGATGAATTCGTCGTACCATTAGACCCCGCCGAACAAGAGCGTTTTAAACATAGGCTTTTAGCCACAGCAAACAGCCTCAAGAAAAAGCAGCAACAGCTTAGAGCTGATCAAGATTTGCTAGCTGATAGATGGACTAAAGTCCTTGCGGCCGAAGAGTACGAACTCAAACGCCCCTCCAAGAGTTACCCAAAGCGCAGGCCGCTACCCCGATCAGAGGAGGAAGCGCCTACATCACCAGCGCACGACATGGCAGACTGGCCACCTCGCGGCCGCGATAGAGAGGCCTCTCGGCCCTCCACCCAAGCCATGCCCCGATGCTGCTCAACTAAGGCACGGGAAAATGCGCCAGGCCTGCGAGACGTACTGGAGGATAAGGCAAGACAACCAAGATCGATCTACGGATCGCGCAGGCGCCCTACGACACGTGACGATGATCTTCACTCCGGATACAACAAATCTGGCCAGGCCGAACACAACAGACATAGCTCTTCCGAGCTGCGTCGTGACATAGCCCAGTACAGGGGCGCCGCACACCCACTATGCTTCACAGATGAAGTAATGGATCATAAAATCCCAGAGGGTTTCAAACCCGTTAACATCGAATCAACGATGGCACAACAGATCCGACGGTATGGATCGAGTATTATCTCCTTCACATCCACATGGCACGTGGCGATGATCTACACACCATAAAATACCTCCCGCTCAAACTCAAAGGACCGGCCCGACACTGGCTTAACAGCTTGCCAGCAGACTCAATCGGTTCTTGGCAAGACCTGGAAGCCGCATTCCTCGACAACTTCCAGGGCACTTACGTGCGACCACCGGATGCCGACGACTTAAGCCACATAATTCAGCAGCCAGAGGAATCGGCCAGACAATTCTGGACACGGTTCCTAACAAAGAAAAACCAGATAGTCGACTGTCTGGACGCAGAGGCCCTAGCAGCCTTCAAGCATAACATCCGCGAGGAGTGGCTTGCCCGGCACCTGGGACGGGAAAAGCCGAAATCTATGGCAGCCCTCACGACACTCATGACCCGCTTCTGCGCTGGAGAAGATAGTTGGCTAGCTCGCAGCAACAACTTATCAAAGAACCCTGGTAATTCGGATACCAAGGACAAAAGTGGCAGGACACGTCGAAATAAGCAAAAGCGCCGCGTTAGCAGCGACAGCAATGAAGATACGGCAGTTAATGCCGGATTCAGAGGCTATAGATCCGGTCAGCGGAAAAAGGCATTCAAAAAGAATACTCAGGGCCCGTCCAGTTTGGACCGAATACTCGACCGCTTGTGCCAGATCCATGGCACCCCCGAAAGGCCAGCCAATCACACCAACAGGGACTGTTGGGTGTTCAAGCAGGCAGCCAAGTTAAGAGCCGAAAACAAAGACAAGGGGCTGCATAGCGATGACGAGGAGGAGCCCAGGCCGCCGAACAACAATGGACAGAAGGGGTTTCCCCCACAAGTGCGGACGGTGAACATGATATACGCAACCCACATTCCCAAGAGGGAGCGGAAGTGTGTGCTACGGGACATATATGCGATGGAGCCAGTCGCCCCAAAGTTCAACCCATGGTCCTCCTGCCCGATCACTTTTGATCGAAGGGACCACCCCACTAGCATCCGTCATGGTGGCTTTGCCGCATTAGTTCTCGACCCAATCATCGACGGATTTCATCTCACAAGAGTCCTCATGGACGGCGGCAGTAGCCTAAACCTGCTTTACCAGGATACAGTGCGGAAAATGGGCATAGATCCCTCAAGGATTAAGCCCACAAAAACGACCTTTAAAGGCGTTATACCAGGTGTAGAAGCCAACTGTACAGGCTCAGTAACACTTGACGTGGTCTTCGGATCTCCTGATAATTTCCGAAGCGAAGAGTTAATCTTCGATATAGTCCCGTTTTGCAGTGGCTATCACGCCCTGCTCGGACGAACCGCATTTGCAAAGTTCAATGCGGTGCCGCACTACGCATACCTCAAGCTCAAGATGCCAGGCCCTCGAGGAGTAATCACGGTCAACGGAAACACCGAACGCTCCCTCCGTACGGAGGAGCACACGGCGGCTCTCGCAGCGGAAGTACAAAGCAACCTTCTTAGGCAATTCTCCAGTCCGGCCACTAGAAAGCCAAACACTGCCAAGCGCGCCCGGAGTAACCCACAACAAGACCGCCTGGCACGTTCTGAGCAGGCACCCCAACCCTCGCGACATAGCGAAGCCAGTGCCTCGCGTACATAACTACGCCCTCGAAATACCATGGGCACAGGGGAAGGGGCACAATAGCGGCACGCCCAAAACACGGCTTAAAACGTACTAGGGGTTGCTGAATTCTTTTTTTTCTTACTTTCAGGACTCCACACTTCGGACGACCTGTTCGGCAATTCAACTGCCGCACAAACGATGCAAGATCCAGGGAAGCAGACAAAGCCATGCCGCATTATGGAACTCACAGGTGGTCTCTGTTACGAGCAGTATACCTATTTTGAATACAATTCCGCGGCCTGCCCCTGGTCAGGACATGTTAAATAGTCCAATATATTTTTGCTTATCGCACTACTTGTATCGTTCGGCTCTGATAAATAGCCTCTCTATAAACAATGCATAGCTTTTTGTCTATTTTTTGCATTACCCTATTTTAATATATATGTTTTGACATGATTGCACCCGTACATCATGGTACGGCAAATACGCCAGGGGCTTCAGTACCCCTTATTATGGTGTGAGAAGTCCGTACACTTTCACAAGTGCGGCACCCCAAACTTATAGCACTATATGCATCAGCTCCGAATCATGATTTGGGTCAATAGTTGGGTTTTCCCGGCTCCTATGTTTTGGTGCCTTACGTTCCGCTATATCGGCTAAGGTAGCACTAGGAGAACCACTGCGATTGTGCTCCGGTTCAGCTGGGTTAAGCACCTTAGTGGAGAAAGCTAAAACTGACTGTCATGATGAGGCGAGAGACCGGTCGATGTTCGAGAGGTTTTTCGAGTCCCTAAAGACTTATGCCGCTTCAAGCGAGGAGCCGGCTTTGTCCGGCCAAGGCGTGGATAGCGCCTCGAACTCGGTCTTGTGAACTAGGGGCTTCGCCGAAATTTAAAATTATAAAATTCTATGGCTAAGTGAGAGTGTTCAAGCATTATAGTCTGATTGCCTGGTTCGTTGTGCTGAGCGCCTCCCTCGAAGGACCCAACCATGGGAAAAAGAGCGCTTAGATTTATCCCGAACACCCCAGCACTAGTGGCACGGGGGCAGAAGACGACGACTGGCCATCTCTCAATTTTTGAGAAACGGCCGCACAGAAAATAATATTTTAAATTCAATAAGCATTGCTTAGCGCATATGAACAAGTTTTCAGCGCACAGGATAAAAACGAGCGAGTTCATTCAAAAATTACATCCTTGGTACATTCATCTGCCACAAGGCGGGCACCTGCAAGAACATCCTTGTAGTAGTTCTCGGGCTTGCGATGCTCCTTCCCCTGCGGCGGCCCGTCCTTCACAATCTTCTCACCGTCCAGCTTACCCCAGTGCACTTTTGCACGGGCAAGGGCCCGACGGGCACCTTCGATGCAGACGGAGCGCTTGATGAGCTCGAGCCTCGGACAGGCCTCCCCCAGCCGCCGCACCAGCCCAAAATAGCTCCCAGGCAGGGCCTCTCCGGGCCACAGCCGAACTATGAAGCCCTTCATGGCCTGTTCGGCCGCCTTGTGGAGCTCGACCAGCTGTTTCAGCTGGTCGCTCAGGGGTACAGGGTGTCTGGCCTCAGAATACTGAGACCAGAACACACTCTCCATCGAGCTGCCCTCTTCAGCTCAGTAGAATGCGGCGGCATCGGATACGCTGCGGGGAAGATCTGCGAATGCCCCTGGAGAGCTCCGGATTCGGTCTCAAGGGCCGCCGCGAGCTCGGACGCTTGCGTCTTCGACTCAAGCTCCAAACTCTCATGTTTTTTCATGAGAGCCTGAAGCTCCTGCTGCGCCTCACCGACCTGGGCCCCAAGTTTCTCTCGCTCGGAGCGCTCCGCGGCCGCTTTCTTTTCGGCCTCGGACAGCGCCTGTTTGAGGGTCGCCACCTCTGTCGTGGCCCCTATAATAAGCAGTACGATCCTGTTATTTTTTGCAATCACGCCTTTCTATAGGCACCTTTTTTCTGTAGGGTATTTCTTACCTTCTTTTTCCTCGAGCTGCCATTTGGCAAGGCCGACTCTCGCTCGGTCCGCCCGAGGTCCTTTTTCAGGACACCCACCTCCGCAGTCAGTGCGGCGGTGGATAGCAGCGAAGCCTGCATACGCATAGTGACTCTTTTTTGTTAGACTCCTGCGAAATTTTATAGATCCTCTATTCGGCTTTTCTTTTCGAACGCCAAACAGAGCATCAGGGACTACTGTCTATGTGGTAATATTTTGACATATTTTTACTTACCTCGAAGCCTGTCAGAAGGCTAGCGCAAGCTTTAGTCAGTCCGCTCTTGGCGGACTGAACCCTCTGGATCACCGTACTCATGATAGTACGGTGCCCCTCGTCGATGGAGGCGCCGTCAAGCACCTCCAGCAGATTGTCCAGCGCCTCCGGTTGGACGGAGGCCGCTGGCTCAGAAGGCTTGCTCCTCTTGAGAGGAGTTCGCCTACCGCAGTCCGAAACTGTTGAAGTTTCCGGCGCGGTGTCTGGCTCAAAGTCGGACTTGGAGCCCTGGGGGGCCTTGTCCCCTTCACTCCTGGAGTCCGGGAGGTTGCCTCGAGGCTCCTCCAGGACCACCTCCTCCTGCCCCAGAGTTTGTCGCGATGCCACTTCGGCGTCGTCCGTAGTGCGGGGGGAGACAGTGGGCGGAACTGAGTTCACATCCGATGAGTCCAGGGAGCCGCCCGACGATTCGTTGAATTCGGTCCGGGGCGGGCTGCATAATTATATTCGACATTAGGGAAAGCTGTGCAACAAAGGAACATCATGAGTTACTCTGATATCCGAACTTACGATTTCGCCGGACGCTTGGCCCTGTTCGGCCACTCCTCTTCGCCTTCTTCTGCGTTAGGGGAGTAGTTCGGCGGAGGGGTCTTCCTTTTCCTAGACCCCTCGGCCTCCCCCTCTGGGGCGGCCTTCTTCTTCTCTCCTCCCTCCGCTGGGGGGGAGAGCTTTCTTATTCCTCCTCCTCGTTTTCACGGGAAGAGGGCGTCTCAGACTCGTCAGACGATGAGTCCGACACCACCACGTTACGGGCACTCTTTCGAGTCCCCGTGGTCTTCTTCTTCTTGACCTTCTTCTCCGGCACCACATAAGGTGCCGGGACCAGCAGCTTCACTAGGAGAGCAGGGGCTGGGTCTTCGGGCAAGGGAGCCGGACAGTTAATTGGTCCGGATACCGCCTGCCAAGCCTGTCAAATGTAGGGGAGTTTAGATCCCGCACAGAGTCAAACTGTGAAAGGAAAACAGAGCTTAATGTCCTGTAAAAAGTGAAGATAGCTTACCTCGCTAGCGTGACGCTGCGAGCTGTATCCGCGGTCCTTGGAGGCGGATGCGGGAGCCTCGGCGCCCTTGAAAAGCACCTTCCAAGCATCTTCGTACGTCGTGTCGAAGAGCCTGTTGAGGGTTTGGTGCTGCGCCGGGTCTAACTCCCACAAATTGAAGCCCCGTTGTTGGCACGGGAGGATCCGGCGGACAAGCATAACCTGGACTATATTAACCAGCCGGATTGGCTTGTTCACCAGGGACTGGATGCAAGTTTGCAACCCGGTCACCTCTTTTTCGTCACCCACGAGAGGCCCGTCTCTTTCCAAGACATAAGCCGCGTGGGGGGTCCGGATCGGAACTCGGGGGCTGCGACCCATTTCGGATTGCGTGGCTCGGTGATGTAAAACCACCCGGCTTGCCACCCCTTTAGGGTCTCCACGAAGGAGCCCTCGGACCAGAGGACGTTGGCCATTTTGCCCACCATGGCGCCTCCGCACTCCGCCTGGCTGTCGCGCACCACCTTGGGCTTGACGTTGAAGGTCTTGAGCCAGAGGCCGAAATGGGGGCGGACGCGGAGGAAGGCCTCACACACGACGATAAACGCCGAGATGTTGAGGATGAAGTTCGGGGCCAGATCGTGGAAATCCAGGCCGTAGTAGAACATGAGTCCCTGGACGAATGGGTGGAGTGGAAAACCCAGTCCGCGGAGGAAGTGGGGAAGGAACACTACCCTCTCATGGGGCCTTGGGGTGGGGAGAAGCTGCCCCTTTTCGGGGAGCCGGTGCGGGATGTCCTTGGACAGGTATCCGGCCTTCCTTAGCTTTTTCACTTGGACCTCCGTGACGGAGGAGACCATCCACTTGCCTCCCGCTCCGGACATTGCTGGAGAAGGTTGAGGTGGGAAGAGTGGGCTTGGGCGCTGGAGCTCGAGTGCGCAAGAGATGGATTGGCAAAGGAGGAAGAAGGCGTAGGTAAAAAGGTGGATCCTTATCCCCTTATATGGGCGGATGCGGTTATGCGTCCCCACCTGCCTAATAAAACTCGCTTGCCTCCCAAGCGCGGTGGTAAATGGCGCGGTTGGGTTACCCACGTCCGTATTGATGAGAATCCCGTAAAAAGGGCACACGATCTCTGCTTTGACAAGACGTGCCAAGGAAACCGCCTCACAAAACGTGCTGAGGTGGGAAAGTAAAAACGATTTGTGTAAAGAACTTGGCCGTAGTGTGATGACGCACTGCGGAATACGTCAGCAGATTTGATTTGTGTTAATATTATTCTCTCTATGGCAATATGTGGAAACTTATTTTGCAGAGCCGGACACTATTCTTGGTGTTTACATTCTTCTATGAAGGACTTGGAGGAGGAACCCGCCTTGCAATGCCAAAGACAATCTGCGCGCCAGACTCGTCGTCATTGAAGCCTGGTTCAGGGGCTACTGAGGGAGTCCTGGATTAGGGGGTGTTCGGGTAGCCGGACTATACCTTCGCCGGACTCCTGGACTATGAAGATACAACATTGAAGACTTCGTCCCATGTCCGGATGGGACTTTCCTTGGCGTGGAAGGCAAGCTTGGCGATGCGGATATTCAAGATCTCCTACCATTGTAACCGACTCTGTGTAACCCTAACCCTATCCGGTGTCTATATAAACCGGAGGGTTGTAGTCCGTAGGACAATCATCTTCATACACAACAATCATACCATAGGCTAGCTTCTAGGGTTGAGCCTCCTCGATCTCGTGGTAGATCTACTCTTGTACTACCCATATCATCAATATTAATCAAGCAGGAGTAGGGTATTACCTCCATCGAGAGGGCCCGAACCTGGGTAAAAACATCGTGTCCCTTCACTACAGGAATCAGCTACTTTACCGTCAGCCATGGCAGACGGCAAAGGCATGGATGATTGACGGCAAAGGTCTTTGCCGTCCGCCGCGGACGGCAAAAGGTGATGGCAAAGTAAGGTTTGGCAAAGAGGTACTTTGTCGTATGCTTCGGGCGGCTGACGGCAAAGGAGCCTTTGCCATCAGCAGCGGACAGCAAAGAGTGCAGACGGCAATAAGTGCGTTGTTACTCCGTTAGGTGGTTAACGGCAGGCCTTTGCCGTCGGCCGCTGACGGCAAACTTCGGAAGGCCTTTGACGTCCGCCGTGTGATGTCAGTCGACGTCATTACACGGCAGGCCTTTGCCGTCCGCCGCTGTAGGCAAAGTTTTTGCTCTTTGCCGTCCGCCGCGGACGGCAAAGCCTTTGCCGTCAGCCACTGTAGGCAAACTGACCAAATTGGTCAGCCTCCCAAGAAGCACAGCTGCCTGCCACGTGGCCTCTTTGCCGTCCGCTGCTGATGGCAAAGAGCCCTTTGCCGTCGGTGGCTGACGGCAAAGAGCCTGTATATTGTCTCTTTTTTTCTGTTTTTTCTTAATCCAACAATTTTCACAGCAAATATATATGACATATATAGACATATTTAACAGCAAACATATCACATATCCAGCACATAATTCCATATACATATGACATAGCAAAGTTTCATCAACATATATAGCAAGTTCCATCCATACACATTGTTCCATATACATATTACATACCAAAGTTTCATCAACATAGCAAGTTCTATCATAGCAAGCTAGATACAATGCAAAGTTTTAGCAAAGAAAAAGCAAGCACTCCATCATAGCAAGCTAGCTTCCATGAAGTGAGTGAAATCTGCAAAATGGTAAATATGAAGTTAGAAATAGGTGAATAGAACAAGAAGAAGACTATAACAAGAAGTATATGTCATTTATGACCTAACTTAGGTGGAATGGATCATTTATGAGCTAACTAAGTTGAAATGGGTTGTTTATGAGCTAACTTAGTTGAAATGTATCATTTATGAGCTAACTTAGTTGAAATGGGTCATTTATGAGCTAACTAAGGTGAAGGGCATCATTTTTGAGCTAACTAAGGTGAAATGGATCGTTTTTGAGCTAACTAAGGTAAAATGGATCGTTTTTTAGCTAACTTAGTTGAAATGGGTCGTTTATGAGCTAACTAAGGTGAAATGCCACGTTTTTGAGCTAACTAAGGTGAAATGGATCGTTTTTGAGCTAACTAAGGTGAAATGGATCGTTTTTGAGCAAACTTAGGTGAAATGGATCATTTAAGAGCTAATTTAGGTGAAATAGATCGTTTTTAGCTAACTTAGGTGAAATGGATCATTTCGGAGCTACTCTAGGTAAATTGGGTCATTTTAGAGCTAACTTGGATAAACTGGATCATTTATAAGCTAACCTAGGTAAGATGGGTCATTTTGGAGCTAACCTAGGTGAAATGGGTCATTTTGGAGCTAACCTAGGTGAAATGGGTCATTTTAAAGCTAACGTAGGTAAAATGGATCATTTAGGAGCTAATCTACGTAAAATGGGTCATTTTAGAGCTAACTTGGATAAATTGGATCACTTATAAGCTAACTAAGGTAAACTATGAAAGGATTGTTGCATGGGTCATTTTGGAGCTAACCTAGGCGATACCCGTTGATGTCGTACTTGTCCAATGAACGGACCTTATAGTCAAAACCATTAGCGACTTGTCTCAATTCGGCGTCCATAGACTCTGAATTAGCCTACAAGTTTAATATGAAAGGATTGTTGCATTATGCACAAATTAGCGAATGAAATGAAATTGTCTAATAGAAATTACCGTTTGTTTGAACCAAGAGATGAAACCGGGATAGCCACCTCCTTGCTTTGCGAGAAGCTCATACTCTTCGACGGAATCCTTTTGGATCTCCGCTGCATACGAGAATATGGCGGCGTATCGACTGTATGACATATCCAGGAATAAGAGTAGTTCAAAGGAAATAGAAGTTGCGAAACAATGTACCGAGAACTTACTCGATGTACGGTCGCACTTCTATCAGGTTGTTGAAGATATACAACGAAATGGTCCGCCATTCTTCGTTATCCAAAGATACTGGATGTGAAACACTAGCTGGTGCGAGATTCCCTTTGAATAGGATGAGGTTGGATCCACCCTTTTTAGGCTCGTCAGCATTGTACCGAGGCTTCGGATTATGCAAATGACGTCAAGAAAATGTTCTTTCTTTGCATAATCTGTCCGGGGGGGAGATTGAGTGGAAAGACAAATACGGGCCAACAACTGTATTGGGCTGCCGTCATACCAAACACACTGAACCCATCCGTGCTGATGCCGACTCGAGGATGCCTCGGATCTGCCGCTTTGTCAGCATGTAATTCATCAAACTTTTTCCACGCAACACCATCCGATGTGTGTACCATCATCAGATTCCCATCTGCATCTAGTTCGGTTCTTTTGCCTGTTTTGTGCCATGTCATCTGTCTGGCCGTCTCTTCGACCATGAAAAGACGTTGAAGTCTTGGTACGATTGGCATATACCGAAGAACACTAACGGGGATTTTGGTCTGTGTATTCTCACCCATACTGTTGTCTACCACAATATACCTGGAAGACTTGCAAATGGGACAATAGTTCAAGTCCGCATAGTCAAGCCTAAATAAGGCACATCCTTTCTCACAGGCATGTATCTTCTCATAGGGCATCTTCAGTGCATGGAGGATTTTGTCCGACTGGTACAGGTTTGCAGGCATTACATGGCCTTTGGGTAGAAAGCATCCAAATACTGTCATAATTGCGTCATAGCATTCTCTGCCCAAGTTGAGCTGAGCCTTCAGAGCCATTACTTGTGAGATGGCATCCAACTGACAAAGCTCAGTGTGCTCGTGGAGCGGACGTTTCGAAGACTCCAACATTTCATTGAAGGCCTTTGCAGATTCCTCCATCTCCTCGTCCGAATCCCGAGCATCATCATAGCCTTGCACCATGTTTTCCATCCCGGTACCATGCTCGTCGGTGCGACGACGATCCACCTCAGCTCGGTCACGTTGGGCAGACTCACCATGAAATGTCCACACCGTATAATCGGGCGTAAAACCACTCTTCTGCAGGTGTTTGCCCATTTCAGCCTCTGTCTTCTTTTCCCAATTGCCGCACCGGAAACAGGGGCACCAGGTTTTCTTTTGGCCATTTGCAAATGCGGCTTGCACAAACCCCTTAGTTTTTGTGAACCATTCAGCGCTCCATATGTTCTGACCAGTATGACCGGTATACATCCACACACGGTCACTCATCTTGACTTTCAGAGCTACTGGACACACAACAATTATATATGTAATTCACCATGTATATATTCATCAGTTGATCTACTTTGTCAATTTTATTACGTCCATGCAACCTACACACTAATAGGTAATGATAGGTCCTAATCCCACCCGTGTATGTGTAGATTGGGTTCATTTTCCCATGCTATGCTCCGAATCCGACGTAAAATTTCGGCAGCACCTCCCCGATGTTCTCCTGATACACGTCTCTGCAATAAACAGAGAGGATGTGTACCCGGAGAACAACAGGGGAGGCACTGACGAAATATATGCGTCGGATCCGGAGCAAAGCATATGGGAAAACGAACCCAATCTACACATACTCGGGCTGTCCATGGATAGCGTTGGACAATTCGAAAGAATCAAGGTTATAAATATGCAAATGCACGCATATTTATAACTATGACGCTTTCGAACGGGAGACACATATTGGTTACACATACTGATGATTCAAGACACATATATAGCTAGCTATCAAGTTTCATCGGAATAGATCAAATAATTAATGGGGGAGGAGGACTTGTCATTTGTGCTCACCCACGAACGAAGGGGCAGAGCTCGTCAAACGCACGGCGAGGTCGTCGAACACCAAACCTCGCAGCGATGAAACAACTGCACATTTAAAACTACATGATCAACACAGTTATATATGATGTTTTTCATAACAAAATCGAAAAATATATGACCTAACTAATAATTCACAAATATATGACCCCGTCGGCCTCTGGAAGGCCAAAGAACACCTTTTCGGGAGGTGTCGGGGGTCGGGGTGTCCTGTCGGTGTCGGGGTGCCGTGTCGGGGTCGGGGTGCTGTTTCGGGGTCGGGGGGTCGGGGTGTCATGTCGATGTTGGGGTAGTGTCGTGTCGGTGTCGGGGTGTTGTTTCGGGGTCTGGGTGTGGTGTCGGGGTCAGGGTGTCGGGTCAGGCTCGGGGTCGGGGTGTCGGGTCAGGCTCGGGGGGTCGGGGTGTCGGGTCAGGCTCGGGGTCGGGGTGTCGGGGTCGGGGTCGGGGTGTCGGGGTCGGGGTCTCGGGTTCGGGGTGTCGGGGTCGGGGTCTCGGGGTCGGGGTGTCGTGTCGGGGTGCCGGGTCGGGGTCTGGGTACCGTGTCGGGTCGGGTTTTTTTTCCTTTTCTTCTTCTTCCTCTTCTTCCTTTTCTTCCTTTTTTCCTTCTTCTTCTTCTTCTTCTTCTTCTTCTTCTTCCTCCTTTCCTTTTTCCTCTTCTTCTTCTCCTCCTCTCCTCTTTTTTCTTCTTCTTCTTCCTCTTCTTCTTTTTTCTTCTCCTCCTCCTCTTCTTCTTCTTCTCCTCTCCTCTTTTTCTCTTCTTCTTCTTTCCTAAAACTAAACTAAACCTAAACCTAAAACTAAAAAAACAGAAAAAGGAAAAAAACTAAATCTAAACCTAAAATTAAACTAAAACTAAACCTATAAACCTAAAACTAATCCTAAAACTAAAACTAAAACTAAATCTAAACTAAACATAAACCTAAAACTAAAAAACAGAAAAAAGGAAAAAAGGAAAAAAAGGAAGCAGAGAACTCACCTGGCGTGGAGGAGGGGGGCGGTGCGGCCTGGGGCGGCGGAGGAGGGGGGCGGGGCGGCCTGGGGCGGCGGAGGAGGGGGGCGGGGCGGCCTGGGGCGGCGGCGCCAGGCCCGGCCGGGGCGGCGGGGCGCGGAGGTGCCGGGGCGTGGCGGCGCCCGGACGGCAGGGCGGCGGGGGCGACGGGGCGGGGGGACGTCGGGGCGGCGGCGGGGTGGTGGGGCGACGGGGCGGGGGGCGCTGGGGCGGCGGCGGGGTGGTGCGACGGGGCGGCGGCGAGAGTAACTGGTGGGAGAGAAAGAGAGAGAGGGGGGGTGTGGGGCGCGGCCGTTAACGTTACGTGGGGCCCTCCCTCTTTGCCATCCGCCTTCTTGCTCTTTGCCGTCGGACGGCAAAGAGGGGGGCCGTTAGGTTTTTTTTTGCAGCTCGTCAGTGGGGCCCCTCCCTCTTTGCCGTCTGCTTTTTGGTAGCTGATGGCAAAGAGCTTCTTTGCCGTCTGCTAGCGGACGGCAAAGAACTGGCAGATGGCAAAGTAGCTGATTCCAGTAGTGCTTGTCTCCTGTTACCATCCGGCCTTGACGCACAGTTCGGGACCCCCTACCCGAGATCCGCCGGTTTTGACACCGGCTGTTACCCTAAACACTAACTAACCCTAACCCCTAATCTTTCTACTCAACAAGCAAATATTCCTACTACACACCATGCATATCCCTATATTACCAAAGTTAAAAAAGACATTCACACTAAAATTAGCGGAAAAGCATGAACTAGGGTTCCTCCAACATGTAAAAAATGCTAGCAAAATAAAAAGATTTAACTAACAAAACTTGGGTGATTCGGGAGAGATTGCCACAAGCAACAAAGTGATGGAAAGATCCACCTAAGGAAGCACCTTTTGGAGAGGATTTGAAGGGGGGGGGGGGGCATGAGGGGTGAGAGATAGGGGCCGGGGAGCAGCAAGTGTTCTTGCAGCTCCGGCTGGATTGGGGAGAGTGAGTGGGGTGGGTCCCACCCAGTCTCCTATGGGGTTATTTACTTGGGCGAAACACCAAGGTGTGTGGCATCAAGGTCGGGTCTGGAAATGCCAAGGTGCTTGGCGTTTGGCCATTTGCCACGTTAGCAGGTCAACGGCCCAGTAGATGATGTGTGCCAGGGACGAGAGGCCAGTGTCCGCCCGTGTAAGCTGAACGCAGGGATGTTGGCGATGGAGGGGTGATGACGGCGGCGCGCCTTCGGCTCACTTCAGTGCTTGTAGTCGTCGCTAGGTGGTCTACGGATCTGGATGTAATTTTATTTCTGGTGTCCGTTGTACTGCCATGGTTGAAAATGAATAGATTGGAAGTTTTTTCGCAAAAAAAAAAAGGTTAGAACATAAATTTTGTCCTGCCGTGCAGCACTAGGTTATGTATGCGTTGTTGCATGCTTTTGATCGGTGCTTTCCTTGTTTCCTGTCCAGTAGGGTGCATCGCTCTAAGCTATTTCTCTATAAGAACTACTGTTTGACCTGGTACATATGCTGCACTTATACTGAATTGGCTTTTCGTGTCTGAAGATATGTGAAAGTTACTAAGTCTGTGCAAGTTTCGTCCATGAAACTGGATATGTTGTTGACAGATGCAAAGTAATTTTGCAAGACTTGCAGACAGACAAAGAGAGTTCAGTACAAACTTTGATTCAGAAGCTCGTTCTGCTAATACACACGACTTTATACATAACAGAGGAGTTGACCCTCTATGATATAGAGATTGATTTTTGCGCTCTCTGACTACTACGTCTAGACTAGTTGCACCGCCCATCATCTTGGCTTCAACCCGGCTTGTCGTCCTGCGTTAGTTAGTACCTTGATCGCCCCTTTACCCTCCCCGCAATCACATGGAGCTCTGCGACTATGCGACGTTCTTTAGCGTACCCCAAAAACATGGCTTCATCCGGCCGGCTGAAGTATTGGATCTAGATTTCCATCCTGCGGCGAAGGCCGAAATGCCAGGTCTCGCGGTCAGTTTGGCGGTGCATCATGCATGGTGGTGAACGAGTTCTTCACAACGGCGGCCACATGCAACTCCTACTCATCCATCGGAGGCAGGTTCGTGGCGGCGGCGATGGCCAGCAGCACGTCTGCCAATGGCGGCTCCTCCATCGGGTCTTCCTCTTCCTCATGTGTGCATCGTCGAACGGTGTTGCGCCTTCCTCCATCGCAACTTCATCTTCCATGACGTCGTCGACCGGCGCCACATCTTCCTCGCTCGCAGCTTCATCCGTCGCATTGCCCCCAAGCCATCGGGGTGCCGGCCTACGAGGTGTGGATGGGGGCGACGCCCATGGGGCCATTGTTCGGATGATCCACGGTGTCTCCAAAACAGGGAGGGCAAGCAGGGGAAGGGAAGGGGAAGAGTGGAACTGCTACGACGATGACGCTTGTGTGCCCATTGTACAGGCTGAGGAGCCGGCGGGAAATAATGTGAAAACCGTGGGAAGCCAGTCCGGAGGGGAAGGTTCCGGAAGAAGCGGGACGGTCATCGGGCGGTCAACTTCGAGAAGACACGGACGATGTGGCATGCAACCGGCCACCCTCTTCGATATGCTACGAGGCCAACTCCAACACATGACCCCAAATGGACGTCTGTTTTCTTCGAATTTCGTCTATTTATTTGGTGGTGGGAATAGAGCCGTGTTCGCCCGAATTTGGGTTTGCATTGGCCGGGCGCCCAACACACGGATGTATCTTTGGCCGCATCTTGTCCTCATGCATGCAAACGTGAGAACCAGGGATGTTGGCCGCGGCCGCGGTTCACACTAGTTCATGCGGGCCGACAACACAGCCGACGACCTACAGTCTCATGCTGGCAATAAAGCCAGCGGTCGGCAAAGGAGTCAGCCTTCAAAAAGGATACGCATGTTTCACGCCGGCAACAAAGCCAGCGGCCGCCACAGGAGCCAGCCCTCAAATGAACAATTTTTTTACGCCGGCAACAAAGCCAGCGGCAGGCACACCAGCCAGCCTTCAAAATGAACGGACGTCGGCCACGGCCTGAGGCCTTACCTAGTTCAGGCCATCGCGGGCGAACATCTCCTTCTGCCGATTAGCGAACCAAGCCTTCCTCTCCGGCGACATAATGGTCATGTCCACGCTCATGAACGCGAGTGCCACCTCTTTAACTTTGGTGTCCATCATGGTGGGCTCGATCTCGAGTTTCTTGAGTTGAGCGGCCTCCTCGATGTCAAGCTTCCTCCTCTTTGTTGCCTCCTCCATGTCAAACTTCCTCCTCTCCGCGGCCTCCTCCATGGCAAGCTTCTTCGTTTGAAGCTCTAGATATATCTTCATTTGCTCCTCCTTTCCTTTGCTCTTTCTCTCATCCCTCACTTCCTTTTGGCTTATCATGTTCTCCAAAATGCCTTCCAAGGCAATGGAAGACGCATCACGCCTCTCATCGGCCTTCGAGCTTGTCTTGCCCCTCGGTCTCTTGAGCAAGTCTCCCTCATCAGCCACGACCTTCTTCCCTCCTTTCTTCTTACAAGCGGCATATTGGTATTTGAACTTGGGGCAATCTTTGATGAGCGACCAACAACGCGTGAGAGTTAATGGCTTGTTCTTGTGTCGGGCCCTGAATGCTTCCAAAGATTGAAATGCCTACATAGTCATTGATGACGATGCTAATGTAATAGCGAAGGACACAACATGTATGAAAATGAAAAGCATGCCAACATGAATGGACACAAAATGAAAAGGCAAGAGGTTCATACCAAGTCACCAAGGCCAAGGCCACTCATAGGACAGGCTTCGACGCTCTCAAGTGCGCCACAATAATTGTTGCACTCTTGTTGAATGAACCCCCATCTCTTTTGGATTGAGTTGATGCTGCGAGTGCTTTCAAATTGATAGGGGGCAAACTTCCTTCGCTCATGGAAGGTTTTGTGAACCCTCCTCCAAACGATGGCACCCTTTTGCTCGGCACCTCTTATCGGATCCTCCCCCATCTCAATCCAACTCTCGCAAATCAATTTGTCCTCTTTTGGGGTGTATGACCCCGTGCGAATGCTTTGCTTCCTCTTTTGTGCCTCGGCCCTTAGGGTGAGCTCATTGATAAACACCAATGGCTCTTGCGAAATGTCAAGCTCTTCCTCCTCATCTTCACAATACAAGTCATCATCTTCATGCCATGAGTTGCCATGGTCCTCTTCCTCTTCATCATGGACGGCGTAATCAGTGTCCTCATAGTGGTCGCGGCCGTCCTGGCTCTGGGTCTCGTCAGGATCGAAAGGCTGGCCTTGGCCGAGGTGCTGGAAGGCCTTCCCACGGCCCTCGAAGATGGTGCTCTCCATGAACGCCGAGCAATCAGGGTCGTCGGACACCGGCAGACAGCTTGCGGGGGCCGGCGAAGCTTGCCGTCGGAAACTGCCGGGACTGCTTCCTTTGCGTCCCGTCGGACGTCTGGCCAGCGCCGCCGTACCCCGACGTCACATTGAGGTCGATGACACCCACGGGCATGGCCGGAGCGAGCACGCTGCCCTCCGGCGATGTGGAGAACCGTGCCTGTCAATGGCCGCATGGCGGCGGGCCGGGTGTGCTAGACGAGCTTGGTGACCTGTACTAAGGAGGACGACCGGCCAACGATCCCGTGCTCGCCGCGGCCATGGTAGCGACCGAGAGGATGGCCGGCGGTGGTCATGCCAACCCATGCATGAGAAACGGCATGCGCCTTGGTGAGGATGGATTCCTTCTCGTCGACGTCGGCAAGATGCCGCGCTTGACTTTGGGCGTCGGCCTCAACGGCGTAGGCCGTAGCCGCCTTCATCTCCTTCGCCTTTGCCCGCGGTCCCCTTCTCTTCGTCGCTTCTTTGTCGAGGATGGTGATCTCCTCTGGTGTGCACTCGGATCGAGGCTTCCTGGGACCCTTGGGACCTTTCTTCTTCGCAGCAGGGCGCGCGGCTGCGCCCGCATCGCCGGGGTTCGTCGGGTCGCCGTCCATGGAGGAGGGAGAGGAGGGGGCGCGCGGGAAGGTTTGGACGAAATGAAGGGAAAGTGGGACGACTGTCTCCATGACAGGTGGGCCAGGGAAGGACAAGCGCGCGCTCTCGCTTGTCCACGTGTTGTCCGTTTGTCCGCAAACGCGGCCCAAACTTAGGGCCGGGAATGGGTGAAAAGCGGACTAAAAACGGACATTTGTCCGTTTGCTTTTGCATGTTGGGCCGCGGTTTGTATCCGTTTACCCTCAAACGGATGCGGGCGGACGATTTGAGCTTGTGCGTTGGAATTGGCCTGAGCGCACATCTTGTCGAGGAGGCAGAACATGCGGTGGACAGCGATCAAAGTGTGTGAACACATGCACCAGAGAGGGTTCTCAAATCGGACGGTTGCAAACGGTTAAAGATACATTAGACAGACTAAAATGATCAAGGTCGGTGGAGGTAAATGAAATGCATGATGAATGGAAAATTTTCCCTTGTTTCAGTTTGTTCTTCTTTTGTCCCCTACCTTCTTTTGTTGCATAAATTGAAAATTCCACCAACACAGATTGAGGGACTAAGGCCATCAGTGTAGTGGTGATAGAGACAAAGAATACAAAGTCTGAATCCCAATGCCCAATGCCCACTTCCACTGTTTGATTTAAGTGGCGGACGGGCTATCCAAGGGAAACTGCCCCCAAACGGAGGGGTATAAACAATGCAGAGAGAAATCGGTGGAACTTTTACCACTCGATGAACAGTGCCTGCATATGATTTGTTGTAGAATTCAAAAAAAAGAAAAAGGAAAATAATGCTGATGAGACAACCTTTAAATCTAGCCCAAACATGGGGTTGATAAGTGGAGGCCTGGGCGTGACCGGGCGCGTACGCCACGTTGGACTGACGGCTAGGTCCCACATGGAATCGCCCGAAAACCCAATAGTCTGACGGGCGTCTCCTCTGGTAAGCATGTGAACGCTGTGTGGCGCCGCTTTGGCTCGCCGCCCGAGGCTGAAGTCTGACTATTTAAGCCGGCCGGCGTCCCAACCCTAGCCACAACCTCTTCCACCCTCTCCGCACCACTAGCCCGTGCACATTTCTCTCGCGGCCATGAACTCAACCTCCACCTCCCTCTTCCCTCGCCGTGTGACATGGCCCAACAGAAGAAGACAACTTACACTATGCTAATGTCAAAGCGCCGCTTCAGATCGAGGAGGAGATCCAGGCTAGGCGCGCCGCCCGCATCGCAGCCGGCCTGCCTCCGGACTCACCGGAGCCCGAGCAAGAGAAATAAGAGGAGCATAAGCCGGTTCCGATGGAGGTGACGGATTCAGAGAAGGATGAGGCGGAGGAGCCGGAGGAGGAGCTGGCGCCGGCTATGGGCTTCAGCATGGAGGACGCAGAGGCGGAGTTTGCGGTCACCCAAGCGGTAGGAACAGGCGACGGCCTCTGTCGAGGCCAACCGGCCACTCAAGAATGAGGCCTATGTTGAGGCCAACCGGCAGGAACGGGCGACGAGCGACGCGCTTTTCGCTGAATCAAGGCGGAGGCAGAGGCCAACACAGAGCAGCCGGAGGGGCCGGAGTTACGGGTGCCGCCTATTTACCTGGAGCCATGCAGGGAGATAGTGGACATCTTCGACGAGGATTAGGGTAGTACATGTTATTTGATGTACGTAATACATGGATTTCCGTATGGTTTTAAGGTTTTGAAAATGAGGTATCCGAGGACATAATTTAAGAAGTGTGTGTGGCGTGTTTGATGGCTTAGCATCCGCCAAAAGAAAAGAAAAGAAAAGGAGGGAGATGGACTGAAGCGAAAAATTGAGTTTGACCACTGTTTGATTTGAGATTTGAGCGGCGGGCGGGGTATCCAAGGGAGTTGCTGTATGGAGTAGAGTTCAAAAAAAAGGAAAATCTTTTGAGAGGAGACGGTGGCCCGGGGGTATAAAGCAGGCAGCCCCTCCCCTCGCCCATCCCAATCCATCCCACCTACCCCCACCCACACCGGCACCTCCTCTGCCCTAGCAATGGCGGCCGCTTCCTCCCTCCGGAACGCCCTTTTTCCACTCCTCCGCAAGCGCATCGCCATGTACGTCTGCTGCTCGCCCTCTTTCCTTCTTCTTCTTGCTCTTTCTTTCCTGCGTGCTCATGGTCTTGTTGTTGTTCAGGGCGCGACGGATGTCGACGACCGGCACCGGCACCGGGGCAGGGATCACCGGCGGAGGCAGCGGGACCGGAGGGGCGGCCAACTCCGGCGGAGCCAGGTCTTTCTCTTCTCCTTTCCTCTCCTCGCTCCTTTTTATCTCGGGGCAAAAGATTTGAACTTGACCAACATTACGTCGCAGGACGACCGGATCCGGCGGCGCGGCGACCGGCGGAGGCGGGGCGGCGACCGGCGGCGCGTCAAACTCCGGTGGGAGGTAACCTTGGCTCTCCACTTTTAGGCATATAAGATGCCGCCGTCTGGGTGCCAAAGGGCCGATCTCCCGTGGGGGTCTTCCGGTTCGGAGGATCGGAAGAATCCATCAATCCTTCCTTGTCCATCTATCTCGTTCTGCTCTCGTGTACTGCAAAAGGCCATTTTTTTTCTGTTCTTGACGTGCACAATGGCATTGCAGGATGGCGGGCGGCGGCTCCGCGGGCAACTCAGGCGGCAGCGGAGGGTAAGAACGACGAACCTCTCCTCCCTCTCGTAGAGCAAAAGGCATGATTTTTCTTGAGGTTTTTTACGGTACCTTATACTGCTAGGAGCGGTGAGCAGCATAAATAAAATCTGGCCGTTGATTGTCGAGAGCAATATTGACATTTTTGCGTGATTTAGATTGCTAGTTCGCCGGGGTCGCTCCACGGCCGCAGCTTGTCTGTAGCGACGCGGACGCCGCCGTCGCCAGTCAGCCTCCCTCTCTGCTCCTCAGCTCCGTCGCATGCGCCTACCTCTGGGCCGACCTCTCCTATCCCACCTACACCGCTATCTGCGTGTGACTTTGCCCAAGCCCCAAGGCGACGGCACCAAGTCAACCAACCCACCTATCATCGTCTTGGTCGAGTCTTCTGTTTATCTCGTATCCTAATGTAGATCTCTTCGTGCTCTCCTATGCTACTGTGCACAACTCATGTCCATTTTTGGTTGCACTTGCGTTTGAAAGTAAGCATTGGCACTAGCATAACATTCATCAGACGTTAAAGTTCAGAGAACATATGCAAGGGCAATAGGTTTCTCCTGGAGATCGTAATTGCAGTAGAACCAGATATCAAACAAATCAAGATGGGCTCATAACCGGCAGTATAGCTTAATCTAAACCATTAGACCTGAAGAAATGAACGGTTTATGTGAAGTGGAGGGTGCCGTAAAACAGCTCTTCTTGAGGGCTTTTTGTCTTTCTCAAGTCTTACCAATTGAAGGACCGTCTTGGCATGCTGCTCTCGCAGGGCGACGGGGGTTGATCGTCTAAGGAAGGACATCTTTAAAGAAACTAGACGCCTGTGGGAGGGCTACAACGTGCTGTCGGAGGTGGACAGGAACTTATTTGGGGAGATCGCGCGTCTTGAAATGGACAATGCGTAAGAGTCTAGTTTCTTTTGCTATGAATATTGTCTGGTGGCTTCTTGCTAATCCAATCTTCACTTGACCTCTTGCTACAGCATGAATAGGGTCAACGCCAAGGTGGATTTAGTGTCTACTACCTACAAGTTCTTGGGTTCGACCGCAGTTTTCATCATTGCCTTTGCATCGTGCTTGGGGCCGTATATCAAGGATTCGGTGGTGCATGATGCCGCCAAGGAGGTTGATGAAAGAATGACGCTTCGCAAGCAGCAAGGTACCTCTCTCTCTCCTCTCTCCCTCTTTTCTTTCTCTACAGATATAGAAATACTACTAGAAGTAGTACAGTAGCTAGCCAGTGACTAGTACTAGTAGGATTCTTGCAATGTTTATGCATGTAGACAGTAGCCTTTGATTGTTTCTTACAATGTGGACTAGCAGTGTACTGGTAGAAAATGATCGATCCTTGAATTGAATTTCAGGTGAAGGTGTTGGCAAGACTGCTACTCCAGGAGACGCGGCACCCACGACCAAGGTCCACACCCAGCCTGATGCTGCTGCTGCACCAACAGGCGGCTCGGCGTCGGCGGCTCCCGGCGCACCGGCAACCGTGGAGGTCAAGAACAGGGCTGCACCGGCACCCGAGGATGTCAAGAAGAAGGGCGCTGCTACACCCGGAGCAGGCTCGGCGTCTGTCAACAACTGATCGAGTCCCCCATACTTTCATTCGATCCGAAGCAACTCAAGAAGCTGTCCCGTCACTTTGGCTGAGTTTTGGCAGGCTGTAATGCCCACAAACTGGTGTCTTGCTTGGTGTTTCGTCTTGTTTGATGCACTTGCTATTCGTGGCAGGAATGCCCCCCAGACTTGCTAAATTCGAGGCTTTTATGCCCCCAATCAATCATTCGTGGCAGAAATGCCCCCGACATGGAAACTAGTACTACTACTGTTAAATTCGAGGCTTTAATGCCCCCCAGTCCAGTGAGACTTGTTTTGACCTGATCATTCTTCGTTTCCTTTTGCTCTTGAGCTATCAGCACATCCCATTTTATTACTGAGAAGCCCAAGATCCATTCATTCTTTCATTTACTACCTGGCTTGCATGTGTGTAATCATAATGAGAGAGATAGTACTGCTGCTGATTCTAGTACTTCCGGCTGGCTGGTTGGCCTCTGCTATGTCTTTTCTGTCAATCAGATCAGACCATATCAGATCAGACTGGCCCATATTTGCAAGGCTCCAAACACATGAGTACAGACTGGCCCATGTGTCAACTCAAATGTTCTAATGAAGTAGTACTAAATCCACAATGAGCATTCAAAATGATCATCCATTACACAAATATGTTTTCATATCTGCAAGGACTTGCATGCGTAGACAAATCAAGAAGGAAACAAAATACAGCTTCAACAATTTTGCATGCATGGACAATTCAGACAGATCATGTTTTCATAGAGATCTGGAAAGACTTGTCTAGAGATCATATGTTTCAGCGAACATAAATATACTGTATGTGTACAGAAAACAGAGATTGTGGCATTGCAGGTAACTAGAAAGAAAAACAGAAGAATATTCATTCAGTTAGAGTTCCATCTTGAGTGCTTTCGACCAGTCCTTCTATTTCAGTGCACAAATGAAGCATGATTACACTTTCAGTACATCATTTGAAGATCATCGACCCAGCAAAGCATCAATTGAAGTGGCACTAGGATTAAGCATCTAAATCAAAAGTGATAATGTGAGAAAAAAAAGGCTTGAAGAACTGCAGAGAAAATTTTAATTTGCACTAATCAAATAGCCATGTTGGGATGATTATCTTAAAAGACGATTCTCCGCTCCGCTCCGCTCCCGCCGCCGGCCACTCCGGCCCGCGGCGGCCACCAGCCCCCGTCGCTGCCCGCTCGTGGCACCGGCGCCACCCCATCGGTCCATGGGCCGCTCCCGAGCCCACTCCCGCTCCTCCTCTTCGGGGGGCAGCGCTGGATGGGGCACACCCGCCTCCGTGCCTAACCCTGCTCGGTCCGGCGGTCCATCCACTGTGCCGGTCGCCGCCCTGTCCCCGCGCCGGTCAGCGCCAGAAGAACCGTCCAGCCCGGCGGATCTGGCCGTGCCTCCCCAAACGGGGCGTCCCCGCCTTAAGTCTGTTGTAGTTGCTCCTCCCTCCCCTGTCAGTGCTTCCATTTCCGGCATGGACGGTGGATGGACAACCGTCTCCTCCCAGAAGAACCGGCGTCGCTCCCCAGATCCGGCGGTCCTTGCCTCGCCCATAGCGCGCGCAGGCACATGCCCACCGACGGCCGCCCAACTCCGACCCAAGCCGGCTCGCCTTCTTAAAGAGGTTCGACGGCCTCTGCTTCCGGTGCCTCAGCTCACACCACCGCCGCAAAGATTGCAGAGATCCCTTCCGCTGCATCATTTGCAAGCGTCAGGGACACTCCGGCAAGCAGTGCCCGCAGAACTCAAGAAACAAAGGTCGGGGCGGCTCTGCCAAAGAGCGGCTCGGCCCCCGGCAGCCCCCCAAGTCAGTCCACAGCCGCATCCGCTTCCCCACCCCCGCCCCTCCACCTCCACCCCACTCGCCGCCCGTCGCCATGGCTTCCAGCGTCCGCGTCCCCCACGTCGACCCCTCGCGCCGCCCCCGTTCGAGCAACAAGGTCGTTGTCTCCTCACCAGCCATGGACCATGCCGTCTTCGTCCTCCGTCACCACGCTGTCACCCTCACCGCCGTCGGTGGGAAGGGCATCACCAACCCCCTCATGGTGGGGCAGGCCATCGAGGAGCAGGTGCGCGTCTCGCCGCACCTGATGCGGGTCACGGAGCACGACCCCGAGGACTTCTTCGTCCACTTCGACCTGTCGGCGCTGCGAGACAACGCAGTGGCCCGTGGCTTCGTCATGGTGGATGGCATCCGCTTCAACATTGCCCCCTGGCACGACAACGACCACGCCGCACTCCTGAAGCTCAACCTGCACGTTCGGGTCATCATCGAGAAGCTGCCGATGCACTTCCGGTCCATCGAGGGTGCCGACACTAGTAGAAAAAGGGTCAAACGTGAAGCACATTAGTGCCGGTTTGAATTAGAGCCGGCACTAATGTGTATATTAGTGTCGGTTCGTGGTGGCGATCAATAGTACCGGTTTGTGGCGAACCTTTAGTACCGGTTCGTACCACGAACCGGTACTAAAGAGGCTGTGTCAGCCTGCGGTCAGGCTATGGCCCCACCATCACCATTTAGTGCCGGTTCGTACCACGAACCGGTACTAATGACGTTGTGGCAGGATGTTTTTAGTCCCACCTCGCTCCCCTAACAAGCCTTTTACCACCTTAAATATGTTATTTCTCAAACTATCATAAGCACTTGGTCTTCATTGAACTCTATGTGTAGAATTTGTGGCCTCAATATGAGTCTTCATCGGTTTATAAATCGTTGATGACTCATATTGACAATTCAGATTGTACACACAAAGATCATTGATGATCAAAGTATTTTTTTGATGTTATATGATCATATTGACAATTTAGACTGTAAAGAAATATAAGATCATGATGTAAATGCTCTTATATTTTTTGCGTTCAGTATGCACCATTCAAAGCGACACCATCAACTTTCAACCATTTCTGTCTTCATTTGCTATTTTTCATGCATTCAATGATTTGTTTTGAGAACTAAATGACCTGGAAATTGAAAAGCACTACAAATGAACTCTGAAAAAGTTGAAATTTGGCATGGTATCATCATTTCACCCACATAGATTGTTCAAAAAAGTAGAGAGGGTTACGGCAAAAACTGGATGCACTTCGTTCACAAACTGGACAATCTCTTTCGAAGTATTCAGGTTTCGGACGAAATTAAACTCATCTGTTACAAAGGCATTTCATTTTTTTAAACTTATTACAACTCCAGACTTTTTGTGCATTCAGTATGCACCATTCAAAGCGACGCCATCAACTTTCAACCATTTCTGCCTTCATTTGCCATAACTGTTTTAAGCGCACCACCTTTAGTACCGGTTGGTGGCTCCAACCGGTACTAAAGGGTGACCAGTACTACAGTTGCTTAGGAAGCTGTTTTTTAGTCCCACCTCGCCAAGAGAGAGGGACTAGGAGCGGTTTATAAGCCCTGAGTGCAGAGACGATGAAGAAGAGGCTCAATGCTCACGTTGCTTAGCTTCAAGCCTTCAGGAATATGGTAGATTGCACGGAGCTATGCGCAGTGCAGTTTACACTATTCCGAAAGGCTTGAAGCAAATTAACGAGCATTGCACCTCTTTTTTATTTTTAATAACTTATTACAACTCCGGACTTCTTCTGTTATGGCAAAAACTAATTGCACGTCGGCATTTCTTTTTTTTAACTTTGGTTATAACTCCAGACTTTGACCATCAAGTTTTGCAGAAAAGAACAAATAGCAGAAAAGAAAAAAAAACTATAGCTGAAAAGAAAAAAACTATATAAAAAAACTACTCAAAAATAAATAGAACAAAATAAATATAGCAGAAAAGAAAAAACTGCTCAGAAATAAATAGAAGAAAAATAAAGCAGAAAAGGAAAAAAAATTATATTTGCTATTTTTCAATCGTTTACAAAATGACCGTGAAATTGAAAATCACTACAAAATGAACTCTGAAAATGTTGAATTTTGGCAAACTAGATGAAAAACTACTCACAAATAAATAGAAGAAAATAAATATAACAGAAAAGAAAAAACTATACAAAAAACTACACAGAAAGAAATAGAAGAAAAAATAGCAGAAAAGGAAAAAACTACAAAGAAATTCGAGCGCTGCCCTGTGGGCCTGCTAGGCCACAGGAGTGCAATTACAGGCCTTAAAGGCCCAACAGACTCACAGGGCAGCGCGCAGAATTTAGGCCCACAAGCCTGCTATATAGAGGAGTTCGAAGAGGTAGCCGCTGCTGGGTTTATAAACCAGTGCGGCTGCCCTTCGCCCGGCGAGGTGGGACTAAACTTTGGGATGGCAGCGCGAGGCCTTTAGTACCGGTTGGTGGCTCCAACCGGTACTAAAGGGTGGTCTTTAGTACCGGTTGGAGCCACCAACCGGTATTAAAGGCCTGCTCTTCCCGCCTCTTGGCCTGGCCTTTAGTACCGGTTGGTGGCTCCAACCGGTACTAAAGGCTCACCCTATATATACAGCACTTACGAAATTTCAGTTACATCTCCCCACTTCTTTCGTCAACCTCTCGCGCGCCGCTCCTGTCGTCGCCGCCCGTCGCCCGTCGTCGTCGTCGTCATCCCCGCCGCCGCCCCGAACGCCGCGCGCCGCCGTCCGTCGTCGTCCCGCGTCGCGGTCCCGTCGTCGTCCCGCGCCACCGTCCGTACGTATCTCGCTCTCTCCTCGCGCGTACCCGGCCGCCGCCGCCGCCGAACGCCGTGCGCCGCCGTCCGTCCCCGCCGCCGCCCCGAACGCCGGCACCCCCGCCCCGTACGCCGGCGCCCCCGCTCGTACGTACGGGGCGGCGGCGTACGGGCCGGGCCGCGCACACACACACATATACCACGCACACGCATACACACACACATACACACATACGTACTAGATTAATGTCGAATGTTAGATTAATGTCGAATGTTAGATGAATTAGCTAGCTAGATAGAAAAATTGTCGAACTAGAGATTAGAACTAGTTCAATAATTAATATAACTAGTTTATTTTTAGTAAGAAAATTCAGGTTCGAGAATACCTGGCAGGTTCTTCAGGGATCTCACTGGAGCTATGATCCTGTGATGGTTCCTTCCCTTTGGGTGTCCACCGCCCACGCCGATACCCGTCGGGCGCTACGGTTCTAGTTGTACTGGCGATATGTATGATAGTATTCGACGTGTATTAGTGATAATATTCGATGTACGGACACATATGGAGATGATGTAGTTTTTCTTATAATTGAAGGCATCCTAATTTGAATACTACTTAATTTTGCGATTTGATTTTTCTTATTGAATGCTTAAATTGGAGAGCACTATGCAAGGCATATGCATATGATTAGTTGAATAATAATGATCTAATTTAGTCTTTGAATTATGAACGTATAGGAAATGTCATCATCGGAGGACGAATGTCTCCCGGGGGAGTGCGACTGGTGCCACGACGATCGAGGTGAGTGCGACAGGCCTCACCTGGACGATGGTCGGCGCTTCAGCATTAAGCTCGAGGAGACCTTCGAAGTTGAAACGGTACGCAACGACGACAAGTGTTTTTTTCATAATTAAGCATGACTTCAACTATTTCAACGTGTAATTTTCATCTTTTACAATTCGAGTATAGTTTATCCCATGCCATGCAAGACGCTATGTCTTGGAGAGGATGGATTTTGAAGACCATGAAAATTTTAAAACAAAGAAAATTCACCTAAGGACCCATCATGATGTGGATTTTGAAGTAAAGTTGTATAATGCTGAGAGCGTAACCCATTTTGGTTGCAAAAATTGGGAAGCATTTTGCAAATTGTATGGTTTTGATGAGGGTATGCTTGTCACCATGGATCTTGGTGATCCTGAAATCGAGCAAGACAATATGGACATTTGGGTCCTTGTTGATACTCCTCCAGTTCTACCTCTATGTGAGTTTCTCAAACATAGTTAATTATTAATAGAACTTATATTGTTCATTTCAAAATAGTTGACAGCTTATTTCCATTGACAGCTTATTTTGAAGTATCAAAGAATGTGCAGAAGATGGTAGATAGAACTTACTACACCGATGGCTCTGAGTTAACTTACAAGGAGAAAACTCATCTGGTTGGATTTTGTAATGATATTGAGAATTACAATATCTACAATCGAACTCCTCAACATTATGGTCAATACATGCCACTACTGCACGTGTTGAACTACGGTAACTACCATGGAGATACCCTGATAAGTTTTTTTACTATTACGACATCCGTGCATCTTTTTGCATACTTCTAAAACTAGTACATCATTGCTAACTACGAAGTTATTACTATGTTTTTCAACAGCTTATCCCAGAGGATTGTGTGCCTCATTTGATGTATCAGAATGGCGGCAGCCTTCGTGTTTTGAACATATATCCAGGTCATCCTACGAATCTCAACTGTCCATACCGGATTTCTAAAACAAGTGGAGATATGACAATCAAAGGATGGAAAAAATGTATGGACAGTCGTAAGGAGCTTCTTGGAAGCAAAAGGAAGCGAGGCGCAAGAATTGGAGACAGGATGATCTACATTCTTCATAATGGAGAGTCAGGGTCTATATTGTTTTATGCTATTTTACCTTAAGTGTGTTTAGGTCCGATCCTACCTGATACTGATGATCATGTGCTAAGAACAATTATGTAGGGTTGGGTTCGATGATTATGAGGATGATGATCGTATGACTTATTATTAATAACGAGTAGAAGTTGTATGATGATGCTTGATTAATTAGCTAGTAGGACTTGTTATTATATATGATGATGTATGATGCGAGCATGCATGAGTTATTATATATATATCTGCGGGTGAAACGAAAAAGAATTAAAATGGAAAACACAAAATTAAATGAAAAAGAAATCATAAAACCAAAAAAACCCCCAAACATTTTAGTACCGGTTGGTGTTACGAACCGGTACTAAAGGGCTCCCGGCCTCCGGAGCTGGCTCGTGCCACGTGGTTGCCCTTTAGCACCGGTTCATGCTGAACCGGTACTAAAGGGGGGGCCCTTTAGTGCCCACACTTTAGTGCCGGTTCCTAAACCGGCACTAAAGGGCCTTACGAACCGGTGCTATTGCCCGGTTCTGCACTAGTGCGAGGAGGTCCTGGGTGACCTCTGCGTCGTCGACCGCCTCGACAGCCGTACCTACGAGCGCGACCACACGAAGATGTTTGCCTGCTGGGTGTGGGTTTGGGATGTCGCTCACATCCCGACCAAACGCACCCTGTGGGTGACCAAGCGCGGCGCCGGGCGGGTGATAGAGATGCTGGGCTACTCGCCGCCCGATCGCAAGGTGGCCCCTCCTCCAAACGTCAAGCGCTACGACCTGCTGATCCACGTCGACCGCGTCGAGGATTGGGCGCCCTCCTACTCGCCGCGCTCCTCCCACTCCGGCCAGAGCGGGCTGCCCTCCTCCGACTCGGACGATGGCTCCCCCCTCCCCCGCATCGACCCAGGCGTCTGGTACAAGGGCGTGGAGGACGGCCAGGGGTGTGGCCGCCGCCAGGCCCCGAGGGTGGAGTCGTCTGGCTGTCATGGCCTGGCTCTCCATGGACAACGCCGCGACCACGATGACGACGGATGCCAGGGTGGTGGGCGACGCTCCTGGAAGGACATCCTGTTGGGCAGGGGCCGCGCCTCCATCTACAAGACACCAGCGGCGGATACCTCCTCCTCCAGGCGCAGGAGCCGCTCCCCTTCACCGCATCATCACGGTGGCACGCGGTGTGGCCGCAGTCTGGAGCGGCGCCATGAGAAGCGCTCCAACGACCTCGCCGCCTCCGGCGCCACCCCGCCCCTGCCGCTGCGCCTTGCGACCCCGCCTCCGCCTCCGCCCTGCGCCGTCGACCCCATCGCGGACTTCTTCGCCAAGGCCAAGCAGCCACTCGAGATGCCCCCCAGAGTCGACTGCATGCAGTTCGAGCTTGACGCCACGATCGAGGCCACGCTCTCCGCGCCACTCGTCTTCTCCGCACCGAGCCCACCCCTCGCCCTCCGTGTGCAGCCTTCTTCCTCGACACTGGAGGTGCAGCTAGGCGCGGTCACTCGATGATTCAGTGACATGGCGATCACGCCGGAGGAATCTGCGGCACCGGACCACGCCCTCTTCATCGACCCGCCACCGCCACTCGTCAAGACACCCCCGCCGCGCAAGTCTGCACCACCCAAGTCTCGAACAAGGGCCCCCTCCGCCCCTATACGTCAGAGCGCCAGGCAGGCACATGTGAACTGCTCGATCCCACTGGCTGAGCGCACTGCATTCCGCATCGTTCGGGAGCTGGGGATGTTGGGACCAAAGCACAAGATGACCCCGGAGGCCGCTGAGGCGCTCGTCCGCCGCTTCAAGGAGCCCCTGACCGTCGACGACATCGCCTGCATCGCCAAGCTCACTCGCCTAGACGAGGCGGCCCTCCTTGTAGCTGCAGGCCTTGCTGGTCCTGACGGAGCTGCCACTGATGGCCAGTAGTTGCATATGTTAGTAGTCTCCATTAGTACTAGTCTCCGACGGTGGCTGACCGTCTGTCAGTTAGAGTTAGGATCTAGTTTCCCGATGATGCTCTGTAATTGTAGCTGTGGTTCGTCGAGTAGCTGGCGCCGGCGAGAGTTGGGGCCTATTGGTGGTCGCCGGCGCCCCCTGGTAGATTGGAAGTGTACCCGTGTTTCAGTATCATCAATTCAGTAAACCTTTCGAAGAAACTTTGGTGTCCCCATGATTGAAAACCTCAGTCCAATTCTCTCTTGGAATGTTCGGGGCCTGAATTCAACAGCTAGAAGAGCCGCTGTTGCTGAAATCGCTGTTTGCCATCGCCTGGGTATCCTATGTCTGCAAGAAACAAAAATCTCCACCTGGACTGCTGATTTGGCCAGAGAAGTTGGCAGTGCAAAACTCAGAGACTGCGTTGTGCTGCCTGCCCTAGATACTAGAGGGGGTGCTGCCATCTTCTGGGACCCTGATATTGTGGAGATCAACTCCCATGCAATTGGAGAGTTTGCTATAACTGCTCAAGTTAGACTCAAAGCTTCAGGCAAACCCTTCTGGTTGACTACCGTCTACGGGCCAACTGATGATGAGAGGAAAGAAGATTTCCTCACTCAAATAAGAAGCTCGGCCCCCAAGCTGGACAACCTTGGCTGATTAATGGAGATTTCAACACAATTTATGAAGCCAGAGACAAGAACAACGACCGAATAAACCGCAGAATCATGGGCAGATTCAGAAGTGCCATTGACTCGGCTGAACTCAGAGAGATCAAATGCAAAAACAGAAGATTTACATGGAGCAATGAACGAGACAGACCAACCCTGGAGAGCATCGACAAGTTTTTCTGTAACATCAGTTGGGAAGCCCTTTTCCCTTCAGTTATCCTGATGGCCACTTCTACGGCGTGCTCTGACCATTGCCCTCTCCTCCTGGTGGATGCCACCCCCAAGGAAAAAAGCAAAGTTCCGGTTTGAATCTTTCTGACCAAAATTCCCCCATTTTCATGAGACGGTGGACAGAGCTTGGAACAGGCCAGTCAACCACTCTTGCGCTTTCGTCAGGCTGAAGCTGAAACTTTTGAGAACAACAAAAGATCTGAAAATTTGGAGTAAGACACACTTCAGTGATGCAAGATTGCAGTTCCACATTGCTTCTGAAATCATTCTTCGCCTTGACGTCGCTCAAGAGACCCGTTTGCTGACCCCGCTTGAACTCGCACTGAGGAAGAAACTGAAAACTAGACTGCTTGGTCTTGCTGCTATCGAGCGAGTCAGAAAGAGACAGGCATCCAAAGTTACATGGCTGCGAGTGGGGGATGCAAACACAAAAAATTTCAATGCAAAGATAAACTCAAGGCGTCGCAAAAACTTTGTTGCTACATTGAAAACAAATGAAGGAGTGCTCACGGCACATGAGAACAAGGAAGATTGCATTTTTCAACACTTCAAGAACCTGCTCGGATCCAAGCAAGATTGCTCAAAAATGATCAATTGGAATGAGCTCCAGCTGCCATCAATTCAGGGTGGGGGACTGGACAACCCTTTCACCGAAGAAGAGATTTGGAATGCCATCAAAGCCATGCCCCCGGAAAAAGCTCCGGGCCCTGACGGCTTCAACGGTGTTTTCTTCAGAGCTTGCTGGTCGACGATCAAGCACGACATCCTTGCGGCCTTCCACCAGTTCCACCGCCTGGCAGGTGATTTCAAACCCCTAAACATGGCACTGGTTGCTCTCCTGCCAAAGAAGGATGGTGCTGAAACAGTGGCTGACTACCGTCCTATAAGCTTAATCCACTCCATGGCTAAGCTCATTGCGAAGGTGTTGTAGCTCCGGTTGTCACCTCTCATGAACCAGCTAATCTCCCCAGCACAGTCAGCCTTCATGAAATCCAAATGCATCCACGACAGTTTTCTTTATGTCCAAAATGCCGTGCGCTCTCTGCATCGTCGCAAAACACTTGCCCTTCTGATCAAGTTAGACATAGCCAAGGCCTTCGACAACGTCTCCTGGGAATACCTGCTGCAACTCCTAGCTAAGTTAGGATTTAGCGCTAGATGGAGGGACTGGATTTCGATGTTACTAGTTAGTTCTTCTTCAGCCTTCGTTCTAAACGGCTGCCCTGGACGCGCCATAGACCACCGTAGAGGGCTACGGCAGGGAGACCTGCTCTTGCCGTTGTTGTTCATCCTTGCAATCGACGTTCTGCATCGACTTTTAGAAAGGGCACAGGAGCAGGGCTTGCTCACCCCCCTGCCGGGTAGGATTAGAACTCTAAGAACTTGCCTCTACGCCGATGACGCCATGATCTTCGCCAACCCATCTCGTCAAGAAATCGACAACTTGCTCCTACTGCTTGACAACTTCGGAAAGGCCACGGGACTCCGCATCAACTTACAGAAATCATCAGTAGCACCCATTAGCTGTGAAGACATCGACCTTCAACACGTGCTACATGGATTTGGCAGCCCGGTCGTCGGCTTCCCCCTGCGCTACTTAGGACTCCCCATCACCACGTCCCGCGTCCGGCTAGTCCACCTGCAATTCATCCTCGATCGCATTAGAGCCAGACTAGCAGCATGGAAAGGACGACTCATGTCGATTGCAGGCCGTAGGGTTCTAGTCCGCTCCGTCCTAACGGCACTGCCTATCTTCGCTCTGACAGTGCTGCGGGCTCCCAAAAAGTTGCTCAAAGACAGAGACAAGTGTAGACGGCGCTTCCTTTGGGCTCAAGACGACGAACTCTCCGGCGGCAAATGCAAGGTCAACTGGCCCACAGTATGCTCCCCGACGGACTACGGGGGCCTCGGCGTTCTTGATCTGCAGCGGTTCGCGCGAGCGCTCAGACTACGGTGGCTTTGGTTCAACTGGCGCAGCCCTGACCGGCCCTGGGCGGGCTCGGAGCTGCCCTGCGACGACTCTGACAGTAAGCTTTTCGCTGCAGCAACAAAAGTGACTATTGGCAACGGGGAAACTGCTTCCTTCTGGCACTGTACCTGGCTGGGATCATCGACCTTGCGAGCTTCCTTCCCAGCTCTGTTTGCGCACGCGAGGAGAAAGAATAGAACAGTCAAAGAAGCCCTCTCGGCTGACGCTTGGATCCGAGACCTTGCCCATGGACGCACGGATGGCCTGCTACAGGATTTTCTTCGGCTGGCCAGGCGCATCCGTCTTGCCGCTGTTCAGCTGCAGCCGGGGACCCCGGACGAGATCACCTGGAAATTCACGGCTTCAGGGAACTACACCGCAGCATCAGCCTACAACATGCAACTCCTAGGCAGGATCAAATCCCCTATGCACAAGCTAATTTGGAATGCCTGGGCACCTGGAAAAATCAAGATATTCTGTTGGTTATTAAGCAAGCAACGAATCTGGTGCAATGACAGGCTACAAAGAAGAGGATGGCCAAACTGTTATTTCTGCCAACTATGTCTGAGAAACCTAGAAACGGCGACGCACCTCTTCTGGCAGTGCAACCTGGCCTGGGATGTTTGGCAGAGGCTGGCGACATGGAACGGTTGTGACGCCGTCGACCCGGTTAGATGGCAACCGATGACAAACTCCACGCTCATCGCCACCAAGATAATCAATGACACCAGCCCGACTTTCAGAAAAGCTGTCAATTCCCTCATCCTCCTGACTCTGTGGGAAATATGGAGAGAAAGAAACGATTGCACTTTCAGGGGCAAGGTGGCATCCGCCTCTCAGATAGTCTCATCCATCAGAAGAGCCATCGAGCTGTGGCGCGCTGCAGGCGCGACGAATCTAGAGCCCCCATTCGGGGACACGTTGGGAGATATGTAATTTGCCCAAACCCTAGTTTTTTCCCTTTCTCTCCGTTTTCTTTTCTCTTTAATCCTTGACCTACGGGTCACCCACCCCATGTTTTGTTTCCCACTTGCTCTCTGCTAAATCAATGCAAAGCCAGGAATCCCTGGATCTTTCAAAAAAAAAACGATTCTTTATTCTTTTGGGAACTTCCGGGCTACATGTCTACAAGCTTCTCGAAACTAAACTGAAGAATCAAGTAATGCTACCGCTAAATAAGATTTCTGAAGATGAATTCCAGATAGAATAGTACGAGATATAATAACAATGCGACACCACAATGATTTTAGTTCACGTGATTTGTGTTAATCAAAAGGTAAAGCTGTATCAAATACAAACTACATGTCCAATCCAGGTCAGATTGATAAAGCAGGAGCAATACCATTTGCCTTGTGAACATGATGCTTGGATGGGTAAGTCCTCACTATTGTACGATGAAGCATTTTGCCATGGCAGGAACCCTGATGGGTGCTTGTGCACAGGTTGCACTAAGCTTGGAAATTATAAGCAAATCGTAGCACAAAAATGGGCTCAGTTTCTCAGAAACAAGAGAAACTATCAAACAACTGCATGACTATCATCGCACTTGTGTCAGTTCATGCACATAAACAAGAGCTTCACTAGGTTTAGTTTTGTAGTACCATAGTTGATCTTGCCTTCCTATGATAAGACTTTGTATTATCTATTCATTTTGCGGTCCGGTGGGCATACTGCTACATAGTGTGAGTGTTTTTGCAGAAAAGGCATCACTTGATTATTATTTTTCAAATCGCAGTGATGACAAAATATAACTTATCACATCATGAATAACTTATGTTCGTGGTACCATTAATGTGTTACTGTTCTCACAATAATATACTGAATATAATCTGTATTCTCTTAGAGAAGTCCTCTTTTATTTACCATTCCTTTAAGGATGCTATTTCTTATTTGAGTAAAATGCATCATAAGAGCATCTCCAATAAATGATGTAGATGCACAAATAACTAACTTATACATCTCCAAGACCCAAAAACACATCTCCAACAGATGATGTAGATGCAAAAAAAAAAACATCACCCTCCTCCACATGATGTAAAATACAACACCTAGAGATGCAAATGTGCATCTCCACCTACAGGCGATGTAAAACAGGTGGTCGGGCGCCAACCGTCCAACTAATTTCATTTTCATTCCGCCCACCAGCCTGACGCCCGCTCGACGGTTGCCACCTCCGCCGCCGCCGCTGCTTGCCCGTCCATCTCTGACCGCACCGGCCTATCCCCACCGTCGTCTCGTAGCAGTATCGGTGGTGGCAACCTCGTCGCCGTATTGACGGCAGCAGCCGCCAATTCAATTTCGGCCACTGATACGATTCGAAGTCGCGTGAGCTCCGGCTGTCGTAATGTCGTCGACGGCGTGGTCGCTGGTGCTTCTACTAAGCGTGACTCATCGCCTATTGCCAGCCCGCCTCCGTTGTTAGTTTTTCTTCTTCCCACCGCGACGCCGCTTGCCCGTGTGCGGAGCCGCCGCGGTGTTCTCCTGCAGGGTCGTCGCTGCCCGTAGTTGCTCTCTAGTTGCCGCTCACACAAGCCGTCGGCCAACCGTTGCCTGACTCGCCGCCGACTGGTTTCTTCCACCTCACACACAAGGTGTTCGAGCAAATTCCCGCAAGGTAAAAAAAAACCGTGCAAACTATCAGTTTTTATCAGCGCGAAGATATAGTTTTGACAGTGATTTCCATATTGTAGATGAGCTCGTGCGACTCCTCATTTGTGGAAGATTCCTCGTCCGATGAGGAATTTGATTTGACTGAAGGAGAAGACATTTCTATGCTAGTGGCAATGCACAAGCGGCGAAGCATGATGGTTCCATGTTTGGCCGTCAGTTCATTTGGAGAGAATGGGTTGAGGTGCACGAGAGGTCGATGCGCAACTACTTTGGTAAACCACCCGTTTTTTCAGAGAGGTACTTCTGACGCTGATTCAGGATGTCCAAAGATTTGTTCATCCACATTTGCAATTCGGTGAAGTAGCATGATTGATCCTTCAAGCAGAGGAGGAATTGTGTCAGGTTGCTTGGACATAGCACCGAGCAAAAGATCATTGCCGCTTTGTGCATGATGCCCTATGGTGTTCCGACAGACTACATTGATGACAGTTTGGCAATGGAAAAGAGCACTTCTATCTTATATGTCAAATAACTTGCACAGACTATTGTAGAAGTGTTTGGTCCACAGTATTAGAGAGCACCCAATGCTCAATATACTTAGAGGCTTTTGGAGATGAACAAAGCCCATGAGTTTCCAGGTATACTAGGGACCGTCGATTGCATGCATTGGAAGTGGAAGAATTATCGCAAATCATGGCATGGACAGTTCAAGGGTCGCGGGAAGGGTGCCACCGTCATTCTTGAGGTCGTTGCCGATCAAGAAACATGGTTTGGCATTCATATTTTGGGATGTCTGGATCCTGCAATGACATTAATGTGCTCGACCGGTCACGTCTTTTTGCCAAGTTAGCAAATGAAGAATCTCCACTAGTGGCCTTTGAAGCAAATGGCCGCACATACAACTATGGGTACTATCTTGCGAATGGGATCTACCCGAGATGGAGCACTTTTGTCAAGCCAATCCAAAAAAACCAAGGTAAGAAAGAACTCTACTTTCACAATGCTCAAGCGGCAGTTAGGAAAGATGTTGAGAGGGCATTTGAGATTTTGCGATCCCAATTTGCTATTTTGCGAGGACCATCCAGATTCTGGGATCAAAAAAACCTTTGGTATATCATGACTGCTTGTGTGATCATGTATAATATGATCATTGACAATGAGCGTGGCAAGATTTAGATTACACATTCTACAGACGAATGGGCGTACGCGTTGTGCCGATGAGAAAAGAGGAGCGAATGAGATGTTTCATGAAGGTGTACAATGAAATTAGAGACTCTGGTGTGCATGATGAACTTCAGAAAGATTTGATGGAGGAATACTGGATATGGCATGGCAAAAGAACCGCCTAGTTTCTTTGTTGTGTTGTGCAAGAACTTTGTTGTATTTGTGTTGCATTTCATGTTGTGGATTTGATGAATTAGGTAATAATTTGATATTGTGGACATGTGAAAAATCTAAGTTCAATTCGTTTTTTATTCAATTTGTGTGGCTGTACACAGCCGCGCGGCCGTCGGCTGCTTTTTACATCTTCATTTAGATCATCTATTGGAGTTGGAGATTTACATCACCAATATACATCATCTATTGGACTTGGCTCTTTTTTGGAGATGTAAAGTGGACTTTTTGGTGATGCAAATTATACAACACCTAATTTTACATCTCCAAATTTGCATCATCTATTGGAGATGCTCTGAGTCCTAAAACTATTGAAGGTGTGTCAGTTTAGTTCTATAACTTTGAAACTGTTATTTTGGGTCCTAAAACTATTGCAGTTGTGTTAGTTTAGTCCTATAAATTTGAAACTGCTGGTTTGAGTCCTAAAACTATTGAAGGTATGTCAGTTTAGTCCTATAATTCCGAAACTACAGTTTTGGATCCCAAAACTCATGATGGCACCAATCATATTAGATATCCCTGCAATAAAGGTGGCAGACTTAGGGAAGGGTGTATATACATTTGCTCAATTATCTATGAGTTGTTGCAGTACGAAATTGGAAAATCGGTATATACATTTAGCGGACTCCTCCCAGAAGTGACGAAGAGCCATGCGGACGGCCATCTCCTTCTCCACAGATTGGTACTATCCGTCATGACCGAGAAGGTTGAACATTGCCGGAAGGGAGTTTAGCATAAAGTGGAGTGACTAGGGTTTGATCCAGGATGAGGATGATGACGAATATACGTGGGGTCAGAATGGATCAGTGTGGACCGAATCCGTCGTAGCGTATGTGTCCGGACACGTCCAGGCCTCATCATATCCGCCCCAGATTTGGGCGGAATATGAGGGGTGCCGGTCAGCACAGAGGCCAGTTTGAGGCATTTAGCTGGTCACAATTTTATGACCGGTCAGTGACCGGGCCGGCTGCCCGTACGTATAGGTGGTTTTGAGGAGCCCGGTTGTAGATGCTCTAACTCCTTAGGGCATCTCCAACGCCCGACCCACAAATTTCCTCCCGCACCAATTGTCCATGGACATGGGGATTCAGCCCGTGGTCACGGATGTGAGAGATGACCATCCAACGCTGCCTGCATACATGTGGCATCCTTAGTTTTTTTAGAAGTCTGCACACTCAAATAGCCGATACATAGAGTTCAGATGTTCAAATAGCAGCATACATAGAGTACATATGTTCAAATAGCCGCATGCTGCAGTAGTTCAAATTTAAAAAGAAAAATTAAATATTACACTCCAACATTCTTGTCCCCTTTAACCGACCACAGATACTCCATCAGATCTCCCTTCAACTGCTCGTGAGTTGGTCGATGTCAAATTTTTTGATGGAATAAACTCTTAAATGTGTCTGCATCCTAGTCTGGAAGTTCGATAGAATCGTCCATATTTTCAAATTCTAGAGCTGCGACAACATACTCACCCTCATCCTCGACGATCAAGTTGTGTATGATCACACAATATGTCATCACCTCCCACAAGGTCTCCAGATCCATTGTTTAGCATGTTCACGAACAACTAAAAAACTTCAAATGCCCTCTCGACATCCTTTCTAGCTGCTTCTTGTCTTTGGCAAAGTGAGACTTTTGCTGACCAACTGGGTAGAGATGGTGCTAACAAAGCTAGCACATGGAGGACAGATACCGTAAACCATATAGTAGCCCATTTTGTACTCATATTCATTGACAGTATAGTGGAAAGGAGAAACTTTACCTTCAGTCAGCCTCGCAAACAACGATGAACACTGTAGCACATTGATGTCATTGCGAGACCCAGGCATGCCAATGAAAGCGTGCCAAATCCAAAGATCATGTGGTGCAACTACTTCAAGAATGATGATGGGTTTTTTAACATGATCCTGATATTGCCCTTGTAAAGCCTTCAGGCAGTTTTTCCATTTTCAATATATGCAGTTAGAGATACAGGAAAACCTGGGCACCCTCTTGCTTCTGAGATTGCCAAGAGCCTCTCATTGTCTGCCACAGTTGGTTCTCTCAGATACTAAGGTCCAAACACCTCTACCATGGCATCTTTGCATGTGCTCTCAGACATCCGTAGGTACTTGTCCCATAAATCAGTGGTCGTGCCATATGCAGCATCCGGAGTGCGATCGTGTACTTTTGGTTACCAAAGAACCCAATCGTTCCCACGATGTCCTTCTTGAAGGCGAAGTAGTTATCATAGGACCGGATGCCATGGTACAAACAATCAAAGACAGTCTTGCACATCCGAAAACGCAGGCGAAAATGGTCAGCGAAGAGTGCATCGGAGGCAAAGCAGTCGGCCATCAGTGTCAAATGGCCGCGAGCCCTGTTGTGGTTGAGCACTCGATGACCCTTGATTGATCCCTTGAAACTGAGAACATACTCCTCCGCACGCTCCGCGTCTTTAAGGACTGCATGCATCATCAAAGTCTCATCTGTGTAGTCCTCCTCGTCGGGCGAGCTGTTGGACGACTCGACATAGCGCTTGTTTGTGTACTCTAAATTGGAATCCATTGCTTGAAAGAAGAAGGAATGATTTTTTCAGCTCTGGCAATTCATTGAACAGTTGCCGGGCATGGTGAGCATAGCAGTAGCAGATTGTACCTGGCGGGTCGGTCGGAGGAGAGGGGTTGAAGGACGACGAAGGAGAAGCGGGGTGGATCCCGGATGGATCGCTGGAGGTGACGGAGACATAGAGTTCCGGCAGGGGTGTGGCGTGGCGGCCAGGGTGGTGGAGCGGTAGCGAAGGCAAGAGAGAAAGAACGGAGGGGAGAAAATAGGGAGGATGGAGTCACGGGGGCCGTGAAGGGTTTTAGGTGAGCCAGGTGTGTCGAAGGCCTATGTGGCTGTTGTCCGGACTCCCACAAAGCCCCCATATTTGTGTCGGATTTACCGAAAAAAATACATCAGGACCGCTTGACGGAACGATACAGTCCGGTATTGGATGTCAAACCGTGTCTGGACCGCATGGTATTGCGGACGATTCGAGGATCCCCTTTGCGAGAGTTGCTAATTAACTCGCACAGGTTGCTGCCTCGTGAGTTTTCACGCACGGTTTCTTCGCTTGTCGCCTCCACTCTCCTGCTAGTTTGCTGAGGTTGGTGCCTTGTGAGTTGTGAGGACGAGGTTGTGGCATGCAACACATAACGATAGTTGGAGCACAACAAATGGCTTCCGGACAACGGGAGCAAGCATGGCTAGCCACAAGTAGCGCCCGAGCCGTTGCCGGCCATGGCCGCGTTGTCTTCGGTCAGAGCTCACCATGCCAATCTTGGGACTGCACCGGTGGCAGACGACACAGCCGAATCTGCGTATGCTGCTCCATCCAATTAGGATGCACGAGTAACTGCACGCTATGACCCTACAATATATGGACTGGAAAACGACTTTTGAATGGAAATTTGATTCTTTTGTTTCCTGTATACGTATACTACGGCTCACCACTGGAACAGAGTGTATCCGGTTCAACATGGTCGCGAGGTACTGGAAGGTTCTTCTTGAGCGGTGCGTGCTGTCGCGGCGAGGTTCGTCCCTGCGTGAGCGGCGGGCACATGTGCGACTAACTTTATCGCGGGCGCGCCTTGAACTCCGTCGCCGGCAGGCTAGGGGTGCAGACGCCGGGTGCAGCCAGTTTCCATGGTCGAGCGTGGAGAAACCGTGTGATGGTTTGTGGCGCAAAACATGATTGTGATGTGCTTTTTACGTTGAGCTGGTAATCAAGAAGATGCATTATTTTTCAAAGAAAGAGAATCAATCAATCAGGATCAAGCTTCCGGCGAGAAAACGGTGGTAGTAACAACCACACATTCGAAAGATGGTTAATAAACTATTTAGTGCTATGACTGGTGAAAAGGAAAAAAGACTTTTGCAAAGAGAATCGCTACCACGGAGTACCCCAGAAGCAACAGCGAGTGGCTGTGCCTCCGTCTGGGCCGGAGCAGGGCATTGGCATGTTGAGCGCTGTGATTGGCGCAGCCGTCCGTGGTGTATGGTACGCTGCTACGGAGGAGACGCCCCACCCCAGGGCAAGGACCTGGACCGGACCGCAGTTACCAAACTGGTGATTGCTAGCATCAGAGATGCTCCTGCTTCTTTTGACGGCAGTCTGTCCCTTGCCACTTCCGAAGATGGGGTCGTGCTTGCTCCCTCTGTTTTGTTTTTGGGATGACGCTCGAGATTCACCTCTGACCAACACAGCTGGGTGCCCTTCCCTCAAAAAGAATAAAAAAAGCTGGGTGCCCTTCCCTCAAAAAGAAAAAGAAAAAGCTGGGTGCCCAATCACGTCCATGGACCCCGATATCTCTTGGGAGATGAAGCACCACATGAATCAATCAGAGGACCTGGATCACTGAAAATGCATCTTAAGGTTCCATCCACTTCCAGTGCCTGTCCAATCCTAACTCCCCTCCCCGCGTGCTCCCTCCTCGGCGACAACCAAACCCTAGCCATGGGTTTCTTCAACGGCTCCGGCAAGAGCAAGGGGAAGTTCACCCCCGACGCTTCCTCCTCCTTCGCCGCCGCCTACCCACCCCGCCAGGCAGCGCCTGCACATTCCGGTGCACCAGGCGCGGTGGCACTGGCTGTACAGGCAACCAGTGCCGTACCCAGACGTCACGCTGCCGCACGATTGGCATTTGGATCCGCAGCGGATCCCGGTGCCGTGATTGCAGCGGGCGCACATCTAGGAGGTGCGCAGGCGGCGGGAGCTCCTCACGCCGGAGCAGCGTCGGATGCTGGCGTACGCGCCAAACTCCCCCGATTGGGAGGTGTGGTTTGCTCTCGAGCATGAGGATGTTGCTCTTGAAGGCCATGAGATTGCCCCAAAGAAGAAGAAGAAGGAAGAAAAGGCCAGTAGGATGTTGCTCTTGGGTATAAAATTGATTGGTTTAGCTGTAACTATTGTGTCGAGTTTTGCTACACCCACGGGATATTACATGCTACTAGGATTACGGGATGATTTGTCTATTTTTTAATTGGGCTTCAGTAAATGTGCCGCGCCCACCCTAAAATTGGGGATGTTTAGGTAGGTGGAAGAAGGTTGTGTAAGGGTACTTAGATGCTTTACTTAAGTCTAGCATTTTAGCTATTGTGTCCTCTAATTACTTTGCCTCAAATTTGTAGGCACAGTATTGTTGCTTTGGAAATGTTTTTGGATCTCCTTTGATGTCTAATGATTCTCACCTGCCTTATTGCCATTGATTAACTAATTTCTCACTCTCTCTCTCTCTCTCTCTCTAGCTGCCCAAAGTTTGTGCAACGTGCACTCTGCTCTCATGTTCTCCTTGTTGCCTTTCTCTGCTTTTAGCCCTGTCCATGGCAACAAATCACCATAGATGAGCAGTGCCGCATCACTCAGCGACGCCGCTGTAGTCCCTCTTTATTGAAGTCATTTTCCTCTTAGATTTTTGGCTAAGCTAGCTGCCCCAGTGCTCCACTTTCTTATTTGCTGGTGATGATCTTGCTGCCAGGGTTTACGGTTTGGTGATTCTTCTATCCCTCCATCTTGTTATGTGCTTGTGTGTCGCCTGTGCCTACACTAGGTTGGGTCTTTTTTTTTAGTGAGCTAGCTGCTACAGTTCCGTTCATTTATTTGTAGGACGCAGATGATAGATATGCTGCCATGGGATCAGGTCTTTACCTTATTTTCGGTCTCTGTCTGCGTGTATCCATGCCATTGTTTATACAGTACGTCGTTTAAGCTCATTTACTTGCTTCTTTCTAGCATGGAAGCGGCGCACCGACCGAGAGAGCGCCACCCCCGCCGCTTTCCGGTACAGGCGACTACCGCGCGTTCAAACAACAAGATGGCACGCGGTCGGCGAGGCGTCTCCTCCGGCGCTACCCATCCGCCCCTCGGCCGCCCATCGGTGTTATACAAACCGTTTCCCCGGCCATAGCCACGGGCATCCCTCTCCGCACCACTCCCCGCCATGGATCCCTCCGCAACCAAAGCTCTCTGGGACGGGCTGGCGTCGGAGCAGAAGAAGGCCATGGCCGCCATTGCTGCCGACTGGCAGGACAGCAGGCATCCGGAGAACGCCTCCGACGACGACGTGAAAATGGAGGACGCCTCCGACGCCGAGCCAACGCCACCCTCCTCTTCCTCCGCGGCACCCTCCTCCTCCGCTCCACCTTTGCCGGTTATTGAACCATGACCATCGGCGAGGCCCGTGCCCATTATATGGACATGGTGCGGGAAGAGCAATTCCGAGAGGCGCAGGCCAACGCCAACTACAACCACAACCTCCTCCAAGAGCATCCGCAAACGGAGGAGCAGGTCACCGCCGACAGGGCGGTCGCGCCGGACGCGGACCTGGCAAAGCAGGAGGCCCTGCTCGAGTCCTACCGCTCTGCCCAAGAGGTCCGCCTCGCCCGCTGGCGGTACCGGGAATGGGTGGTGGGAGGTGGCGGCTGCGGCTGCGGCAAGGAGTGTGACGACGAGGCGGGCGAGGCGTTGTTCGGTAACATCAACGACGAGGAGTCCGCGCCCTGGCGCCCCGACCACGAAAAAGCCGGCACGTACGCGGGCGCTGCCGGCAACGAGGAAGATAGTGCACGGTAGGATGCCACCACAATGCAGAACAACGACAACCTCCTGCATGCGCCCATCAAACGCTATCCAGTGCCAAGACCCGCTGCACCTTGCCACCAAGACTCGTCGTCGTCAATATTGTAGATGGAACGTCACCCCACCTTGGTCACCACACGAGAAGTATATGGAGACATGCGCCCAACCACCAAACCAAACACTTGTCCCTTCAGTCAATCTACAACCCCAAGATGATGCCCCGATGGGGTAACGATGCAGGAACCTCGCCATAATCCGATCCGCAAAGCCTGAATCTAGGTTCCCATCGGGGCATACAAGGAACGCGAATAGCCCCACAACGCCTCCAACGAGGTAACGATGACTGCGGGCGTCGCCGTTGACGATTTTGGCCGAGGCCGAACCAAGCTTTCGCTGGCGAATCCACGCCCATCCCTGGCTAGACCACCAGATCGGCCTCCTCCATTATCCAGCACGCCCGTGGGTGACGTATGCTACCAAGAAACCGTAGACCGGAGCTGCCCCATCGCCCGGACCCGTCGCCCCGCCTGGGTGAGCCATCATGACAGATGGGCCCTCACCACTATGCCGCCGACGCCGGACGACACACACGTCCAGGACACCCGCGCGGATCTCCGCCGCAATAGCATCCCGGAGCCGCGGCGGAGTAAGGCCTCGCCGCCGCCATCATCCCCTGCCTGGGCTTTGCCTCGCGGAGCTCCATTGGCGGCTTGAAGCCCTAGATTGGATCGGAAGGGTAGTGAACGAGAGTGAGGAGATTGGAAGGGAGGAGATCAGCATGGAGAGGGTGGAGAGAGAGGCGGCGGCGGCTCCTCTGGTTTCGTATCCGCTTATCCTATCTACCGGTAGACCCTGCTGCCGCCTAGTGTGTTAACGTGTTTCAACAAGAGTCTGGTCTACAGTAGTGAAAGATTAATAAGACTTCAGATATTCGTTTGCCGAAAGTAGAAATGACACCAGTTTGGTCTAAATGTATATGTAGTTTGTCTAAAGTACAGATGGCAGAAATGTGTTGACAGGAAGATTTCAGAGGGAAGGAGAGCATGCGAAATATAAACTCAAGAAGATGAATTACTTTTCAAAGAAAGAGAATCAATCAATCAGGATCAAGCTTCCGGCGAGAAAACGGTGGTAACAACCACACATCCGAAAGATGGTTAACAAACTATTTAGTGCTATGACTGGTGAAAAGGAAAGAAAAAAAAGGCACAAAAAGAATAGACTTGAGTGCTGTGATTGGGGCAGCCGTCCGTGGTGTATGGTACAGCCCTCTGCCCCGGCCGGAGCAGGCCACTGGCATGTTGAGCGCTGTGATTGGCGCAGCCGTCAGTGGTGTATGGTACTTCCTCCATTCCAAAATATAATGCACCCGTACTTCCTGAGGTCAAACTTTGATTATAAATTTAACGAACGAGACCGACTGCGGCGGAAGAAAAAGTTACATAATTAAAAACTTCTTTCGAATGCGAATTCACTGATATAACTTTTGCCCCCGCCGGTCTTGATAATTAAATTTATGATCAAAATTGAAGTACGGGGATAAAAGAAGCACTACATTATGAAACGGAGGGAGTAGTATGGTACGCTGGTGCTATGGAGGAGACGCCCCACCCCAGGGCAAGGACCTGGACCGCAGTTACCAAACTGGTGATTGTCAGCATCAGAGATGCTCCTGCTTCTTTGTATGGCAGTCTGTCCCTTGCCACTTGCGAAGATGGGGTCGTGCTTGTTCGCTCTGACGAACACAGTTTGTTTTTCTTCCTCTTTTTGAGATCAGCTGGCCAACATGTACGTACTCCTATGTGAGTGCCCAATCACATGTTGCATAGTGAGTGAACCCCATCCATGCACGCGGCGCGCCCACCGGACGGACCGACCGACGGACAAGAGGGCAGCTGTTCCTTTCTCTGCTCTGCTCCTCTATCTACATTTATCTGACTCCTCTTTCACCAACAGGGAACAGTACCCTTCTGCAACTTGGTCTGCTCCAACACCTCCATTCTCCAAACAAGCTGCCTGACCCAGTCTGGCTGCGAGGCCCAGACCACCTTTCTTTCTGCTAGGCGCCACAAGATCGGCCCCGGTGCCCGCGCCCTCCCTCCGGCAGCAGCAGCGGCGCGTCGGAGACCGCAAATCGTCTCATCAGACTGCCGTCGCCGATATACGTACAACTACTATAGTAGAGGAAATGGAACCGGTGGCATCGATTATTGATGCAAACGTAGTATGGCGCAGAGCCTTCTCCAGTTCAGGCAGATACTGTATCAAGTTAGCATCTAGACCTGACATGCACATTCTTCAGTTCAAAGTGGACGTACAATTCCCTTCCTTTTCCCAGATTTGATTAATTCCTTTTTCAATATATGCTGATCCATAATTAAATGAAGTGATTGTGCTCCAACTTTGTAATAAGTTGTTCATTAAACTGCACTGCACTGCACTTTGTAAAGAGCAGAAACCACTGTTGTAAACTAAAAAGAACGGACACCTGCACTTTCTTGTGGCTAGGATTGGGCTCTGAACTTTTTAGTTATGGATCGGGGTGGGTATGGGCGGCTGTCAGACCATTCCCAGGTTCAAATATATAGTATGCTATATCAAATGAATGTAGAATGTTCACCACTGGGCTCACAAGTCTCCACCTCATCAAACTAGCCAAAGCTATTTTGCTAAAAGAAAATAAGCATATACAGTAAGATGGATAGCGAAAGTTATCTATGTGTCTTATAGCAAATTCTTTTTCCACACCATGCAATGAAAAGATAGCCATCTATTACACTGCTATAGAAGAAACAAAATGCTGGTGATGGTATGCTGAAATATACCACTATCTACCAACCATAGAAAAACAGCTAAAGGTTTCTGCCATGCTCATAAATTATGGAAAATGTACTTCGGATCTTAATGTGTTACATGTGAGTTCATTTTGATATACATACCACATTGCGTGGGAAGGAAAAATGGTGAGTAAATGTATCACATACTTTCTATTCTTAAGAAAAGTTAAAGATAAAAACATTTTATCTGTCCGTAGAGTATGTGTACTAAAGTTTGACCATGCATGGACAGCTACTACCACATATAATTCATTACCATGCCTTCAATCACTATATATAAATGTCTTGGGAGTTTGTTAGTACCAAAACAAATACCAAAATACATAGCAGCGCAACATAGGTAAAGTAAGGACCCAAAAACTATTTGTGTTGCTTATGAAGAATTGGACAGTTTCACAAGTATATATCAAGGCAATCTATATTATAATGGCAAAGGAAAGTGCAACTTATGCAGTAAGTAGGAAACCGAGCCTCATAGATATCATATATGTCAACAATACGGGAACTAGGGTCCCCCCGGGCCTGCTGGAATGGGTAGAACTCGGCGCCATAAGACCCAAGGAGCAAGGGCATATGAATGGGCACCAAGGGCCAGTGCTCGGAGCTCCCCTGATACAATCTCTCATCTAACTTAGGCAAGGCAATCGCGCATTGCCCCCGAGCACCCTCAAGCCCTTGGGCTCCACGGTTCTGTTGGAAATATGCCCTAGAGGCAATAATAAATTGATTATTATTATATTTCCTTATTCATGATAATTGTTTATTATCCATGCTAGAATTGTATTGATAGGAAACTCAGATACATGTGTGGATACATAGACAACACCATGTCCCTAGTAAGCCTCTAGTTGACCAGCTCGTTGATCAATAGATGGTCATGGTTTCCTGACCATGGACATTAGATGTCGTTGATAACGAGATCACATCATTAGGAGAATGATGTGATGGACAAGACCCAATCCTAAGCATAGCACTAGATCGTGTAGTTCGTATGCTAAAGCTTTTCTAATGTCAAGTATCATTTTCTTAGACCATGAGATTGTGCAACTCCCGGATACCGTAGGAGTGCTTTGGGTGTGCCAAACGTCACAACGTAACTGGGTGGCTATAAAGGTACACTACAGGTATCTCCGAAAGTGTCTGTTGGGTTGGCACGAATCGAGACTGGGATTTGTCACTCCGTGTGACGGAGAGGTGTCTCTGGGCCCACTCGGTAGGACATCATCATAATGTGCACAATGTGATCAAGGAGTTGATCACGGGATGATGTGTTACGGAACGAGTAAAGAGACTTGCCGGTAATGAGATTGAACAAGGTATCGGGATACCAACGATCGAATCTCGGGCAAGTATCGTACCGATAGACAAAGGGAATTGTATACGGGATTGATTAAGTCCTTGACATCGTGGTTCATCCGATGAGATCATCGTGGAACATGTGGGAGCCAACATGGGTATCCAGATCCCGCTATTGGTTATTGACCGGAGAACGTCTCGGTCATGTCTGCATGTCTCCCGAACCCGTAGGGTCTACACACTTAAGGTTCGATGACGCTAGGGTTATAAAGAAAGTTAGTATGTGGTTACCGAATGTTGTTCGGAGTCCCGGATGAGACCCCGGACATCACGAGGAGTTCCGGAATGGTCCAGAGGTAAAGATTTATATATGGGAAGTCCTGTTTTGGTCATCGGAAAAGTTTCGGGTTTTATCGGTAACGTACCGGGACCACCGGGAGGGTCCCGGGGGTCCACCAAGTGGGGCCACCAGCCCCGGAGGGCCACATGGGCTGTAGAGAGTGCTCCTTGGCCTACATGGGCCAAGGGCACCAGCCCCAAGAGGCTCATGCGCCTAGGGTTACAAGAAGGGAAGAGTCCCACAAGGGGAAGGCACCCCCTAGGTGCCTTGGGGAGGAGGGATTCCTCCCTTGGCCGCCGCCCCCCTAGGAGATTGGATCTCCTAGGGCCGGCGCCCCCCCTTGGGCCCCCTATATATAGTAGGGGAGATGGAGGACTTCTTACCTTTTGCCTTTGGTGCAGCCCTTCCCCTCTCCCAAGTCCTTCTCCTCTCCCGTGGTGCTTGGCGAAGCCCTGCAGGATTGCCACGCTCCTCCACCACCACCACGCCGTTGTGCTACTGCTGGATGGAGTCTTCCTCAACCTCTCCCTCTCTCCTTGCTGGATCAAGGCATGGGAGACGTCACCGGGCTGTACGTGTGTTGAACGCGGAGGTGCCGTCCGTTCGGCACTAGGATCATCGGTGATTTGAATCACGACGAGTACGACTCCATCAACCCCGTTCACTTGAACGCTTCCGCTTAGCGATCTACAAGGGTATGTAGATGCACTCTCCTTCCCCTCGTTGCTGGTTTCTCCATAGATAGATCTTGGTGACACGTAGGAAAATTTTGAATTTCTGCTACGTTCCCCAACAGTGGCATCATGAGCTAGGTCTATTGCGTAGATTCTATGCACGAGTAGAACACAAAGTAGTTGTGGGCGTTGATTTTGTTCAATATGCTTGCCGTTACTAGTCTTATCTTGATTTGGCGGCATCGTGGGATGAAGGGGCCCGGACCAACCTTACACGTACGCTTACGTGAGACCGGTTCCACCGACTAACATGCACTAGTTGCATAAGGTGGCTGGCGGGTGTCTGTCTCTTCCACTTTAGTCGGATCGGATTCGATGAAAAGGGTCCTTATGAAAGGTAAATAGAAATTGGCATATCACGTTGTGGTTTTTGCGTAGGTAAGAAACGTTCTTGCTAGAAACCCATAGCAGCCACGTAAAACATGCAAACAACAATTAGAGGACGTCTAACTTGTTTTTGCAGGGTATGCTATGTGATGTGATATGGCCAAAGGATGTGATGAATGATATATGTGATGTATGAGATGATCATGTTCTTGTAATAGGAATCACGACTTGCATGTCGATGAGTATGACAACCGGCAGGAGCCATAGGAGTTGTCTTTATTTATTTATGACCTGCGTGTCAACTTAAACGTCATGTAATTACTTTACTTTATTGCTAAAGCGTTAGCCATAGTAGTAGAAGTAATAGATGACGAGACAACTTCAAGAAGACATGATGATGGAGATCATGGTGTCATGCCGGTGACAAGATGATCATGGAGCCCCAAGATGGAGACCAAAGGAGCTATATGATATTGGCCATATCATGTCACTATTATTTGATTGCATGTGATGTTTATCATGTTTATGCATCTTGTTTGCTTAGAACAACGGTAGTAAATAAGATGATCCCTCATTAAAATTTCAAGAAAGTGTTCCCCCTAACTGTGCACCGTTGCGACAGTTCGTTCGTTTCTAAGCACCACGTGATGACCGGGTGTGATAGATTCCAACGTTCACATACAACGGGTGTAAGACAGATTTACACATGCAAAACACTTAGATTGACTTGACGAGCCTAGCATGTACAGACATGGCCTCGGAACACAGAAGACCGAAAGGTCGAGCATGAGTCGTATGGTAGATACGATCAACATGAAGATGTTCACCGATGTTGACTAGTCCGTCTCACGTGATGATCGGACACGGCCTAGTTGACTCGGATCATGTAATCACTTAGATGACTAGAGGGATGTCTATCTGAGTGGGAGTTCATAAGATGAACTTAATTATCCTGAACATAGTCAAAAGGTCTTCGCAAATTATGTCGTAGCTCACGCTATAGTTCTACTGTTTAGATATGTTCCTAGAGAAAATTTAGTTGAAAGTTGATAGTAGCAATTATGCGGACTAGGTCCGTAAACTGAGGATTGTCCTCATTGCTTCATAGAAGGCTTATGTTCTTAATGCACCGCTCAGTGTGCTGAACCTCGAACGTCGTCTGTGGATGTTGCGAACATCTGACATACACATTTTGATAACTACGTGATAGTTCAGTTAAACGGTTTAGAGTTAAGGCACCGAAGACGTTTTGAAACGTCGCGAAACATATGGGATGTTTTGGGGGCTGAAATTGGGATTTCAGGCTCGTGCCCACGTCAAGAGGTATAAGACCTCCGACGATTTTCTTAGCCTACAAACTAAGGGAGAAAAGCTCAATTGTTGAGCTTGTGCTCAGATTGTCTGAGTACAACAATCATTTGAATCGAGTGGGAGTTGATCTTCCAGATGAGATAGTGATGTTTCTCCGAAGTCATTACCACCAAGCTGCTAGAGCTTCGTGATGAACTATAACATATCGAGGACATATATGATGATCCTTGAGATATTCGCGATGTTTGACACCGCAAAAGTAGAAATCAAGAAGGAGCATCAATTGTTGATGGTTGATGAAACCACTAGTTTCAAGAAGGGCAAGGGCAAGAAGGGATACTTCATGAAACGGCAATTCAGCTGCTGCTCTAGTGAAGAAACCCAAGGTTGAACCCAAACCCGAGACTAAGTGCTTCTGTAATAAGGGGAACAGCCACTGGAGCAGAATTACCCTAGATACTTGGTAGATTAGAAGGCTGGCAAGGTCGATAGAAGTATATTGGATATACATTATGTTGATGTGTACTTTGCTAGTACTCCTAGTAGCACCAGGGTATTAGATACCGGTTCGGTTGCTAAGTGTTAGTAACTCGAAATAAAAGCTACGGAATAAATGGAGACTAGCTAAAGGTTAGCTGACGATATGTGTTGGAAGTGTTTCCAATGTTGATATGATCAAGCATCACACGCTCCCTCTACCATCGAGATTGGTGTTAATTAACCTAAATAATTGTTATTTGGTGTTTGCGTTGAGCATAGACGTGATTGGATTATGTCTATCGCAATACGGTTATTCATTTAAGGAGAATAATGTTTACTCTGTTTATTTGAATAATACCTTCAATGGTCTTGCACCTAAAATGAATGGTTTATTGAATCTCGATCGTAGTGATACACATGTTCATGCCAAAAGATATAAGATATTAATGATAGTACCACATACTTGTGGCACTGCAACTTAAGTCATATCGGTATAAAACGCATGAAGAAGCTCCATGTTGATGGATCTTTGGGCTCACTCGTTTTTGAAAAGTTTGAGACATGCGAACCATGTCTATTGGTGTATATGCAGGAAGAAACTCCATGCAAATGGACCGTTTGGACTCTCTTGATTTTGAATCACTTGAGACATGCAAATCATACCACATGGGCAAGATGACTAAAAGCCTCGTTTTCAGTAAAATGGAACTAGAAAGCAACTTGTTGGAAGTAATACATTTTGACGTGTGCAGTCCAATGGGTGCTGAGGCGTGTAGTGGATATCGTTATGTTCTTACTTCACAGATGATTTGAGTAGATGTTGAGTATATTTACTTGATGAATCATGAGTCTGAATTATTGAAAGGTTCAAGTAATTTCAGGGTGAAGTTGAAAGATCGTCGTGACAAGAGGATAAAAGATCTATGATATGATCATAGAGATGAATATCTGAATTACGAGTTTGGCATAGAATTAAGACATTGTGGAAATTGTTTCACAACTAATACAGCCTGAAGCACCATAGTGTGATGGTGTGTCCGAACATCATAAATGCACCCCATTGGATATGGGGCATACCATGATGTCTCTTATCGAATTACCACTATCGTTCATGGGTTAGGCATTAGAGACAACCACATTCACTTTAAATAGGGCACCACGTAATTCCGATGAGATGACACCGTATGAACTATGGTTTAGAGAAACCTAAGCTGTCATTTCTTAAAAGTTTGGGGCTGCGATGCTTATGTGAAAAAGTTTCAGGCTGATAAGCTCGAACCCAAAGCGGATAAATGCATCTTCATAGGACACCAAAAACAGTTGGGTATACCTCCTGTCTCAGATCCGAAAGCAATAAGGGATTGTTTCTAGAATCGGGTCCTTTCTCGAGGAAAGTTTTCTCTCGAAAGAATTGAGTGGGAGAATGGTGGAGGCTTGATGAGGTTATTGAACCGTCTCTTCAACTAGTGTGTGGCAGGGCACAGGGAGTTGTTCCTGTGGCGCCTACACCAATTGAAGTGGAAGCTTATGATAGTGATCATGAAACTTCAGATCAAGTCACTCCCAAACCTCGTGGGATGACAAGGATGCGTACTACTTCAGAGTGGTACGTAATCCTGTCTTGGAAGTCATGTTGCTAGACAACAATGAACCTACGAGCCATGGAGAAGCGATGGTGGGCCTGGATTCCGATAAATGGCTCGAGGCCATAAAAATCCGAGAGAGGATCCGTGTATGAAAACAAAGTGTAGACTTTGGTAGAACGGCTCGATGGTCGTAAGGCTGTTGAGTACAGATGGATTTTAAAAGGAAGACGGACAATGATGGTAAGTATCACCATTAAGAAAGCTCGACTTGTCATTAAGATGTTTTCCGACAAGTTCAAGGAGTTGACTACGATGAGACTTTCTCACTCGTAGCGATGCTAAGAGTCTGTTGGAATTATATTAGCAATTACTGCATCATTTATGAAATCTTGCAGATAGGATGTCAAAACATTGTTTCCTCGACGATTTTTTGGGAAAGGTTGTATGTGATACAACCGGAAGGTTTTGTCAATCCTGAAATATGCTAATAAGTATGCAAAGCTCCAGCAATCCTTCTAAGGACTGGAGTAAGCATCTCGGAGTTGGAATGTATGCTTTGATGAGATGATCAAAGATTTTGGTGTATACAAAGTTTATGAGAAACTTGTATTTCCAAAGAAGTGAGTGGGAGCACTATAGAATTTCTGATGAATATATGTTGTTGACATATTGTTGATCAGAAATGACGTAGAATTTCTGGAAAGCATATAGGGTTATTTGGAAAGTGTTTTTCAATGGAAAGCCTGAATTAAGCTACTTGAACATTGAGCATCAAGATCTATAAGGATAGATCAAAACGCTTAACGGTACTTTCAAATGAGCACATACCTTGACATGATCTTGAAGGTGTTCAAGATGGATCAGTCAAAGAAGGAGTTCTTGCCTGAAGTTGTAAGGTATGAAGTTAAGACTCACTACAAGTGATCAGGCCTACTGTGACGAGCCAAAATATGTCATCGAATTGCTAATAACGTCACAAATTACCTTTTGGTGACGTTTTATGGACGTCACAAGCATCGTCACAGAATCCCCGTCATAGATTACTCCTAGTGACGGCGCACGCAAAATAATGTCACCGAATATGGGACCTTCGGTGACGTTTTCTAGAACGTCAACAAGTTGCTATTTCTATGACGGACAATTAATGTCACGTGTTAGGAGCAAATATGCCATATTATACCATATTCAGTGACCGGGCATCAACACCTGCACATATATTCCCACTACTAACGCCACTACTTTCATTATTGATGAAGACGACATCATCAAATTTCAAATAATTCACAATGAATTATCGAATCCGCTATATTGCAAATGCATATCACAAAAAGTATTTAATTCACATCACATCACATTATACGAATAAGTTAAGAGCCAAATCGCATTATAAATTGGAATTAAAGACAAATCATAGTATTATTTATTCCATCTGTCAGCCAAATCATCTTCTAAATAGAAATGGCAATAAAAAATATCACAGACTCAAGTTTGACACGAGAATAGATAAGACGAAAAGTAATATTTAGATAACTAAAAGACCACATATGTTGTCCTGATGATTGCAATATATGATTAAACAACTATCTTTCTTTCACAAAATGATGGCCTTCATGCACCATCAGGTTGGACTGATTTGCTTGCTTGGTTGCTTGAGCCCTTAAAAGAAATCCAATCAAGTTATCCATCTCATGTTGCTTCTTTTGCCGGGCTTCATTCTTCTCTTGTTGGCTCTTCTTTGCATCTCTTCAAATTCTCTATCTTGTGCTTCAAGTCTCGCGGCTAAATCCTCATGGTGCCTATAAATTGACGAAACATAACAGCGTGTTGCACCTTAATGAGATAAAAACATATAGATAACAAGGTATAAGAGTACCAGTAAGAAACTTACAATCTATCGAATTATGAATTAAGTGCATTAACTAGATTTGTGGGTATGCGGATGGGTCAATAAAACAGTAAGTTAGTTTAGCAGAACAAAAAGACACAAACTTGTATAAAAAATTGTCAGTCAAAATATTTTACATGGATCACTGCTGCACTTTTAACTAGTGTACCACTTATAGTTTTAAGTAGCATCTGAATGACTAGTGAGGGCACTAGGGCAGAAGATGGTAATGCACTATAGTGATCTGCTGAAGAAATTTCATAATTAGTTGCATAAGTATAGTTGTTTGACGCTTTGGTTACTACAGAAGTTTAGATCAGCACATCACAAAAAAAAGATCAGTAATGTACTACAAAATCACAGAGCAAAACACAAAAATATTTCTTTAGTAAGGAGTGACATCCATTCATCCATTCAACATATTGAACAATCTCAGAACGATGCAATATCCAAAGGTCATCACCCTACCATAGTAGGCCACCTTATTCTTATTAACTGTGTGTTTTCTCATCTCTGAATTGATTCAAACATGCTATGAATTTGGTAGTTCATCACCGTATGTACAACTAAGTGCCATAAGCAACTAGTACTAGTACTGTAAACTACACTATTTGAATCGGTTGTGTGCTTACTCATCTTCTTCTGCAGCTACAGCTAATTGTGTACTCGCACTGCTGTTGTACGATGCTTCCTGAATCTAAATATAACAAATAAAAATATAAGTTACGGGCAAAGGAAGTACACGATGAGCTTAAATGTTAGGCATACACAACCAGTTAAAGAATTATCCAGTATTACATTGTAAGAAAATAGAAAGTGGAGAAGCAAGTAGTAAAAAGAACAAGCTTCAGACTGTACCAACATAGCAAGGCCGATAAGATTATCTTGATATTGCAAACCCAACCTGATACCTACAGTAAGCAGTCGACTAATGCACCTACGTTTACGGAATAAAACAAAGAAGAGAAACAATATACTGACAAGTGTTCACATGGAGAAAAAATATTACAGAATAACATAATCCTTTTTTGTTTCGCCGAGCAGTATTAGCCCATGATAGGAGCCCTCAACATATCTTTACCTTGTTAACTTTTATCGCAGAATATTAATTTATTGTCCATAACTACTAATAAAAGGCAATTTCTAGTGAAGTTTCATTGTTAAATGTTAATACTCTGAACGTAGAGTCTAGTTACATATTAAATGTTCTGGAGACTGCATGAACTTGCAGCTTAAAGGGGAAACGTGAGTTGAAATTATTCATTGTAGAAATTTAGAGACAGGGAGGAACATATACGCCTAAACCATACCTTTGAGAAGAGCAAAGGGCATTGATCTTACTCCTTATCTAGATGAACTGCCACTAGGAAAAGGAGATCTTAAATAGGTGGTTAGAAGAATCAAATTACAGATCACAAATCTTACATCCGGAAATTATGGAAGAAATAAGGAAGCAGCGAAATATACCCTCGAATAGTTGGAAGGGGACCAGATCTAATGGTATTGCAGCGGGGTTCCTTGCAGAGTTTCTCACCTATCCCCTAGCCTCACTGCATCATCGTGTTGAATCTCCCTAACCTGTTGTCTCCAGACGCTGGCATCTTGTTGGTCGCTGGACGAAACCAAACTTCTAAATCAGCATCTAATCTCAAGTAGTGGGTGATGGAGGGGTGGTGAGGCAACGTACAGATCTTGGTAAGGCACGAGGTGAGAAAGGAAGCTGGGGAAGGCGCTGGAGTGGGCGATGGTGACGATGAGGCGAGCGGCTATGATGTTGCCTGCAGAGGCTGGCGACTTCGATGACGCGGGTTGGCGGATCCGATCTTGGCCGGCGAGGCGTGGCGACCGGTCCTTGTGGAGAGCAAGCGCAGCGGCCGGGGCTTGATGGGAGGGCGGGTGAGCAGCCGTCATTGGAGAAGGATTACGCGGCTGGTGCCGCAGGGTGCGCCGGCGGCGTGATCCTCAAATCTCGCCGCTGGATGCAGTCGTGGGGGAGAGGAGTGGAGATGGGGATAGAAATTGGAGGGAGATGGGGATAGAATGTGCGCAGCTGAAAAAACAAGGGCGGATAATTAATTGGATGCGGCAAAAATTTAGAAAAGTGGAGCGAAAAGTGTTTTTTAGTGGAAAGGGAATGATTTATTTTCGAGTTAAATATAGTACTCCCTCTGTCCGAAAATACTTGTCATCAAAATGGATAAAAGGGATGTATTTAGAACTAAAATACATCTAGATACATCACCTTTTATTCATTTTGATGACAAGTATTTCTGGACGGAGGAAGTAGTATGTAAATGCAATGGCAAATGATTTAAACAGTGGTGTAACTCGTACAAAAACATTATGATGTGGTTTGTTCCATGTAATTTTTTTGAAAGAACTCTACCTAAATATATGTGGAAAGTTGTACATAGCGGCCTTATAATTCTGAAAAAAAGTACTTCAAAGTGGTGACAGGGACTTATTGTTTACATATAGTAATGTCAGAAGAGTGTACTCAAAGATGTGAAGTTATAGAGACATGTGTATGACACGGATATAGGCCAATGCTAAAATATATGAGATAAATGGCCTGAAATTCATCAAATTTGAAAATTTGAGATAAAACGAAACAACTGATGTGCCATATGCATCATCTCACGAACATCCATACCAAAAATTTCCATCCACTCTTATTTCCATTTTCTTGAGATAGAATGAAACAACTATAGCGCCATGGGCACCAGTTCACGAAAATACCAAATAACTTTCTTCCCGACCACTGTTCACTTCCATTAGACAGAACAAAATAAGTTACGTGTTCATTAACATGTGAAGAAACCGGGGCGAGTCCCATTACAGACACCATCGCATGGGTCCTACCACTCAATTACTCGTGAAGCGGTTGTGGTAGGCCCCACTGCTAGACATTACATGGCGAAAGAAAGAACAGCACACATTCATATATATTCATGACTCTAGTAGATCCATCATGGAAATTACTGAACCGTCACAGAAATTGGTAACCAGGTGGGGCTCAATGGCCGCGTGATTCAGTGACATTAAACGTCACCGATTTGCTGTAATAAGTGACGCCACTCAAAATGTCACATATTAGGTATTTCTATGATGTTCTCAACCATCGTCATCCGGATTTTCGTCATAGTATCTCAATTTTCTTGTAGTGACTTAAAACTCGACCACGGCAGAATAGAGAGAAAGGACAAAGGTCGTCCCCTATGCTTAAGACATAGGCTCTACAGTATGCTATGCTGTGTACCGCGCCTGAAGTGTGCCTTGCCATGAGTCAGTCAAGGGGTACAAGAGTGATCCAAGAATGGATCACAGGACAGCGGTCAAAGTTATCCTTAGTAACTAGTGGACTAAGGAATTTTCTCGATTATGGAGGTGGTAAAAGAGTTCGTCGTAAAGGGTTACGCCGATGCAAACTTTGACACTAATCCAGATTATTCTGAGTAGTAAACTGGATTCGTATAGTAGAACAGTTATTTGGAATAGCTCCAAATAGAGCGTGGTAGCTGCATCTAGGAGATGACATAGAGATTTGTAAAGCACACACGGATCTGAAAGGTTCAGACCCGTTGACTATAACCTCTCTCACAAGCATAACATGATCAAACCCAGAACTCATCGAGTGTTAATCACATGGTAAATGTGAACTAGATTATTTACTCTAGTAAACTCTTTGGGTGTTAGTCACATGGGGATGTGACCTTGAGTGTTAATCACATATCGATGTGAACTAGATTATTGACTCTAGTGCAAGTGGGAGACTGTTGGAAATATTCCCTAGAGGCAATAATAAATTGATTATTATTATATTTCCTTGTTCATGATAATCGTTTATTATCCATGCTAGAATTGTATTGATAGGAAACTCAGATACATGTGTGGATACATAGACAACACCATGTCCCTAGTAAGCCTCTAGTTGACTAGCTCGTTGATCAATAGATGGTCACGGTTTCCTGACCATGGACATTAGATGTCGTTGATAACGAGATCACATCATTAGGAGAATAATGTGATGGACAAGACCCAATCCTAAGCATAGCACTAGATCGTGTAGTTCGTATGCTAAAGCTTTTCTAATGTCAAGTATCATTTCCTTAGACCATGAGATTGTGCAACTCCCGGATACCGTAGGAGTGCTTTGGGTGTGCCAAACGTCACAACGTAACTGGGTGGCTATAAAGGTACACTACAGGTATCTCCGAAAGTGTCTGTTGGGTTGGCACGAATCGAGACTGGGATTTGTCACTCCGTGTGACGGAGAGGTGTCTCTGGGCCCACTCGGTAGGACATCATCATAATGTGCACAATGTGATCAAGGAGTTGATCACGGGATGATGTGTTATGGAACGAGTAAAGAGACTTGCCGGTAACGAGATTGAACAAGGTATCGGGATACCGACGATCGAATCTCGGGCAAGTATCGTACCGATAGACAAAGGGAATTGTATACGGAATTGATTAAGTCCTTGACATCGTGGTTCATCCGATGAGATCATCGTGGAACATGTGGGAGCCAACATGGGTATCCAGATCCCGCTGTTGGTTATTGACCGGAGAACGTCTCGGTCATGTCTGCATGTCTCCCGAACCCGTAGGGTCTACACACTTAAGGTTCGATGACGCTAGGGTTATAAAGGAAGTTAGTATGTGGTTACCGAATGTTGTTCGGAGTCCCGGATGAGATCCCGGACGTCACGAGGAGTTCCGGAATGGTCCGGAGGTAAAGATTTATATATGGGAAGTCCTGTTTTGGTCATCGAAAAAGTTTTGGGTTTTATCGGTAACGTACCGGGACCACCAGGAGGGTCCCGGGGGTCCACCAAGTAGGGCCACCAGCCCCGGAGGGCCACATGGGCTGTAGGGAGTGCTCCTTGGCCTACATGGGCCAAGGGCACCAGCCCCAAGAGGCCCATGCGCCTAGGGTTACAAGAAGGGAAGAGTCCCACAAGGGGAAGGCACCCCCTAGGTGCCTTGGGGAGGAGGGATTCCTCCCTTGGCCGCCGCCCCCCCTAGGAGATTGGATCTCCTAGGGCCGGCGCCCCCCCTTGGCCCCCCTATATATAGTGGGGGAGATGGAGGACTTCTTACCTTTTGCCTTTGGTGCAACCCTTCCCCTCTCCCAAGTCCTTCTCCTCTCCCGTGGTGCTTGGCGAAGCCCTGCAGGATTGCCACGCTCCTCCACCACCACCACGCCGTTGTGCTGCTGCTGGATGGAGTCTTCCTCAACCTCTCCCTCTCTCCTTGCTGGATCAAGGCATGGGAGACGTCACCGGGCTGTACGTGTGTTGAACGCGGAGGTGCCGTCCGTTCGGCACTAGGATCATCGGTGATTTGAATCACGACGAGTACGACTCCATCAACCCCGTTCACTTGAACGCTTCCGCTTAGCGATCTACAAGGGTATGTAGATGCACTCTCCTTCCCCTCGTTGCTGGTTTCTCCATAGATAGATCTTGGTGACACGTAGGAAAATTTTGAATTTCTGCTACGTTCCCCAACAGGTTCGATTTCAACAGAAACAAAAGCAATCCCAAGGAACCAGGGAGAATGCTCGCGGCTCCGAGCACCTTAAACTCACCCTAGCATTAGCTCTACTCTAGTTGGCCACCCAGGAGGTCTGCTAACCGACAAGGCATTTAATGCAAAGCATGTCGAACTCTCTTGGGGTTATGTGTGCAACCAACACATTTAATGGAATGCTTGCGAGCCTACAGTGGCCCATGTTCCTTGGGGGCAGATGCTGAAGATAAACATGCTGGCTCACATTGCCCCAGGCATAGGGTATGTTGTCTACCAAGATGTGATGGCGGTGCCTCACACTTTTGACTTCGGTCGCGCCGAAGTCGACGTCTCCACACCAACTCTCTACTCCTATCCAGTGGGACCAGATGAGCAGTTGAGGGAAAGGCAGCGCGCTTCTCCAGGGAACCGCCCTCACTTGCCATCCACTAGCGTGGCGACACTGACAAACCTGCATGGATCACGTAGGTTGCATGATCTAGATTCAATGTATCCCTTGCATTAATGGCATTAATGAGAGACCATTGTGGTGCCCCTAGTCCTATATAAGGGGAGGACCGAGGCCATGCTTTCTTTCTAGATACTCCCTCTTTCCATCTATATAGGGCCTAATGCGTTTTTCGATGCTAACTTTGACCAAATATTAGAGCAATGATATATGACATGCAACTTACACAAAGCACACCGTTAAATTCGTCAGTGAAAGGTTCTTTCAATGATATAATTTTCACATTGTGCATGTCATGTACTATTAATCTTGTCAATAGTCAAAGGCGGTCTTAAAAATCTCATTACGCCCTATATAGATGGAAGGAGGGAGTAGTTTGGATGAGGAGAAGGAAAAGGGAGGAACAAGAAAGAGGATAAAACACCCAACACTTACACACACACACACACAGAGAGAGAGAGAGAGTGCTGAAAACCATCATATCCCTCGGTAGGGCAGTGAGCATAATGGAAGTACCAGAGGGGAGTTCAGATGGGGAGTTTACCAAGGTTCGGGCCCTCTTGGTGAGGTAATACCCTATGTCATGCATTACTTTTAGTTGAAGTGGGAGCACCTCATGCATGGGGGTTACATGAGGATGATTTGATGAGTATCAGGAGTTCAGTTTGATGGAGTAGATGCCTTAAGTTACCCCTAGCCTCGCCTTACAAAGGTGATGGGAGCTAAGGTTTACAGGGTGCTCAACCGACCTCATGCGTGAAACTTTCCTGTTGTGAGCCAGACCCTTGGACCGCCTCCTAGAGTCGTACTACCGCCAGGCCCCATGGCCGGCTCAATATCAGGCTTCCGGGATGGTGGGCCAGCTTTATTGTACCGCTAGCCCCCGATCTTGTCTAGACTTGGAGTCTTGCGTCTTCAAGAACGAAACCCAGGCGAGCTCCTTCCGTATCGGCCATTAGAGCAGTCCGGACTTGGGTGCCAGCTTCAAGAATCTCTAGGGTTTCCAAGCATGCGGCCTCAAGATGCTCAGATCCGGGACCTCATGACCTTCGTTCATGTGGGCTATGTTTTCGTGCCTTTGCAACTTGCATTTTTTAACTCCATGAGGTCGTGGAGGTGAGGGTGTCTAGGGTGCCGAGGCAGAGGACATCGGCGCACATGCAGAGAGATGGTTTCGACTACTCTCTAGAGTAGGCATCTGTCCAACAGGATTCTTGTGCACTTTTTTTTTGCGAGGAGGGATATTCTTGTGCACTACAACAATGAGGACACCCCTGAGGAATTTGAGTGTGTGTTTCCCAGCGAAAGGAGCAGGACATTTGGCCAAATGATTGATTTGCTGGGCTAGGACAAAGGCTGATTTTTCTCCAGTTGTGGTCATCGGGCCGGATCCGCCACAATGCATATGGCCACAACGCTCGACGCGGGATAAGCCGATGAAATCTGAAGCTCCCGCGGTGTCGGCTAAGGCGACGGCAGTGTGGCGAAGCTACCGTTGCCGAGGCACGTATCTACCTTAGAGTAATGCCGTTCTCGCTGCTAGTGCCGCCTACCTCCACCGAGTCATCGCCATGGATGGACTTTGCTGCCGCCATCGTCGGTCCTAGGTCAGAGAGAGCGCGGGGAGCGAAGAGAGTGAATGAGTGAGAAAGAAAGAGACCGACTGGGCAATATGGTTCTGACCAGACCAGTCATGGACTCATGGGCAAATGACCGTTAACGGCGCCGCCGTCTCCCCCCTAGCGCACTTGGCCTGACATGTGGGTCATTCATGTCAAAAAGGGTTTAAATTCTAAGCAACCAACCATTTGGGTTATTGGACCACTAAAGTGATAGGTATCAGTCACCATTCAAAAATCTGGTAGTGAAGTACTCCCTCTGTAACGAAATGCAAGAAATTTTTTGTGTGTGTGGCATGGACTCTAAAGACGTAAGTACTAGTTTTATGATATTTATTCAGAAAATTAGAAGGAATTCTTAATTCCCCCAAAAAAAACGTCGATTACAGATCAAGCCATGGGATAGGCGATGCGCACCTGAGAAACCTTTTTTTTTGAGAATATTTTCTCTTTTTTTTTTTTGAGAATCACGCACCTGAGAAACCTGGCTAGTGGAGAAGAGACGAGGAGCAGGTGCCCTGCTGTTGTCCGGTGCGTGAACCCACCGAAGGACTCGTCGAATCCGGCTCATGTCACGTACCGAGACCGTGTCGACCGGTCGGCCAAACGTGCGCTGGGGCGCGGCGCTAACAAGCGCGCGGGCGCTATTCTGGTTCTCCGAGCGGCCGCACGCGAGCAGTTGGATCGCAGGGGGACCGTGGGGACAGTCGACCGGTGGGCCGCTCTCCCCAATTTCCGCTGTCTTCCCACCTACGCCTCCCTCCACCGCCTCCGCCGGCGGCAGATGAAGCCCCGGCCTCCCTATCGCCGGAGGCCGTCCTTCCCCCTCCCCCCGCGGGAGCACCCCGAGGCCGAACCCAAAGCTAAGTGACCTCCACACAAGTACATGACGCATACCTCCCTCTCTCTGAGCTGAGCGAGCCACACGGTGGTGATTTTTTTTCTTGCTGGAATTGCTGCTGGGCGACCGCTACGAGGGCGCCGGACATCGGATCCGGCATTTCCTGCGTCGCCCGCCGCGTGCGCCGCCGGGGCCGTCAAGTACACCGACCGCGGGGAGAGAAGGTAGGCTGCTAGTTTCCTCCTCCACCCCTGTATCACTCTTCGCAACATGGCTGACCAAGCATCGAATGAAATAGTTTATGATGAAAGAATGGCATCAGGATTTATCACATTGTTGCAACAATGATGCGAATTGTAGACTAGACTGTAATTTGCTGATTACTTCATAGTATGGCTTTTCTCTGTAAAAAATTTTTGATAGGTTTTCTGTGCAATATTTTATCTTGTGATTAAGTATACTTATACTATTAACACTTGTTAAGTTATAAGGCGGGTGTTAAAGATCCTAATGACAGCTATAAGTTGCCTCGCAATGCTGTTAAATATCCTACCAGTACTTCATTTTTACTGCCAATATCATAGCAATAGTTGCCTTAAACCTGTGTTAAGTATCCTACAGAACTACTATGTTGCTCTAAACAGTGTTAAATATCATAATAGTACCCGTAACCGTAAGCTGCCTGGCTTAAACTAGTGTCAAATATCCTAACATTATTGATAAGCTGACTTTTGGTTAATACGAGTTAGTGGTTTATAATTCCTTATTGTTGCTGTTGTGATTTACAATGATCTACCAATGTAAATTAAATAACACTGATATCTAGGCTTCCAGATTTTTGGTAATGACTTGGGATGTGTTTGGTTGGAGAGATAAATAAAGATGGGTTGGGATCATTCCGACTTTATGGATTGGATGATCCAGTTTGAGGTTTGGTTCGAGGGGCATAGATGATTGGGATGGGCCAATTGGAATGTTTGATCGATTAATGAACATGACCAGATATACTAGTAGGTTAGAATTGACCACTATTTTGGAAACAAGTTGGTCCAAAACTTGGTAATTTGTGTGTAATTGGTTAGCTGTATATAGTTTTTGCAGCTCGTGCTTCCCTTTGCAAGTCGCTTCTATCTGCTTCTCTGGGATTGTGATAACATACAAGTAGTATGTAATCTTAGGTTGTTAGTACACTTCCGTTTGTCGTTATTCTTTGTAGATTTTATTTATATCTGTATTATTATACATCATACTTTGCTGTTTGACTAGAACAAAATAAGTTGATCTTAGAATAGTTGGAGCATTTTGTTTTTATAATTTTCACAACAGTGCGTGCTTGCATGTAATAAACCTACTGTATGGATTGTATTCAGGGAGGACTTTGGAACTGATGGATGTGGAGGGTATTTTGATAAATATCGGTATGTTGTACTAAATAACAACTTTTGCAAAGAAGTTCTGATTTTGGGTGCATTTTATTGCAAGCACATATGCTTTAAGCTGGAACTATGGAACTATCGTGTAAAATACCACTTCTGCAGTTTTGTAAAATTAAATGGTGCACGACTGGTCCTAATAAATATTTTGTTCATGTACAGTTGTGTATTTCATAATGCTCTAGTGGCCCATTTCTTGAATGGAACACCTACGTTTTTTTGGAACAACATCCATCCGTATGCATTAGCCTATCCTATTTATTAACAGATGTAAGACACAACCTTGCTGCGTCTGGTGTTTATATTATGTACCGTTATTCCTCTTGTAGAGATTTAAGTATCTGACCTCAAATTTGTTGCTACAGTATCATTCAAGATATCATTCATAACCATTTGCTGCAGGTACATATAGTCCTGATATGAACCTATAGTAGCAATTATTTACTGTGGGAACTTCCCCTCAAAAAATAATTTTAATTTCCCAATATTTTGCTCGCAGTCATTCAGAATGGTTAGCGGCTTAGCGCTCTATAGCATCATGGTTCTCATTTTAGCCTTTTGGGCAGCACGGAGCAGCTATATGTCATACATTAGAATTCCTCGACAGAATACTGCATTTTTCAGGAATTAATAGTCCTGTTTATTGACTATCGATCTTATCTGCAGGTCTTCTGTTTGGTAGACACATGGAAAAGCCTGTCTCTCTTGGTCCTGACTCCAGAGAGTTTGCAGCATTGTAAGTGGCTGAGATCATAACCGTAGTTCTTGGTCCACCTGCTCGTTACGAATATAAACTCCAAGTCCTGTACTCCTGTAGGCATTGTGGTGACATTAGCCAACATGAAGTGTGTGCTGCTCTCTGCATTTGTGTTAACCATATAGCTGACTTGAGAAGTAACTTGTTGTTGGTACTCCGTTTGTAGAAGTGGATTAGATAGTATAGCAATAGGCTTTATATTATGATGAACCATAGGTCAGCTCTTGTTTATGTGCATGAACTGACACAAGTGTGATGATAGTCATGCAGTTGTTTCATAGTTTCTCTTGTTTCTGAGAAACTGAGGCCATTTTTGTGCTATGGTGTGCTTATAATTTCCAGGCTTAGTGCAGCCTTTGCACAAGCACCCATCAGGGGCCTTGCCATGGCAGAATGTTTCATCGTACAATAGTAAGGACTTACCCTTCCAAGCATCATGTTCACAAGGCAAATGGTTTTGCTCCTGCTTTATCAATCTGGCCTGGATTGGGTATCTAGTTAGTTTTCGGTACAGCTTTATCTATTGATTAACACAAATCAGGTGAACTAAAATCATTGTGGTGTCACATTGTTATTGTATCTCATACTATTGTAGCGAGAATTCATCTCCAGAAATCCGATTTAGCTGTAGCATTACTTGATTCTTCAGTTTAGTGTCCAGAAGCTTGTAGACATGTAGCCCGGAAGTTCCCAAAAAGAATAAAGCATCATTTTAAGATCATTGTCCCAACATGGCTATTTGGTAAGTGCAAATTAAAAAATTCCCTGCAGTTCTCAAGGCCTTTTTTGCTTACATTATCACTTCTGGTTTAGATGCTTAATCCTAGTGCCACTTAAATTGATGCTTTGTTAGGACGATGATCTTAAAATGATGTACTGAAAGTGTAATCATGCTTCATTTGTGCACTGAAATAGAAGGACTGATCAAAAGCACTCAAGATGGAACTCTCATTTCATGTATATTGTTCTGTCTTTCTTTCTAGTTAGTAGTTAACTGCCATGCCACAATCTTTGTTTTCTGTACACACAGTATATTTATGTTCGCTGAAACATATGATCTCTAGACAAGTCCTTCCAGATATGAAAACATGATCTGTCTGAATTGTTCATGTATGCAAAACGGTTGGAGCTGTATTTTGTGTCCTTCTTGATTTATCTGTCTAGACCTTGAATAGAACACTTTAGGATTTCACTCTTCTGTATGCTGTGTGATGCTAGCGGGATAACTGCATGATGCTGGCAGAACACTATCTATACCAAGTTTTTATGGTCGTGGTGGTACTTCTCTGTGCACCGAACTTAAGTGTATGTAGTGTTGTTTCTTACTTTCTGCAATGTTTATTGAGAGAAGATTAATTCATACTATCCATATGCTTTAAACTGTCATTAATTTGCTCTTGTTTTCTCACAAAATTTTGCAGGTGATGACTAATGCACATTTCCTCCTCAATCTTTAGAACCATCTTTAGAGCTTCCTTCTCAAGCTTGTGAAGCCCTTTGCTTCCGCTTGGCGCACTTTTTAGAGATGCCCTTCAGCAGGCCTCTTGGATCCTGATCTGATGGGGTGTCTATCTGTGGCGGCGGTGCTCTAGTTCGTCGATCTTTGGCAGATAATATCGCAGCAATCCACATCGCCGGCCCCGATAGTTGGACCGCTGGATGCATTTGGTTGGAGAGAAACCGCCGGGGTTTCAAGAACAAAACGCTTCTCCCCCATGGCATATTTGACGAAGTGTATAGTCACTGCCCGGAATGGTAGCCTAAAGGGAGTATTCCCCTAGCGAGTTGAGTGTGTGGTGGTGTGCTTGAGGCTGCTAGCTTGTTGATGCGTGGAGCAGAACTTGTAAATTGAATATTTTTCTATCTTAATACATAGGCATGCAATCTTTATGCGTGTTATCCCAAAAAAAAAGACACATTTTCGAAGCTGTACAGCCTAGACACCGTCGAGATTGTCTCCAGCAAAACAGAATTTGACTTTATTATTGGCAATACTGTGTTTGGACTTTGGAGTAATGGATGATGATTTTGAATGCTCGATACACTACTTTCTTGAACATTTTGTGTTTGGAGCATTGCAAATATGGGCCAGTCTGGTCTGATCTGATTGACAGAAAAGACATAGCAGAGGCCAACCAGCCAGCCGGAAGTACTAGAATCAGCAGCAGTACTATCTCTCTCATTATGATTACACACATGCAAGCCAGGTAGTAAATGAAAGAATGAATGGATCTTGGGCTTCTCAGTAATAAAATGGGATGTGCTGATAGCTCAAGAGCAAAAGGAAACGAAGAATGATCAGGTCAAAACAAGTCTCACTGGACTGGGGGGCATTAAAGCCTCGAATTTAACAGTAGTAGTACTAGTTTCCATGTCGGGGGCATTTCTGCCACGAATGATTGATTGGGGGCATAAAAGCCTCGAATTTAGCAAGTCTGGGGGGCATTCCTGCCACGAATAGCAAGTGCATCAAACAAGACGAAACACCAAGCAAGACACCAGTTTGTGGGCATTACAGCCTGCCAAAACGAGCACAGACTCATTAATATTACTCACTGTCGAGTCTCGGCAAGCTACACTAGGGACTACTCCAGTACTACGGCGTGGAGAAAGATATCTTACCCTGAGTCCATCTGGAGCTGCCTGATCTTCTCAAACAGCTGCCGATCGATCTCCGCACGTTGGTTGTATCTGTCCCAAAGCCCGCCTGTCAGCTCGAACATCTCCTTGCGGAGCTCCGCGAGCCCGTCAGCGCCGCCGGTCGCCCTGCGAGCAGCATGCCAGGACGGTGGATCCATCGGTCAGGACTCAAGAAAGACGAAAAAAGGCATGCATTGCGCGAGCGCGAGGACGAGATGAAGGAGAGGTTAGTTCTAGTTCTTTACCCTGCGCCGCCGCCGGAGTTGGCCACGACGCCTCCGCTCGCCCCCCTGCAATGCAATTGTTCGCGTCAAGCAAGAAAAGGAAAGGCTTTTACTTTGATGCGACAAGGGAACAGGAGGAGTTGGATGGAGAAGGAAGGAAGGACGGGTTGGGTACTTACACTCCTCCCGAACCGGAAACGCCCCCGCCGGTCCCTGCCGCGCCTCGGCTCACGCTCCCCCTGTCACGCGGACGGACACGTTAGAATGAACGGCCCTTTGGCGACGAGACGGCACAACGGATCTTACCCCGAACCACAGTTAGACGCGCCTGTGTCCGCGCCACCGCCTCCGCCAGTCGCCGGCCCGCCTCCTCCTCCGCTGACGCCCCTGTCATGCACGCGGTCATACGCGTTAGGAAAAACTTAGAATCGGTCCTTTGGCGTCGAGAGAGCACAAGAGGAGATGGGACGAGACAGATCTGGCCCCGCCGGAGTTGGCCGCTCCTCCTGTCGCTGGCCCGCTGCCTCCGCTGGTGTTCCCTGCCCCGGTGCCGGTCCCGGTCGTGGACACCCGGCGCGCGCCCCGCGCCCTGAACGAAGAAGATCACCGTGAGCAGAAGAAGAAGAGCAAGAAGAAGAAAAGGAAAGAGGGCAAGCAGCAGACGTACATGCCGATGCGCTTGACGACGTTCCGGAGCGAAGAAGCGGCGGCCATGGTTAGGGCAGAGGAGGTGCGGGTGTGGGTGGGGGTAGGTGGATGGATTGGGATGGGCGAGGGGAGAGGCTGGTGACTGTCTTTATACCCGCGGGGCACCGTCTCCTCTCAAATGATTTGCCTTTAGGTTTTTTTAATTCTATACAGCAAAGTTCCGCTGCTTTCTGTGTGCTTTCTCCATATACGGTTCAGTTTGGGGCAGCTCGCCTTGGATACCTCACCCGCCGCTCGAATCTGAAATCAAACAGTGGTCAAGCTCAAATTTTCGATTCCGTCCATCTCCCTCCTTTTCTTCTCTTTTGGCGGGATGCTAAGCCGCCCAAATTTTGGCTGCGATCCACTCATTTTTCAAACTTTTTTTCTCCACGAGTCGTCTCACGTACCGCGTCAATGGCGCTCCAACTTGTTACCGTGAACAGAATCATTCCATTGATAGGTGGAAAAGAGAGTATAAGGGCGGAGCGCTCCAACTTGAACACCCGTTCAGCGCAGGGCGCCGCCTCTTACGGACACTCCTCATATCCAGCCCAAATCTGAAGTGGGTATGCGAGGTCCAAGCGTGTCCGGGCACGCCCGTCACGTCGGACCAGACAACCCGACTCCACCTCAAGTTGCACCAAATTCCCCCTTAGATCGACCTGCCCAATTCGACCTTGTTCCTCACTTCTCTTCTCCCTCGTCCGGGCCAACCTGCCCCAGATCCGGATCTTACCCCGAACCGGCACAACGGATCTTACGCCGAACCACAGTTGGACGCGCCTGTGTCCGCGCCACCGCCTCCGCCAGTCGCCGGCCCGCCTCCTCCTCCGCTGACGCCCCTGTCATGCACGCGGTCGTATGCGTTAGGAAAAACTTAGAATCGGCCCTTTGGCGTCGAGAGAGCACAAGAGGAGATGGGACGAGAGAGACCTGGCCCCGCCGGAGTTGGCCGCTCCTCCTGTCGCTGGCCCGCTGCCTCCGCTGGTGTTCCCTGCCCCGGTGCCGGTCCCGGTCGTGGACACCCGGCGCGCGCCCCGCGCCCTGAACGAAGATCACCGTGAGCAGAAGAAGAAGAGCAAGAAGAAGAAAAGGAAAGAGGGCAAGCAGCAGACGTACATGCCGATGCGCTTGACGACGTTCCGGAGCGAAGAAGCGGCGGCCATGGTTAGGGCAGAGGAGGTGCGGGTGTGGTTGGGGGTAGGTGGATGGATTGGGATGGGCGAGGGGAGAGGCTGGTGACTGTCTTTATACCCGCGGGGCACCGTCTCCTCTCAAATGATTTGCCTTTAGGTTTTTTTAATTCTATACAGCAAAGTTCCGCTGCTTTCTGTGTGCTTTCTCCATATACGGTTCAGTTTGGGGCAGCTCGCCTTGGATACCTCACCCGCCGCTCGAATCTGAAATCAAACAGTGGTCAAGCTCAAATTTTCGATTCCGTCCATCTCCCTCCTTTTCTTCTCTTTTGGCGGGATGCTAAGCCGCCCAAATTTCGGCTGCGATCCACTCATTTTTCAAACTTTTTTTCTCCATGAGTCGTCTCACGTACCGCGTCAATGGCGCTCCAACTTGTTACCGTGAACAGAATCATTCCATTGATAGGTGGAAAAGAGAGTATAAGGGCGGGACGCTCCAACTTGAACACCCGTTCAGCGCAGGGCGCCGCCTCTTACGGACACTCCTCATATCCAGCCCAAATCTGAAGTGGGTATGCGAGGTCCAAGCGTGTCCGGGCACGCCCGTCACGTCGGACCAGACAACCCGACTCCACCTCAAGTTGCACCAAATTCCCCCTTACATCGACCTGCCAATTCGACCTTGTTCCTCACTTCTCTTCTCCCTCGTCCGGGCCAACCTGCCCCAGATCCGGATCTTACCCCGAACCGGCACAACGGATCTTACCCCGAACCACAGTTGGACGCGCCTGTGTCCGCGCCACCGCCTCCGCCAGTCGCCGGCCCGCCTCCTCCTCCGCTGACGCCCCTGTCATGCACGCGGTCGTACGCGTTAGGAAAAACTTAGAATCGGCCCTTTGGCGTCGAGAGAGCACAAGAGGAGATGGGACGAGACAGACCTGGCCCCGCCGGAGTTGGCCGCTCCTCCTGTCGCTGGCCCGCTGCCTCCGCTGGTGTTCCCTGCCCCGGTGCCGGTCCCGGTCGTGGACACCCGGCGCGCGCCCCGCGCCCTGAACGAAGAAGATCACCGTGAGCAGAAGAAGAAGAGCAAGAAGAAGAAAAGGAAAGAGGGCAAGCAGCAGACGTACATGCCGATGCGCTTGACGACGTTCCGGAGCGAAGAAGCGGCGGCCATGGTTAGGGCAGAGGAGGTGCGGGTGTGGGTGGGGGTAGGTGGATGGATTGGGATGGGCGAGGGGAGAGGCTGGTGACTGTCTTCATACCCGCATGGCACCGTCTCCTCTCAAATGATTTGCCTTTAGGTTTTTTAATTCTATACAGCAAAGTTCCGATGCTTTCTGTGTGCTTTCTCCATATACGGTTCAGTTTGGGGCAGCTCGCCTTGGATACCTCACCCGCCGCTCGAATCTGAAATCAAACAGTGGTCAAGCTCAAATTTTCGATTCCTTCCATCTCCCTCCTTTTCTTCTCTTTTGGCGGGATGCTAAGCCGCCCAAATTTCGGCTGCGATCCACTCATTTTTCAAACTTTTTTTCTCCACGAGTCGTCTCACGTACCGCGTCAATGGCGCTCCAACTTGTTACCGTGAACAGAATCATTCCATTGATAGGTGGAAAAGAGAGTATAAGGGCGGGGCGCTCCAACTTGAACACCCGTTCAGCGCAGGGCGCCGCCTCTTACGGACACTCCTCATATCCAGCCCAAATCTGAAGTGGGTATGCGAGGTCCAAGCGTGTCCGGGCACGCCCGTCACGTCGGACCAGACAACCCGACTCCACCTCAAGTTGCACCAAATTCCCCCTTACATCGACCTGCCCAATTCGACCTTGTTCCTCACTTCTCTTCTCCCTCGTCCGGGCCAACCTGCCCCAGATCCGGATCTTACCCCGAACCGGCACAACGGATCTTACCCCGAACCACAGTTGGACGCGCCTGTGTCCGCGCCACCGCCTCCGCCAGTCGCCGGCCCGCCTCCTCCTCCGCTGACGCCCCTGTCATGCACGCGGTCGTACGCGTTAGGAAAAACTTAGAATCGGCCCTTTGGCGTCGAGAGAGCACAAGAGGAGATGGGACGAGACAGACCTGGCCCCGCCGGAGTTGGCCGCTCCTCCTGTCGCTGGCCCGCTGCCTCCGCTGGTATTCCCTGCCCCGGTGCCGGTCCCGGTCGTGGACACCCGGCGCACGCCCCGCGCCCTGAACGAAGAAGATCACCGTGAGCAGAAGAAGAAGAGCAAGAAGAAGAAAAGGAAAGAGGGCAAGCAGCAGACGTACATGCCGATGCGCTTGACGACGTTCCGGAGCGAAGAAGCGGCAGCCATGGTTAGGGCAGAGGAGGTGCGGGTGTGGGTGGGGGTAGGTGGATGGATTGGGATGGGCGAGGGGAGAGGCTGGTGACTGTCTTCATACCCGCATGGCACCGTCTCCTCTCAAATGATTTGCCTTTAGGTTTTTTAATTCTATACAGCAAAGTTCCGATGCTTTCTGTGTGCTTTCTCCATATACGGTTCAGTTTGGGGCAGCTCGCCTTGGATACCTCACCCGCCGCTCGAATCTGAAATCAAACAGTGGTCAAGCTCAAATTTTCGATTCCGTCCATCTCCCTCCTTTTCTTCTCTTTTGGCGGGATGCTAAGCCGCCCAAATTTCGGCTGCGATCCACTCATTTTTCAAACTTTTTTTCTCCACGAGTCGTCTTACGTACCGCGTCAATGGCGCTCCAACTTGTTACCGTGAACAGAATCATTCCATTGATAGGTGGAAAAGAGAGTATAAGGGCGGGGCGCTCCAACTTGAACACCCGTTCAGCGCAGGGCGCCGCCTCTTACGGACACTCCTCATATCCAGCCCAAATCTGAAGTGGGTATGCGAGGTCCAAGCGTGTCCGGGCACGCCCGTCACGTCGGACCAGACAACCCGACTCCACCTCAAGTTGCACCAAATTCCCTTACATCGACCTGCCAATTCGACCTTGTTCCTCACTTCTCTTCTCCCTCGTCCGGGCCAACCTGCCCCAGATCCGGATCTTACCCCGAACCGGCACAACGGATCTTACCCCGAACCACAGTTGGACGCGCCTGTGTCCGCGCCACCGCCTCCGCCAGTCGCCGGCCCGCCTCCTCCTCCGCTGACGCCCCTGTCATGCACGCGGTCGTACGCGTTAGGAAAAACTTAGAATCGGCCCTTTGGCGTCGAGAGAGCACAAGAGGAGATGGGACGAGACAGACCTGGCCCCGCCGGAGTTGGCCGCTCCTCCTGTCGCTGGCCCGCTGCCTCCGCTGGTGTTCCCTGCCCCGGTGCCGGTCCCGGTCGTGGACACCCGGCGCGCGCCCCGCGCCCTGAACGAAGAAGATCACCGTGAGCAGAAGAAGAAGAGCAAGAAGAAGAAAAGGAAAGAGGGCAAGCAACATACGTACATGCCAATGCGCTTGACGACGTTCCGGAGCGAAGAAGCGGCGGCCATGGTTAGGGCAGAGGAGGTGCGGGTGTGGGTGGGGGTAGGTGGATGGATTGGGATGGGCGAGGGGAGAGGCTGGTGACTGTCTTTATACCCGCGGGGCACCGTCTCCTCTCAAATGATTTGCCTTTAGGTTTTTTTACTTCTATACAGCAAAGTTCCGCTGCTTTCTGTGTGCTTTCTCCATATACGGTTCAGTTTGGGGCAACTCGCCTTGGATACCTCACCCGCCGCTCGAATCTGAAATCAAACAGTGGTCAAGCTCAAATTTTTGATTCCGTCCATCTCCCTCCTTTTCTTCTCTTTTGGCGGGATGCTAAGCCGGCCAAATTTCGGCTGTGATCCACTCATTTTTCAAACTTTTTTCTCCACGAGTCGTCTCACGTACCGCGTCAATGGCGCTCCAACTTGTTACTGTGAACAGAATCATTCCATTGATAGGTGGAAAAGAGAGTATAAGGGCGGGGCGCTCCAACTTGAACACCCGTTCAGCGCAGGGCGCCGCCTCTTACGGACACTCCTCATATCCAGCCCAAATCTGAAGTGGGTATGCGAGGTCCAAGCGTGTCCGGGCACGCCCGTCACGTCGGACCAGACAGCCCGACTCCACCTCAAGTTGCACCAAATTCCCCCTTACATCGACCTGCCCAATTCGACCTTGTTCCTCACTTCTCTTCTCCCTCGTCCGGGCCAACCTGCCCCAGATCCGGATCTTACCCCGAACCGGCACAACGGATCTTACCCCGAACCACAGTTGGACGCGCCTGTGTCCGCGCCACCGCCTCCGCCAGTCGCCGGCCCCCGTCCTCCTCCGCTGACGCCCCTGTCATGCACGCGGTCCTACGCGTTAGGAAAAACTTAGAATCGGCCCTTTGGCGTCGAGAGAGCACAAGAGGAGATGGGACGAGACAGACCTGGCCCCGCCGGAGTTGGCCGCTCCTCCTGTCGCTGGCCCGCTGCCTCCGCTGGTGTTCCCTGCCCCGGTGCCGGTCCCGGTCGTGGACACCCGGCGCACGCCCCGCGCCCTGAACGAAGAAGATCACCGTGAGCGGAAGAAGAAGAGCAAGAATAAGAAAAGGAAAGAGGGCAAGCAGCAGACGTACATGCCGATGCGCTTGACGACGTTCCGGAGCGAAGAAGCGGCGGCCATGGTTAGGGCAGAGGAGGTGCGGGTGTGGGTGGGGGTAGGTGGATGGATTGGGATGGGCGAGGGGAGAGGCTGGTGACTGTCTTTATACCAGCGGGGCACCGTCTCCTCTCAAATGATTTGCCTTTAGGTTTTTTTAATTCTATACAGCAAAGTTCCGCTGCTTTCTGTGTGCTTTCTCCATATACGGTTCAGTTTGGGGCAGCTCGCCTTGGATACCTCACCCGCCGCTCGAATCTGAAATCAAACAGTGGTCAAGCTCAAATTTTCGATTCCGTCCATCTCCCTCCTTTTCTTCTCTTTTGGCGGGATGCTAAGCCGCCCAAATTTCGGCTGCGATCCACTCATTTTTCAAACTTTTTTCTCCATGAGTCGTCTCACGTACCGCGTCAATGGCGCTCCAACTTGTTACCGTGAACAGAATCATTCCATTGATAGGTGGAAAAGAGAGTATAAGGGCGGGGCGCTCCAACTTGAACACCCGTTCAGCGCAGGGCGCCGCCTCTTACGGACACTCCTCATATCCAGCCCAAATCTGAAGTGGGTATGCGAGGTCCAAGCGTGTCCGGGCACGCCCGTCACGTCGGAGCAGACAACCCGACTCCACCTCAAGTTGCACCAAATTCCCTTACACCGACCTGCCAATTCGACCTTGTTCCTCACTTCTCTTCTCCCTCGTCCGGGCCAACCTGCCCCAGATCCGGATCTTACCCCGAACCGGCACAACGAATCTTACCCCGAACCACAGTTGGACGCGCCTGTGTCCGCGCCACCGCCTCCGCCAGTCGCCGGCCCGCCTCCTCCTCCGCTGACGCCCCTGTCATGCACGCGGTCGTACGCGTTAGGAAAAACTTAGAATCGGCCCTTTGGCGTCGAGAGAGCACAAGAGGAGATGGGACGAGACAGACCTGGCCCCGCCGGAGTTGGCCGCTCCTCCTGTCGCTGGCCCGCTGCCTCCGCTGGTGTTCCCTGCCCCGGTGCCGGTCCCGGTCGTGGACACCCGGCGCGCGCCCCGCGCCCTGAACGAAGAAGATCACCGTGAGCAGAAGAAGAAGAGCAAGAAGAAGAAAAGGAAAGAGGGCAAGCAGCAGACGTACATGCCGATGCGCTTGACGACGTTCCGGAGCGAAGAAGCGGCGGCCATGGTTAGGGCAGAGGAGGTGCGGGTGTGGTTGGGGGTAGGTGGATGGATTGGGATGGGCGAGGGGAGAGGCTGGTGACTGTCTTTATACCCGCGGGGCACCCTCAAATGATTTGCCTTTAGGTTTTTTAATTCTATACAGCAAAGTTCCGCTGCTTTCTGTGTGCTTTCTCCATATACGGTTCAGTTTGGGGCAGCTCGCCTTGGATACCTCACCCGCCGCTCGAATCTGAAATCAAACAGTGGTCAAGCTCAAATTTTCGATTCCGTCCATCTCCCTCCTTTTCTTCTCTTTTGGCGGGATGCTAAGCCGCCCAAATTTTGGCTGCGATCCACTCATTTTTCAAACTTTTTTCTCCACGAGTCGTCTCACGTACCGCGTCAATGGCGCTCCAACTTGTTACTGTGAACAGAATCATTCCATTGATAGGTGGAAAAGAGAGTATAAGGGCGGGGCGCTCCAACTTGAACACCCGTTCAGCGCAGGGCGCCGCCTCTTACGGACACTCCTCATATCCAGCCCAAATCTGAAGTGGGTATGCGAGGTCCAAGCGTGTCCGGGCACGCCCGTCACGTCGGAGCAGACAACCCGACTCCACCTCAAGTTGCACCAAATTCCCTTACATCGACCTGCCAATTCGACCTTGTTCCTCACTTCTCTTCTCCCTCGTCCGGGCCAACCTGCCCTAGATCCGGATCTTACCCCGAACCGGAACAACGGATCTTACCCCGAACCACAGTTGGACGCGCCTGTGTCCGCGCCACCGCCTCCGCCAGTCGCCGGCCCGCCTCCTCCTCCGCTGACGCCCCTGTCATGCACGCGGTCGTACGCGTTAGGAAAAACTTAGAATTGGCCCTTTGGCGTCGAGAGAGCACAAGAGGAGATGGGACGAGACAGACCTGGCCCCGCCGGAGTTAGCCGCTCCTCCTGTCGCTGGCCCGCTGCCTCCGCTGGTGTTCCCTGCCCCGGTGCCGGTCCCGGTCGTGGACACCCGGCGCGCGCCCCGCGCCCTGAACGAAGAAGATCACCGTGAGCAGAAGAAGAAGAGCAAGAAGAAGAAAAGGAAAGAGGGCAAGCAACATACGTACATGCCGATGCGCTTGACGACGTTCCGGAGCGATGAAGCGGCGGCCATGGTTAGGGCAGAGGAGGTGCGGGTGTGGGTGGGGGTAGGTGGATGGATTGGGATGGGCGAGGGGAGAGGCTGGTGACTGTCTTTATACCAGCGGGGCACCGTCTCCTCTCAAATGATTTGCCTTTAGGTTTTTTTAATTCTATACAGCAAAGTTCCGCTGCTTTCTGTGTGCTTTCTCCATATACGGTTCAGTTTGGGGCAGCTCGCCTTGGATACCTCACCCGCCGCTCGAATCTGAAATCAAACAGTGGTCAAGCTCAAATTTTCGATTCCGTCCATCTCCCTCCTTTTCTTCTCTTTTGGCGGGATGCTAAGCCGCCCAAATTTCGGCTGCGATCCACTCATTTTTCAAACTTTTTTCTCCATGAGTCGTCTCACGTACCGCGTCAATGGCGCTCCAACTTGTTACCGTGAACAGAATCATTCCATTGATAGGTGGAAAAGAGAGTATAAGGGCGGGGCGCTCCAACTTGAACACCCGTTCAGCGCAGGGCGCCGCCTCTTACGGACACTCCTCATATCCAGCCCAAATCTGAAGTGGGTATGCGAGGTCCAAGCGTGTCCGGGCACGCCCGTCACGTCGGAGCAGACAACCCGACTCCACCTCAAGTTGCACCAAATTCCCTTACATCGACCTGCCAATTCGACCTTGTTCCTCACTTCTCTTCTCCCTCGTCCGGGCCAACCTGCCCTAGATCCGGATCTTACCCCGAACCGGAACAACGGATCTTACCCCGAACCACAGTTGGACGCGCCTGTGTCCGCGCCACCGCCTCCGCCAGTCGCCGGCCCGCCTCCTCCTCCGCTGACGCCCCTGTCATGCACGCGGTTGTACGCGTTAGGAAAAACTTAGAATTGGCCCTTTGGCGTCGAGAGAGCACAAGAGGAGATGGGACGAGACAGACCTGGCCCCGCCGGAGTTAGCCGCTCCTCCTGTCGCTGGCCCGCTGCCTCCGCTGGTGTTCCCTGCCCCGGTGCCGGTCCCGGTCGTGGACACCCGGCGCGCGCCCCGCGCCCTGAACGAAGAAGATCACCGTGAGCAGAAGAAGAAGAGCAAGAAGAAGAAAAGGAAAGAGGGCAAGCAACATACGTACATGCCGATGCGCTTGACGACGTTCCGGAGCGATGAAGCGGCGGCCATGGTTAGGGCAGAGGAGGTGCGGGTGTGGGTGGGGGTAGGTGGATGGATTGGGATGGGCGAGGGGAGAGGCTGGTGACTGTCTTTATACCAGCGGGGCACCGTCTCCTCTCAAATGATTTGCCTTTAGGTTTTTTTAATTCTATACAGCAAAGTTCCGCTGCTTTCTGTGTGCTTTCTCCATATACGGTTCAGTTTGGGGCAGCTCGCCTTGGATACCTCACCCGCCGCTCGAATCTGAAATCAAACAGTGGTCAAGCTCAAATTTTCGATTCCGTCCATCTCCCTCCTTTTCTTCTCTTTTGGCGGGATGCTAAGCCGCCCAAATTTCGGCTGCGATCCACTCATTTTTCAAACTTTTTTCTCCATGAGTCGTCTCACGTACCGCGTCAATGGCGCTCCAACTTGTTACCGTGAACAGAATCATTCCATTGATAGGTGGAAAAGAGAGTATAAGGCCGGGGCGCTCCAACTTGAACACCCGTTCAGCGCAGGGCGCCGCCTCTTACGGACGCTCCTCATATCCAGCCCAAATCTGAAGTGGGTATGCGAGGTCCAAGCGTGTCCGGGCACGCCCGTCACGTCGGAGCAGACAACCCGACTCCACCTCAAGTTGCACCAAATTCCCCCTTACATCGACCTGCCCAATTCGACCTTGTTCCTCACTTCTCTTCTCCCTCGTCCGGGCCAACCTGCCCCAGATCCGGATCTTACCCCGAACCGGCACAACGGATCTTACCCCGAACCACAGTTGGACGCGCCTGTGTCCGCGCCACCGCCTCCGCCAGTCGCCGGCCCGCCTCCTCCTCCGCTGACGCCCCTGTCATGCACGCGGTCGTACGCGTTAGGAAAAACTTAGAATCGGCCCTTTGGCGTCGAGAGAGCACAAGAGGAGATGGGACGAGACAGACCTGGCCCCGCCGGAGTTGGCCGCTCCTCCTGTCGCTGGCCCGCTGCCTCCGCTGGTGTTCCCTGCCCCGGTGCCGGTCCCGGTCATGGACACCCGGCGCGCGCCCCGCGCCCTGAACGAAGAAGATCACCGTGAGCAGAAGAAGAAAAGCAAGAAGAAGAAAAGGAAAGAGGGCAAGCAACATACGTACATGCCGATGCGCTTGACGACGTTCCGGAGCGAAGAAGCGGCGGCCATGGTTAGGGCAGAGGAGGTGCGGGTGTGGGTGGGGGTAGGTGGATGGATTGGGATGGCGAGGGGAGAGGCTGGTGACTGTCTTTATACCAGCGGGGCACCGTCTCCTCTCAAATGATTTGCCTTTAGGTTTTTTTAATTCTATACAGCAAAGTTCCGCTGCTTTCTGTGTGCTTTCTCCATATACGGTTCAGTTTGGGGCAGCTCGCCTTGGATACCTCACCCGCCGCTCGAATCTGAAATCAAACAATGGTCAAGCTCAAATTTTCGATTCCGTCCATCTCCCTCCTTTTCTTCTCTCTTGGCGGGATGCTAAGCCACCCAAATTTCGGCTGCGATCCACTCATTTTTCAAACTTTTTTTCTCCACGAGTCGTCTCACGTACCGCGTCAATGGCGCTCCAACTTGTTACCGTGAACAGAATCATTCCATTGATAGGTGGAAAAGAGAGTATAAGGCCGGGGCGCTCCAACTTGAACACCCGTTCAGCGCAGGGCGCCGCCTCTTACGGACACTCCTCATATCCAGCCCAAATCTGAAGTGGGTATGCGAGGTCCAAGCATGTCCGGGCACGCCCGTCACATCGGACCAGACAACCCGACTCCACCTCAAGTTGCACCAAATTCCCCCTTACATCGACCTGCCCAATTCGACCTTGTTCCTCACTTCTCTTCTCCCTCGTCCGGGCCAACCTGCCCCAGATCCGGATCTTACCCTGAACCGGCACAACGGATCTTACCCCGAACCACAGTTGGACGCGCCTGTGTCCGCGCCACCGCCTCCGCCAGTCGCCAGCCCGCCTCCTCCTCCGCTGACGCCCATGTCATGCACGCGGTCATACGCGTTAGGAAAAACTTAGAATCGGCCCTTTGGCGTCGAGAGAGCACAAGAGGAGATGGGACGAGACAGACCTGGCCCCGCCGGAGTTGGCCGCTCCTCCTGTCGCTGGCCCGCTGCCTCCGCTGGTGTTCCCTGCCCCGGTGCCGGTCCCGGTCGTGGACACCCGGCGCGCGCCCCGCGCCCTGAACGAAGAAGATCACCGTGAGCAGAAGAAGAAGAGCAAGAAGAAGAAAAGGAAAGAGGGAAAGCAGCAGACGTACATGCCGATGCGCTTGACGACGTTCCGGAGCGAAGAAGCGGCGGCCATGGTTAGGGCAGAGGAGGTGCGGGTGTGGGTGGGGGTAGGTGGATGGATTGGGATGGGCGAGGGGAGAGGCTGGTGACTGTCTTTATACCCGCGGGGCACCGTCTCCTCTCAAATGATTTGCCTTTAGGTTTTTTTAATTCTATACAGCAAAGTTCCGCTGCTTTCTGTGTGCTTTCTCCATATACGGTTCAGTTTGGGGCAGCTCGCCTTGGATACCTCACCCGCCGCTCGAATCTGAAATCAAACAGTGGTCAAGCTCAAATTTTCGATTCCGTCCATCTCCCTCCTTTTCTTCTCTTTTGGCGGGATGCTAAGCCGCCCAAATTTCGGCTGCGATCCACTCATTTTTCAAACTTTTTTTCTCCACGAGTCGTCTCACGTACCGCGTCAATGGCGCTCCAACTTGTTACCGTGAACAGAATCATTCCATTGATAGGTGGAAAAGAGAGTATAAGGGCGGGGCGCTCCAACTTGAACACCCGTTCAGCGCAGGGCGCCGCCTCTTACGGACACTCCTCATATCCAGCCCAAATCTGAAGTGGGTATGCGAGGTCCAAGCATGTCCGGGCACGCCCGTCACATCGGACCAGACAACCCGACTCCACCTCAAGTTGCACCAAATTCCCCCTTACATCGACCTGCCCAATTCGACCTTGTTCCTCACTTCTCTTCTCCCTCGTCCGGGCCAACCTGCCCCAGATCCGGCGCGACCCTCGCTTTACCGCCGTATTGGTCCCGCAACGCCACAAGTACTGCCACAACACTGCCCTTCTATTCTCCCCGCCACAGGCACTGTCGTTGGCCCGGACGCCGCGAAGGTACGCTCCAGCTACTCTCGGACTCCACCTTGCCTTCCATGTGGTCCACACATTGTCCGACAAGTTTTTTTGATTGTTTTGTAGGAAAAACGATGGATTCAGATGGTTCATTGGATGAGGAGTATGGACCCATTGATTTGTCTGATTCAAACGAAGAAGTTGAGTTGATGATGATGAGCATCCAACAGGAAATGGACCGGGAGGTGAAGCACATTCTCAACTTCAAGGGCTCAATCAAAGGGGAAAGAGCTCTGAACTGGGATAGGGTCTCTGAAGCACGGCTACCCTACAAGGACTACTTTGATCCCATGCCATCATTCCATGAAGAATGGTTTTGTCAATGCTTTCCATATGCGCAAACCCTTGTTCTTGCACGTGGTGGAGTGGCGCCACACAATCCCGACTTCAGGCTTACCAGGGATTGTTGCGGACAACTCTCGTTCTCTACTATGCAGAAATGCACGACTGCTATTAGGATGCCTGCACTTATTAGCGCCGCTGATGCTGTTGGTGAGATGGTCCAGATGCACATGCCTAAAGGCCACTGTGAAGTTTACCCATGTCGTGGTGGAGGTGTTTGGAGCAGAGTATCTGAGAGAACCAGATGTGCAGGATATAGTAAGGTTGATGGCTCTTGGAGAGACACAAGGTTTTCCAGGTATGCTCAATTCAGTTGGTTGCCTGCCTTGGCAATGAAAGAACTGCCCCAAAATGTTTGCGCGAGATGTACCAAGATCACACCAAAGAGACCACCAACACACTGGAAGCAGTGGTATCACATGACTTGTGGATTTGGCATGCTTTCTTTGAAATGTATGGTTCTCACAACAACACCAATGCGCTTTAGTGACCTCCTGTGTTCAGGAGACTTTGTAGTGGGGAATCGCCGTTGTGCAAATACACTATCAATGGTTGCGACTACAACATTGGGCATGGGTTATGCCGTCGTGCAAATACATCGTCGTGCAAATACACTATCAATAGCTGCAATGATGTGGGAATCAAAGACTTTGGGAAGATGATAACATGGTGTGTCACTTTGCACAATATGATTGTCGAGGACAAGGGTGACGGTGCGACAAGAACCCATGATTTTGACAAGCCTAGAGAACAAGTCCACATCCCGGAACAACAAGATGCAGATCATCTTATCAAATTTCTGCAGATGCATCAGAATCTTCAAAATCATCAAGTGCATGCGCAACTACTCTATGATCTTGTGGAGCATATGTGGACCCACAATGGAAACCAGAGAGCTAATTTTTGAATTGTGCACTTGAAATAAATTTATGATCGAACTATGTATTTCACTACCAACAAATGTTATTTACGTGTGACATTCACGTGTATGATGGACGTGCACGGATTTGCATGAATTTGAGGGTTTAGATTTGAGAAGTTTGACTGCTCGGCATGCCATATGAGGGGCCATCCGCGGCCGCGCCCATGCGTGCTAATTCTGAGTTGCATTGGGATTTTCCCCGAAGAGAAGGGAGATGCAGTACAATAGAGATAAGTATTTCTCTTAGTGAGAACTAAGGTCTATTGATTCAATAGGAGAATCACGCAAAGCCTCGTGAACAACACCGCACACACAAAAGAAAATACTTGCACCCAACACAGGCAACAGGGTTGTCAATCCCCATTTAACTCGTTACTTGCAAGCACTACTGCAGGATGCTTCTAACGCGACACTACAATCAGAGACCATTCGACGAAATTGTGTGCGATGCATTAATTGCAAATGAAGATGTAAAAAACCGTTAAAAAAGATGCAAAACGTTTGCGATGGCGGATACATCAAACAGTTCAGGTTTTAGTTGCGTGTGTGATGTAGAGCATCGGGTTCACTCGAATTAACTGTTTGCGATGAGCATAACAGCAGAAACGGCCAGACAGATGAAGGTGTGTGCGATATACAACATACAGTTCACTCGGATGAATTGTTTGTGATTAGCCAACACAACAAAAACAGTCAGCCAGATCAAGGTATGTGCGATATACCGCATACAGTTCACTCGTATGAACTGTTTGCGATTAGCCAACACAATAGAAACGGTTCAACTTAACAAGATGTGTGTGATACAAAGGAAACATGTCAGTAATCAGAAATGTGTTGGAATACCAATAAGAACACAGACGATTCCTGTTAACAAGCCATGTGTGTTGTGAGAAAACGATTGCTGGTATACAAGTGTGACTGATTGATGAAATCATCACCGACGGGTTCCACTGTTTAGTCCGTGTGAGATGTGATTTGCTCTGTCCGCACAACATCTACGCTCTGTCCACATAGCATCAACATATATACTTATAAGAACAACATTGCATAACCAAATTAAGCATACAATTACACAAGTGACTACACACATAACATTTCCACACACCAAAGTAAGCAATTACATGCATACTAAACTAGGAGAAATGAGGATCTAATCATCTACTTCTTGTTGTGACGATGCTTGCTATTGCTCTGCTTCCGGCTAGATCCTTGGACGTTTTGGGGAAGGAGACACTTCCTCATGTCAACGATCCGCATGTACATCTCGTAGCTCCTATATGCCTCCTTGGCCGCATACACGACGTGAGCTCTGTCGAGTTTCTCCGTCCAGGCCGAGTGCTAGGCACTGATGTCTACTACGCAACCTTCTTCTTGTAGACTCGTGCTGGGCCTCCAATTGCAGAGTTTTGTAGGACACTAGCAAATTTACATCAAGTGGATGACCTAAGATTTATCAATCCATGGGAGGCGTAGGATGAAAATGGTCTCTCTCAAACGACCCTACAACCAAATAGCAAAGAGTCTCTTGTGTCCCCAACACACCCAATACAATGGTAAATTATATAGGTGCACTAGTTCGGCGAAGAGATGGTTATACAAGTGTAATACGGATGGTAGATATAGGTTTTTGTAATATGAAAATATAAAAACAGCAAGGTAACTAGAAACAAAAATGAGCGAAAGCGGTATTGCAGTGCTTGGAAACAAGGCCCGGGGTTCATACTTTCACTAGTGCAAATTATCTCAACAATGATAACATAATTAAATCAAATGGAAATCCCTCAACATGCAACAAAGAGTCACTCCAAAGTTCCTATTGCGGAGAACATAAGATGAAATTTCTTATAGGGTACGAAACCACCTCAAAGCTATTCTTTCCGATCAACCCATTGAGCTATTCTATAAGTGTCACAAACAGCCCTAGAGTTCGTAGTAAAATAACACCATATGACACATATCAATCAACCCTAATATCACCTAGATACTCCAATGTCACCACAAGTACCCGTGGCTCAATTATACGATATGCATCAAACTACTTCGGATTCATAATATTCAATCCAGCATAAAGAACCTCAAAGAGTGCCCCAAGATTCCTACCGGAGAAACAAGGACGAAAACGTGCATCAACTCCTATGCATAGATTACCCCGATGTCACCTCAGGAATCTGCGGGTTGAGTGCCAAAACATACATCAAGTGAATCAATATACCACCCCATTGTCACCACGGTATCCCACACAAGACATACATCAAGTGTTCTCAAATCCATAATAGTATTCAATCCGATAATAGTGAAATCTCAAAGGTAAAACTCAATTCATCATAAGAAGGTAGAGGGGGAGAAACACCATATGATTCAACTATAGTAACAAAGCTCGTGGCACATCAAGATTGTGCCATATCAAGAACACGAGAGAGAGAGAGAGAGATCAAACACTTAGCTACTAGTACATACCCTCAGCCCCGAGGGTGAACGGGATGCTGAAGATAGCCACCGGTAATGGTTTCCCTGTCAGGCAAGGTGCCAGAATGGGCTCCTGATTGGTTTTTCATGGCTATAGAGGCTTACTGCTGCGAAACTCCCGATCTATGTTTCTTTCCGGGGGTTTCTATATTTATAGAAATTTTGGCGTCGGAAACAAGTCAAGGGGGTGCCCGAGGAGTCCACAAGCCAGGGGGTGAGAGAGTCCTGGACTAAGGGGTCCTCGGGCGTCCGGCCTGTTAGTCATGGGCCGGATTGATGGGCTATGAAGATCCGAAGACCGAAGACTCTCACATGTGTCCAGACAGGAATCTCCTTGGCGTGGAAGGCAAGCTAGGCGATCAACTATGAAGATTCCTTCCCCTATAACCGACCTTATGTAACCCTAGATCTCTGCGCTGTCTATATAAACCGAAGAGCTTAGTCCGGGAAAATATTCATTACCATAGTCATACAGGCTAGACTTCTAGGGTTTAGTCATTACGATCTCATGGTAGATCAACTCTTGTAATACTCATATTCATCAAGATCAATCGAGCATGAAGTAGGGTATTACCTCCATAGAGAGGGCCCGAACCTGGGTAAACATTGTGTCCCCTGTCTCCTGTTACCATCGACCTTAGACGCATAGTTCGGGACCCCCTACCCGAGATCCGCCGGTTTTGACACCGACATTGGTGCTTTCATTGAGAGTTCCACTGTGCCGTCCCGTAAAGGTTTGATGGCCCCTTCAATCGTCAAGAACGAGGCCATCCAAGGAGAGACCTTCCTCCCTGGACAAATCTTCGTATTCAGCGGCTTCGCACTGCGGGCCAACTCGCTTGGCCATCTGGAGCATATCGATAGCTACGCCACTGGCCACCAGGTCAGATTCAGAAGCTTGAACTACGTTGTGGACATCCGTGGAGACTTGATCTTCACCGGATTCGAGACCGCAGCGGCCGCGCCTTGTCATCCCGAAGCACGTGATCTAAATCTGTCATCGGACCATACTCAGGAGATTGCTCCTGTAACTGCTCTGGCCTTAGATCCGGAGCAGATCATGCCATCTGAGGACGGGAAGCTCAACCCCACCACGGAGGCCACGGATTCCGCGGCGTTGGAGCAGCACACAGGCTTAAACTCATGGGACATCTGCGTCACCGGGACTCCGGACTCATCACCGGCTATAAATTCTGAACCATGTACACCCGCGGACGCCGAGCTTGATTGGTTATCAATCTTCGAATTCAGCGCCGCAGACATCTTCCAGCACTCGCCCTTAGGCGATGTGCTAAACTCATTAAAGAACCTGTCCTTGGCGGGGGACTCACAACCGAACTATGTCCGGTTTGAACTAGGGGCTGATGATGGAGAATTTTGCTTCCCACCTGCCACCCACTTCATAGCCACTGTTGAGGATCTAACCGACATGCTTGATTATGGCTCCGAAGACATCGACGGTATGGACGACGACGCCAATGAGAGCAGGGCCAAAACCCGCCATTTACTGGACGCTGGATGGCCACTTCTTCGTACGATGTGTACATGGTTGATACACCCAAAGCAACTAATGACGATGACAAAGAAAATCCAGTTGAGAATAAACCTCCTGAGACACACCCCAAGCGTCGGCATCCTCGGCGCCACTCTAAGTCACGTCGTTCCAAAGATAGCAATACTGGCATCGGAGAAAATAATACTCCGGACGAAGCCGAAAACAATGAAGACCCTGTTGAGGCAACATCCGAACAGGAGGAGCGAGAAAACGGGCAAGTCAGTCCCGACGAACTGGCCATGCCCAACGACTCGGGGGACGTTAGTTATCATCCGCTCTCCGAGGATGAGGAAAGCCTCGGCAACGAGGATTTCATCATGCCTGAGGAACCTCTCGAGTAGGAGCGCTTCAAGCGCCAACTAATAGCCACCGCAAGGAGCCTGAAAAAGAAGCAGCAGCAGCTCCAAGCTGACCAAGATCTGCTCGTCGACAGGTGGACCGATGTCCTGGCGGCTGAGGAGTACGGCCTCAGACGCCCAGCCAAGAGTTACCTGAAGCGCAGATTGCTACCTCAGTTCGACGAGGAGGCATCGGAGCCCATACCTCCCCCGCGTAATGCGGCCGATCGACCTCTGCGCGGACGGGACAGTGCGGCGGACCGACCACCACGCGGTCGGGATAAAGTGGCAATTCGGGCCGAACAACAGCCCGCCCCACCGCCACGCAAAGATAGAAACAAAATAGCTCGGGGTCATACATACGACCTTCGGCATGACCTCGACAGTAGAGCAGGATATACCAGATTGGTCTACACATCGCGAGGATGCTCCTTGACACGCGATGATGGCTACCTATTCGGGCATGAAAAACCTGGCCACTCCCGGGCCGATTACCGCAGACGGACTCCATCGAAGCTACGTCGCGATGTGGCCAGATATAGAGGCGCCGCACACCCTCTTTGCTTCACTGATGAAGTAATGGATCATGAATTCCCCGAAGGGTTCAAACCCGTGAATATTGAATCATACGATTGGACAACTGACCCTGCGGTATGGATCAAGGACTTTATCCTTCACATCCACATGGCCCGCGGAGATGACCTTCACGCCATCAAATACCTCCCACTAAAGCTTAAAGGGCTAGCTCGACACTGGTTAAACAGCCTGCCTGAAAATTCTATCGGCAACTGGGAGGACTTGGAAGAAGCCTTTCTCGACAACTTCCAGGGTACATATGTCTGGCCACCACACGCCGATGACTTAAGCCACATAGTTCAACGGCCTGGAGAGTCAGCCAGGAAGTTCTGGACTAGGTTCCTAACTAAAAAGAACCAGATCGTTGATTGTTCGGATGCCGAAGTCCTACCGGCCTTTAAGCATAGCATCCGTAATGAATGGCTCGCCCGCCACCTCGGCCAAGAAAAGCCAAAATCTATGATAGCCCTCATGACACTCATGACCCGCTTTTGCGCGGGTGAGGATAGTTGGCTGGCTCGCAGCAAAAACACAGCCAGCGAGACACATCCCTCCGAGGCCAAAAACAGCAACAGCTGTTGGGGAGCATAGTAATTTCAAAAAAATTCCTACGCACACGCAAAATAATGGTGATGCATAGCAACGAGAGGGAAGAGTGTGTCTACGTACCCTTGTAGACCGAAAGCGGAAGCGTTAGCACAACACGGTTGATGTAGTCGTACGTCTTCACGATCCGACCGATCAAGTACCGAACGCACGGCACCTCCAAGTTCTGCACACGTTCAACACGATGACATCTCTCGAACTCCGATCTAGCCGAGTGTTGAGGGAGAGTTTCGTCAGCACGACGGCGTGGTGACGATGATGATGTTCTACCGACGTAGGGCTTCGCCTAAGCACCGCTACGATATTATCGAGGTGGGTTATGGTGGAGGGGGGCACCGCACACGGCTAAGAGATCAAGAGATCAATTGTTGTGTCTATGGGGTGCCCCCTGGCCACGTATATAAAGGAGTGGATGAGGGGGAGAGGGCCGGCCCTATGGCGCGCCCTGGAGGAGTCCTACTACCACCGGGAGTAGGATTCCTCCCCTTCCAAGTAGTAGGAGTAGGAGACAAGGAACAGGAAGAGGGAAGAGAAGGAAGGAGGGGGCGCCCCTAGTCCAATTCGGACTAGTCATTGGGGGGGGGGCGGCATGCCTCTCTATCTCCCCTAAAGCCCAATAAGGCCCATATACTTCTTCCCCCGTATTCCCGTAACTCCCCGGTACTCCGAAAAATACCCAAACCACTCGGAACCTTTCCGATGTGTGAATATAGTCGTCCAATATATCGATCCTTACGTCTCGACCATTTCGAGACTCCTCGGCATGTCCCCGATCTCATCCGGGACTCCGAACTACCTTCGCTACATCAAAACACATAAACTCATAATATAATCGTCATCGAACTTTAAGCATGCGGACCCTACGGGTTCGAGAACTATGTAGACATGACCGAGAGAAGTCTCCGGTCAATAACCAATAGAGGAACCTGGATGCTCATATTGGCTCCCACATATTTTACGAAGATCTTTATCGGTCAAACCGCATAACAACATACGTTGTTCCCTTTGTCATCGGTATGTTACTTGCCCGAGATTCGATCGTCGGTATCTCAATACCTAGTTCAATCTCGTTACCGGCAAGTCTCTTTACTCGTTCCGTAATACATCATCCCGCAACTAAATCATTAGTTACAATGCTTGCAAGGCTTATAGTGATGTGCATTACCGAGTGGGCCCAGAGATACCTCTCCGACAATCGGAGTGAAAAATCCTAATCTCGAAATACGCCAACCCAACAAGTACCTTCGGAGACACCTGTAGAGCACCTTTATAATCACCCAGTTACGTTGTGACGTTTGGTAGCACACAAAGTGTTCCTCCGGTAAACGGGAGTTGCATAATCTCATAGTCATAGGAACATGTATAAGTCATGAAGAAAGCAATAGCAACATACTAAATGATCAAATGCTAAGCTAACGGAATGGGTCAAGTCAATCACACCATTCTCTAATGATGTGATCCCGTTAATCAAATGACAACTCATGTCTATGGCTAGGAAACTTAACTATCTTTGACTCAACGAGCTAGTCAAGTAGAGGCATACTAGTGACACTCTGTTTGTCTCTGTATTCACACATGTATTATGTTTCCGGTTAATACAATTCTAGCATGAATAAGCATTTATCATGAAATAAGGAAATAAATAATAACTTTATTATTGCCTCTATGGCATATTTCCTTCAGTCTCCCACTTGCACTAGAGTCAATAATCTAGATCACATCGCCAATCAATAGTTCACATCACCATTTGATTAACACCCATAGTTCACATCGTCATGTGAACAACACTCAAAGGGTTTACTGGAGTCAGTAATCTAGTTCACATCTCTATGTGATTAACACCCAAAGAGTACTAAGGTGTGATCATGTTTTGTTTGTGAGAGAAGCTTAGTCAACGGGTCTGCCAAAATTCAGATCCGTATGTATTTTGCAAATTCCTATGTCTACAATGCTCTGCACGGAGCTACTTTAGCTAATTTCTCCCAACTTCAATATGTATCCAGGTTGAGACTTAGAGTCATCTGGATCAGTGTCAAAAACTTGTATCGACGTAACCCTTTACGACGGACCTTTTGTCACCTCCATAATCGAGAAACACATCCTTATTCCACTAAGGATAATTTTGACCGCTGTCCAGTGATCTACTCCTAGATCACTAGTGTACTCCCTTGCCAAACTCAGTGGTAAGGTATACAATAGATCTGGTACACAGCATGGCATACTTTATAGAACCTATTGCTGAGGCATAGGGAATGACTATCATTCTCTTTCTATCTTCTGCCGTGGTCGGGCTTTGAGTCTTACTCAATTTCACACCTTTGCAACATAGGCAAGAACTCTTTCTTTGACTGTTCCATTTTGAACTACTTCAAAATCTTGTCAAGGTATGTACTCATTGAAAAACTTATCAAGCATCTTGATCTATCTCTATAGATCTTGATGCTCAATATGTAAGCAGCTTCACCGAGGTATTTCTTTGAAAAACTCCTTTCAAAACCTTCTTTATGCTTTCCAGAAAATTCTACATCATTTCCGATCGACAATATGTCATTCACATATACTTATCAGAAAGGCTGTAGTGCTCCCACTCACTTTCTTGTAAATACAGGCTTCACTTCAAGTCTGTATAAAACTATATGCTTTGATCAACTTATCAAGGCGTATATTCCAACTCCGAGATGCTTGCACCAGTCCATAGATGGATCGCTGGAGCTTGCACATTTTGTTAGCACCTTTAGGATTGACAAAACATTCTGGTTGCATCATATACAACTCTTTTTAAGAAATCCATTAAGGAATGTAGTTTTGATATCCATTTGCTAGATGTCATAAAATGTGGCAATTTGCTAACATGATTCAGACAGACTTAAGCATCGCTACGAGTGAGAAAATCTCATTGTAGTCAACACCTTGAACTTTGTCAAAAACCTTTTTCTAGTTTTGTAGATAGTAACACTACTATCAGCGTCCGTCTTCCTCTTGAAAATCTATTTATTTTCTATGGCTTGCCGATCATCGGGCAAGTCAACCAAAGTCCGCACTTTGTTCTCATACATGGATCCCATCTCAGATTTCAGGGCCTCAAGCCATTTCGCGGAATCTGGGCTCATCATCGCTTCCTCATAGTTCGTAGGTTCGTCATGGTCAAGTAACATGAACTCCAGAATAGGATTACCATACCACTCTGGTGCGGACCTTACTCTGGCTGACCTACGAGGTTCGGTAGTAACTTTATCTGAAGTTTCATGATCATCATCATTAACTTCCTCACTAATTGGTGTAGGCATCACTGGAACTGATTTCTGTGATGAACTACTTTCCAATTCAGGAGAAGGTACAATTACCTTATCAAGTTCTACTTTTCCTCCCACTCACTTCTTTTGAGAGAAACTCCTTCTCTAGAAAGGATCCATTCTTAGCAACGAATATCTTGCCTTCGGATCTGTGATTGAAGGTGTACCCAACATTTACTTTTGGGTATCCTATGAGACGCACTTCTCCGATTTGGGTTTGAGCTTATCAGGATGAAACTTTTTCACATAAGCATCGCAACCCCAAACTTTAAGAAACGACAGCTTAGGTTTCTTGCTAAACCATAGTTCATACGGTGTCGTCTCAACGGATTTATATGGTGCCCTTTTAACATGAATGCAGCTGTCTCTAATGCATAACCCCAAAACGATAGTGGTAAATCGGTAAGAGACATCATAGATTGCACCATATCTAGTAAAGTTTGATTACGACGTTCAGGCACACCATTACGCTGTGGTGTTCCATGTGGCGTGAGTTGCGAAACTATTTCACATTGTTTCAAATGAAGATCAAACTCATAACTCAAATATTTGTCTCCGCGATCAGATCGTAGAAACTTTATTTTCTTGTTATGATGATTTTACACTTCACTCTGAAATTCTTTTGAACTTTTCAAACGTTTCAGACTCATGTTTCATTAAGTAGATATACCCACATCTGCTCAAGTCATCTGTGACGTTCAGAAAATAACGATACCCGCCGCGAGCCTCAACACTCATCGGATCGCATACATCAGTATGTATTATTTCCAATAAGTTAGTTGCTCGCTCCATTGTTCCGGAGAACGGAGTCTTAGTCATCTTGCCCATGAGGCATGGTTCGCAAGCGTCAAGTGATTCGTAATCAAGTGATTCCAAAAGCCCATCAGCATGGAGTTTCTTCATGCGCTTTACACCAATATGACATAAACGACAGTGCCACAAATAAGTTGCACTATCATTATTAACTTTGTATCTTTTGGCTTCAATATTATGAATATGTATATCACTATGATCGAGATCCAACAAACCATTTTCATTGGGTGTATGACCATAGAAGGTTTTATTCATGTAAACAGAACAACAATTGTTCTCTAACTTAAATGAATAACCGTATTGCAATAAACATGATCAAATCATATTAATGCTCAACGCAAACACCAAATAACACTTATTTAGGTTCAACACTAATCCCGAAGTAGAGGGAGTGTGCAATGATGATCATATCAATCTTGGAACCGCTTCCAACACGCATCGTCACTTCACCCTTAACTAGTTTCTGTTCATTCTGCAACTCCTGTTTCGAGTTACTAATCTTAACAACTGAACCAGTATCAAATACCGAGGGGTTGCTATAAACACTAGTAAAGTACACATCAATAACATGTATATCAAATATACTTTTGTGCACTTTGCCATCCTTCTTACCCGCCAAATACTTAGGGCAGTTCCACTTCCAGTGACCAGTCCCTTTGCAGTAGAAGCACTCAGTTTCAGGCTTAGGTCCAAACTTGGGCTTCTTCACTTGAGCAGCAACTTGCTTGCCGTTATTCTTGAAGTTTACATTCTATTCCTTTGCCCTTTTCTTGAAACTAGTGGTCTTGTTAACCATCAACACTTGATGCTCTTTCTTGATTTCTACCTTCATCGATTTCAGCATCGTGAAGAGCTCGGGAATTACTTTTGTCATCCCTTGCATATTATAGTTCATCACGAAGTTCTAGCAACTTGGTGATAGTGACTAGAGAATTTTGTCAATTACTATCTTATCTGGAAGATTAACTCCCACTTGATTCAAGCAATTGTAGTACCCAGACAATCTGAGCACATGCTCACTGGTTGAGCTATTCTCCTCCATCTTGTAGGCAAAGTACTGTCAGAGGTCTCATACCTCTCGACACGGGCATGAGTATGAAATACCAATTTCAACTCTTGGAACATCTTATATGCTCTGAGGCATTCAAAACATTTTTGAAGTCCCGGTTCTAAGCCGTAAAGCATGGTGCACTTAACTATCAAGTAGTCATCATACCGAGCTTTTGTCAAAATGTTCATAACGTCTGCATCTGCTCCTGCAATAGGTCTGTCACCTAGCGGTGCATCAAGGACATAATTTTTCTGTGCAGCAATAAGGATAAACCTCAGATCACGGATCCAATCCGCATCATTGCTACTAACATCTTTCAACTTAGTTTTCTCTAGGAACAAATAAAAAATAAACGGGGAGCAACATCGCGAGCTATTGATCTACAACAAAGATATGCTAATACTACTAGGACTAAGTTCATGATAAATTAAAGTTTAGTTAATCAAATTATTAAAGAACTCCCACTTAGATAGACATCCCTCTAATCCTCTAAGTGATCACGTGATCCATATCAACTAAACCATGTCCGATCATCACGTGAGATGGAGTAGTTTCAATGGTGAACATCACTATGTTGATCATATCTACTATATGATTCACGCTCGACCTTTCGGTCTCAGTGTTCCGAGGCTATATCTGTTATATGCTAGGCTCGTCAAGTTTAACCTGAGTATTCTGCATGTGCAACTGTTTTGCACCCTTTGTATTTGAACGTAGAGCTTATCACACCCGATCATCACGTCGTGTCTCAGAACGAAGAACTTTCACAACGGTGCATACTCAGGGAAAACACTTATACCTTGATAATTTAGTGAGAGATCATCTTATAATGCTACCGTCAATCAAAGCAAGATAAGATGCATAAAAGATAAACATCACATGCAATCAATATAAGTGATATGATATGGCCATCATCATCTTGTGCTTGTGATCTCCATCTCCGAAGCACTGCATGATCACCATCGTCACCGGCGCGACACCTTGATCTCCATCGTAGCATCGTTGTCGTCTCGCCAACTTATGCTTCTACGACTATCGCTACCGCTTAGTGATAAAGTAAAGCATTACAGAGCGATTGCATTGCATACAATAAAGCGACAACCATCTGGCTCTTGCCAGTTGCCGATAACTCAGTTACAAAACATGATCATCTCATACAATAAAATATAGCATCATGCCTTGACCATTTCACATCACAACATGCCCTGCAAAAACAACTTAGACGTCCTCTACTTTGTTGTTACAAGTTTTACGTGGCTGCTACGGGCTGAGCAAGAACCGTTCTTACCTATGCTTCAAAACCACAACGATAGTTTGTCAAGTTAGTGCTGTTTTAACCTTCTCAAGGACCGGGCGTAGCCACACTCGGTTCAACTAAAGTTGGAGAAAATGACACCCGCTAGTCACCTGTGTGCATAGCACGGCGGTAAAACCAGTCTCGCGTAAGCGTACGCGTAATGTCGGTCCGGACCGCTTCATCCAACAATACCGCCGAACCAAAGTGTGACATGCTGGTAAGCAGTATGACTTATATTGCCCAAAACTCACTTGTATTCTACTCGTGCATATTACATCAACGCATAAAACCTGGCTCGGATGTGTTGGAAATATGCCCTAAAGGCAATAATAAAAGATTATTATATTTCCTTGTTCATGATAATTGTCTATTGTTCATGCTATAATTGTATTGTCCGGAAATCATAATACATGTGTGAATACATAGATCACAATGTGTCCCCAGTGAGCCTCTAGTTGACTAGCTCGTTGATCAACAGATAGTCATGGTTTCCTGGCTATGGACATGGGGATGTCATTGATAACGGGATCAATTCATTAGGAGAATGATGTGATGGATAAGACCCAAACCTAAGCATAGCATAAAGATCGTGTAGTTCGTTTGCTAGAGCTTTTGCAATGTCAAGTATCATTTCCTTAGACCATGAGGTTGTGCAACTCCCGGATACCGTATGAGTGCTTTGGGTGTGCCAAACGTCACAACATAACTGGGTGGCTATAAAGGTACACTACGGGTATCTCCGAAAGTGTCTGTTGGGTTGGCACGATCCGAGACTGGGATTTGTCACTCCGTATGACGGAGAGGTATCTCTTGGGCCCACTCGGTAATGCATCATCATAATGAGCTCAAAGTGACCAAGGGGTTGGTCACGGGATCATGCATTACGGTACGAGTAAAGTGACTTGCCGGTAACGAGATTGAACAAGGTATTGGGATATCGACGATCGAGTCTCGGGCAAGTAACGTACCGATTGACAAAGTGAATTGAATACGGGATTGATAAAGTCCTCGACATCGTGGTTCATCCGATGAGATCATCGAGGAGCATGTGGGAGCCAACATGGGTATCCAGATCCCGCTGTTGGTTATTGACCGGAGAGGCGTCTCGGTCATGTCTGCATGTCTCCCGAACCCGTAGGGTCTACACACTTAAGGTTCGGTGACCACTACAAGAAATATGTCAACTTATGACCTTCTGTCAGTGACCCTCGAAGAATTGGTCATAAATTTATGACCATTTTAGACCAATTGGTCAAAAGCTGTTCAGGGGGCTTCAAACCCTAAACCATTGCGACCATTTTGGTCAGAAAGGTCGTAATTTCCTTACATGAAATGGTCACAAAGCAAACAGTGCTAGTCCGCTGCCTTATTTCTAGTTGTTAATGACCAATATAGATGGTCATAGCCTTGTAGATTGTGGTGGGTTGTGATGACTAGGCGCCATCTCATCAGTTTTGCCTATGTATCATGTCCATGTGGCAGTTTTTGCCCTAGGTTGTGAAGCAACCTATATTTCTATCATTCCCAAAATTCCCAAAAAAATCTCATAATTTTTTTGGGTCATATCTTCATCAAATATGTAAAAATCCTTCCTTGCCTAGTTCAAAACTAATTCAACAATATTCATTTTCCTATTATGTTCACAACAACACTTTATGAAGGAAGTGCTATTTATATATTCTTGATTGCCCTAGGAATTTTTGGGCACTCTTTCCTATCCAAATCATTACCGAATGACGAAATTCAGCTCCATTTGCCTAGCAAATCTTCCTCGGCAAATTTCCAAAGTTTTTGTCCACCTAGAAGCATTGTGAAGGAAGTACCTTTTTTATATCTCTAAATGACATGAAATTTATACAGTTTCTTAATATGCCCAAATTATCACCCTCCTCCAAATTGCAGCTTAGTCAAATCATCTATGTGAGCCCAGGTTCAATTTATATTTTATGGCCAAATTGGCACGTTGCAAAGCAAGTGTTATATAGACCCCTCCTATTACCCTCAAACTTTTCGGGCACTCTTCCATACCCAAATCATTGCCACATGATAATTTTCAGCTCAATTTTCCTAGTAAATCTTTCTCGGAAAATTTCCAAAGTTTCTACCTTGAGAGAAGCTTTGTGAAGTAAGTACTAGCTAGGCTTACCCAAATGATCTGAAAATTGACCAGCGCATGACCATACCTAAGTAACTTACCTACACCAATTTTGAGCTCATTTCATTCATCCAATCTCTCACTAGTTTTCCCAAGTTTCTGTCCATAGAAGAGCATTGTGAAGGAAGTACTACTTTGGCATGTCCAAATGGTATCAATTTTCTACAATGCTTTCCTATGCCCAGATAACCATCCTCCACAAAATTTCAGCTCAATCCATTCATTATTTTGAGCCTAGCTTCAACATTCATATTTTTGTCCAGCGTGGTACTTTGCAAAGCAAGTACCACATAGGATCCTCCTTTTGAGCTAAAAATTTGTTGATGATCATCCTCATCCAAAACTCACGCCCATTGGCCATGTGCATTTCCTGTACCGCTAATCAAACACTTGGCTGCTAATTCATGTTTGAGCATCGATCGGTCTTCTCGTGAGAATCTTATGTTGTAATTTCCTTCCTAGCACCAACCTGGGGAGTGCCCAACCCACTAGACATGCCTAAGCCGCCCAGAACACATGGCAACATTACGGTCACGCGGTGACCATGCGACGGGCATGCGAGTTTACGCGCTCTAGAGTTGGGGCCCTCGGCCACCGCCCAAACCTCGATGTATCGCCACCAAACCATGTATTTATGATTAAATAGGTCCTTATGTAACTAGAAATGATTTTTGGAAAAAATCAATAGCAAACTATGAGGCAGCTGCAGTTCAAATTTGACCCGCTTCCACCTGAATCGGCAGAAATTTGTCTTTCTCATGAGAGGTGGATCAAATTTTTTTACACCCAACCATTTTGTCAATTGTGCATTAAATATGGCCTAGTATTTTATAAAAATGATTTGGTCCAATTTTGCAACAATTATTTGGTAGTTCCTTCACAAAAAAACCTCCTTTCGGGCACTCGAAAAATGGAAAATGGTTTTTTCGTCCAACGAAAATGAAAACTTCCTTAGGCAACATTGTTTGCCATTCCAATATGCATCGTTGTGCACAATATGAGATCATTTGAACAAACTATGCCATGAATGTGGCCATAAGATTGATCATTTGGCTTGAGAGCCATTGATCTCCACACGTGATAGCTCGTTTCTGAGAACACTTTTTTAAAATAATTGCCATATTACAAGTTTGTTATTTTCCCTAGGAGCTTGGACACATATGATGAAACAATGCGAAGGTTTCCCAATTTTTTGATTTTTTTTGAATTTTTTATGCCCGTTTCAAAATGCGGTCAAAACGGCGGGAATGACCGTTCTTAGCTAGTGGTTGAATCTTGGAATTTTGTTGGTGTTTCTGTGATTAAATAGATACTTATGTACCTAGAAATGATTTTTGGAAAAAATAAATAGCAAACTATGAGGCAGCTGCAGTTCAAATTTGACCCGCTTCCACCTGAATCGGCGGAAATTTGTCTTTTTCACGAGAGGTGGATCAAAACTTCTGACACCCAACCATTTGGTCAATTGTGCATTAAATATGTCCTAGTATTTTACAAAATTGACTTGGTATAATTTTGCAACTAATATATGGTAGGCCCTTCACAAAAAAATCTCTTTTCGGGCACTCAAAAAATGGAAAATGAATTTTTCGTCCAAAGAAAATGAAAACTTCCTTAAGCAACATTGTTTGTCATTCCAATATGCACCCTTGTGCACAATATGAGATCATTTGAACAAACTATGCCATGTATGTGGCCATAAGATTGATCATTTGGCTTGAAAGCCATTGATCTCCACACGTGATAGCTCATTTCTGAGAACACTTTTTTAAAATAATTGCCGTATTACAAGTTTGTTATTTTTACTAGGAACTTGGCCACATATAATGACACAATGCGAAGGTTTCCCAATTTTTTGATTTTTTTTGAATTTTTTATGCCCGTTTCAAAATGCGGTCAAAACGGCGGGAATGGCCGTTCTTAGCTAGTGGTTGAATCTTGGAATTTTTTTGGTGTTTATATGATTAAATAGATACTTATGTACCTAGAAATGATTTTTGGAAAAAATAAATAGCAAACTACAAGGCAGCTACAGTTCAAATTTGACCCGCTTCCAACTGAATCAGCGGAAATTTGTCTTTTTCATGAGAGGTGGATCAAAACTTTTTACACCCAACCATTTGGTTAATTGTGCATTAAACATGGCCTAGTATTTTATAAAATTGATTTGGTCCATTTTTGCAACAATTATTTGGTAGTTCCTTCACAAAAAAACCTCCTTTTAGGCACTCGAAAAATGGAAAATGGTTTTTTCGTCCAACGAAAATGAAAACTTACTTAGGCAACATTGTTTGCCATTCCAATATGCACCCTTGTGCATAATATGAGATCATTTGAACAAACTATGCCATGAATGTGGCCATAAGATTGATCATTTGGCTTGAAAGCCATTGATCTCCACATGTGATAGCTCGTTTCTGAGAACACTTTTTTAAAATAATTGCCATATTACAAGTTTGTTATTTTTCCTAGGAGCTTGGCCACATATGATGAAACAATGCGAAAGTTTCCCAATTTTTTGAATTTTTTTGAATTTTTTATGCCCGTTCCAAAATGCGGTCAAAACAGCGGGAATGACCGTTCCTAGCTAGTGGTTGAATCTTGGAATTTTGTTCGTGTTTCTGTGATTAAATAGATACTTATGTACCTAGAAATGATTTTTGGAAAAAATAAATAGCAAACTATGAGGCAGCTGCAGTTCAAATTTGACCCGCTTCCACCTGAATCGGCGGAAATTTGTCTTTTTCACGAGAGGTGGATCAAAACTTCTGACACCCAACCATTTGGTCAATTGTGCATTAAATATGTCCTAGTATTTTACAAAATTGACTTGGTACAATTTTGCAACTAATATATGGTAGGCCCTTCACAAAAAAATCTCTTTTCGGGCACTCGAAAAATGGAAAATGAATTTTTCGTCCAAAGAAAATGAAAACTTCCTTAAGCAACATTGTTTGTCATTCCAATATGCACCCTTGTGCACAATATGAGATCATTTGAACAAACTATGCCATGAATGTGGCCATAAGAGTGATCATTTGGCTTGAAAGCCATTGATCTCCACACGTGATAGCTCGTTTCTGAGAACACTTTTTTTTATAATAATTGCCGTATTACAAGTTTGTTATTTTTCCTAGGAACTTGGCCACATATGATGACACAACGCGAAGGTTTTGCATTTTTTTGATTTTTTTGAATTTGTTATACCTGTTTCAAAATGACACATTTCTTGGACCAATCAGAAGGCAGAACCTCCCTTCCCACAGATCACCCCCCTAAGCCGATCTGAGCCGTCCACACCATACAGATCCAACATCTCCTAAACGCACGCTGGCCAACCAAACCCTAGCATCGTGCAGCACACTCCCCTCCCTCTCCCTCTCCCCGACCCATGCGGCGCCTCCTCCCTCTCCCCGACCCAGATCTCCCTCCCCGACCCAGACCTCCCTCTCCGCCATCCCAACTCCTACCCCGCCGCTGGCCTCCCCCCAAGCGCCGCTGCTCTTGACCTGCAACAACCAACGACGACGGCCCCCCGTCGCTGCCCCCTCCTTCCCCATCCCGCCGCGGCGAGGAGATCCATTCCCGCCGCCGCCGTTGCCCCCGCCCCCTTCTCCGTGATTCAGACCACATCCTCCCACCATAGCTCACTGCCGGGCCTCCTCCTCCCCTCCTCGCAGATCTAGAGCACAAATCCAAACAGCACACCATTCGCCTGTTGGCTTCCCCCTTCCTTCCCCTCACGCGCGCGACCTCGTCATCGTCGTCGGCTCAGAGATCTCGCCTTCCCGCCGGCAGCAGCCATGGACACCGTCGACTCCATGGTGGACCCCCTCCGCAAGTTCGCCAAGGACAGCGTCCGCCTCGTCAAGCGCTGCCACAAGCCCGACCGCAAGGGTAAGGACCGCCACAAGCTCGCCCGCTCTCCTCATCTCGGATCCGGTTTGTTTCCGTCCAGATCTGGCGCTGATTTGGCGCGCAGAGTTCACCAAGGCGGCGGCGCGAACGGCGATCGGGTTCGTCGTCATGGGGTTCGTCGGCTTCTTCGTCAAGCTCATCTTCATCCCCATCAACAACATCATCGTCGGCTCCGGCTAGGTGCGAACGCGTCTCCTCCGATCCCGTCTCCCTCTTGCTTGCACGGTTTAGTTAGACTTGGTTCCTGTTTGTCTCGTGCTGTGATCTGTTGGATCTGCAGTGTGCGCGCCTGCCCCCGGGGATTTTGCGGCTGCAGGCCTGCGAAATTGAGTTCCGTTGACATTCGGCTTTTGAATATGTTGGGTTTTAGCACATCTTCTTAGGAAATTCCTGCTTTGAGCAATATTTAGTATATAAGTTAGGTTTTAGTAGATCCTGCTAATTTCCTAGTTTGTTAGGAGAATTGGGATGAATTCAGGGTAGTCAGCTGTGGGGAACTGGGGTTTGACTCTTGACTTTTAAGTTCGTTTCAGTGTAATTTATCTGACAAGTGCGACCAGACAAATTGACATTCTGAATGGATTGTTTGTCACAAGTAATAAGTTGTTTTTACTTTATGAGTAATGTTTTGATTTGATAGTACTATCCTGAAATTTCCTCTTTCGCCAGATCTGACGCTGATTGGGCGCGCAGAGTTCACCAAGGTGGCGGCGCGGACGATGATCGGGTTCGTCGTCATGGGGTTCGTCGGCTTCTTCGTCAAGCTCATCATCATCCCCATCAACAACATCATCGTCGGCTCCGGCTAGGTGCGAACGCGTCTCCTCCAATCCCGTCTCCCTCTTGTTTGCACGGTTTAGTTAGACTTGGGTCCTGTTGTCTCAAGATGTGATCTGTTGGATCTGCGGTGTGCGCGCACAGTCCTGCGATCTGACCAATATTTAGTAAGCTAGATTTTAGTAGATCCTTTTTTCCTCCAAATAGACCTGCCAATTTCTACCTTGTTAGGATAATTCAGATGAGTCAAGGGTAATCAGCTGTGGGGAACTAGGGTCATGCGTAAGTCATTGCCGCTAGTTGCCTCCGCAGGACGAATTGGGGGCATAGGCTGGTTCCTCACCACACAATTTGGGAAAAGAGGAGCTTTTGCAATGTTTCGCTGTTTCTGCACATACCACCAGTTCGCCCAAGTTGGTGTCGATTCAGTGCATCTAAATTGGCACCTTCTGAGTAGACAGGTTACATACCAATGTTTGTCCATGGTTCGTGCTATGTGTCGATGTATTCTTCATTCTTTAATGCACCTGTGTTCACGCATGGCCAGCTTTATGTATTCACAATATAAAGTTGATCTATACACGCATGGCAAGCTTTTGTAAAATAAGAAAATAGGTAGGAGTTAAAATATTGTAGGACACGTGTTATGCAGTGTTGATCTATACTTTAATGCACCTGTGTTCACACATGGCCAGTTTTATGTAGCAGTGTCGCGTGTGACCTCAAAAAGGCTTTGAAAATCCTGATTGAAAATGAAGATGGTACTACTGATTCTCAGACTAGGAACATTGTGTTTCCTGAGCTCTTCCAATCCATTTCATAGAATCCATGCTGGTGGTGTCTTCTACAATATGTGCATTATTCTATTTACCATGTTAGCTATGGCCGACCAGTCTGTTCTATCTGTTTCATGTGGTCGTCCGATATGTGTGGTGCCAACTACCATTTCTTTGCTAGCTGATGTCAATAGTCTTTTGGTTCATACAGCTTAGTGCCTCATATATGAATGCTCTTTCTGGGTTTTTCAATTTCTCTTCCCCCTATCTTTTGCTGACTACACTAATTATATGCCTGTTCTACACCGATGCTGTTTTTTTATGCTGGTCCTATGTCAAGGGTGTTAATATCTACTACCTATTTAGTGCTTGTTGTGCAAAATCTTTTGGTTATTGTAAATCGTTCCCTGCTGTATAAAGTTTGGTTTTAGTCTGTTGCATTTTGTTGGTTCCTATCTTGTCAATGTATACAACAATATGCTTTCTTGGTGGCCATTTGTGCTTCACATTTTTTGGGTATGCTACTTCTCTAATGAGTGGGTGCATCTCTTCTTTGTTTTATCATTCTATATTGTTTTCCTAACCTTTTTGGTATTCTGCTTTCTCCTTGCAGATGGCAAGCACCATTTTGTTGGTTCCTGTCTTGCTAATGTCTACAACAATGTGTGCGTCCTCTGTCTCATTTGCGGCATTACCGTAGGGCAACTCATAATGGGCCTATCAAGCATACTGACCTTGTGATGATAGATAAAGAGGTTGATTTCAGTGCCATTCTGATAAATATATTTTTAGCCCTATGAATTGAAAAATGAGTGCTTCTTGGTTGTTTCTGTTGTTGGTCTAGAAGATTCTTGGTGCTTTTAGTGCAGTACTATACTATGCTCCTTGGCACTTCTTGCTGTGTTAACTAAATGGTTTAGTCCTGCGCTTCATAGAAGCGGTTTTAACTAAATGTAATGAACTAATTAAGTGCCTTCTTTTATTGTTGGCTAATCCTTTGGTTTTATCGCATGCTACATTCTACTCTCTGCATTCCTAAATATAAGTCTTTCTAGACATTTCAAATGGGCTACAACATACGGATGTATATGATGATATGCTACCACTCTAATAAGTCCAAGCACTATAAACCCTATGAGCTTAATAATGATACTCTGCAAGCTATGAGTAAAGTGCTCTATTTTCTTGCGTCACCTTGTATGAATGAGTATATCATCTTAACTATCTGGGGACAAAAATCATTGTATTAGCTGAATTTGTGTTATCGTTCTAAAGAACTTGTCCTTTTTTTGAATGTTCTGTTCATAATATATTGGCTCCAGTGTTTTGATTCTTCTCTTCTGATTCATGTAAGAGGGCGACGGCCGAAGGCATGATGATAGTTCTATTGCTGTCCTAGTGTAGCGAAGGTAGCCTAGTCGACTATGGTCGCGTAGTTAGTCATGCATACAGTTTCATCTGACTGGAGCAGGAGCCTAGTTTGTGCTAATTGTCAATTCTCATTGTGATTGTCCCTATATCTGTGTGACTGATTGTATTTGTATCTGTGTTGTAACTGTGTCATGACAGAAGGAGCCCAGTATATTTGTATGACTGTAATTGATTCTCGCTGTTGTTATTTGAAATATTACTTGTGTTTTCTGTCTGTTCTTATTTAAACATGGTTATTTATTTCTGTCAAATTGTCAAATTGTAATCTGAATAATATGATGCTACCAAAAGGGTCCCACTTTAATAGAACCTGACAACTGGGACCCATCTGACTAGTGGACCCTTCTTTTGGGAAAAAAGAAAAACTAAATTCGTTTAGACAAAAAGGCCACAACCCAACAATAAAAAGGCTGCAATATTGGACTTGGCCCATGAACCCAACCAAAAATTGACAGACAGAAAAAAACACAAATAGGCTGAATTGTTGGGCTAGGCCCATGTAGAAAATCGAATTGGACCGGGCTAAATCTTGTGCCACGTCAGATTGCCACGCTGGATGCCTACGTGGCCTGGAGAGATTGCTAGTGACCAAAACGCCACAGTAGATGTATTTTGGTCATAAACGTCTACGACCATTCCAGAAGAAAGGTCGCTATAGTCAGTTTACGACGGCCAGCTTTTGACCTTATGTTTTTGGTCACAAAAAGGTCACAAATGGAAATTTGTGACCATTGAGTGACCAATAGTGGTGGTCACAAGTTGACATATTTCTTGTAGTGGACGCTAGGGTTGTAAAGATATGAATATGCAGTAATCCGAAAGTTGTTCGGAGTCCCGGATGAGATCCCAGACGTCACGAGGAGGTCCGGAATGGTCCGGAGGTAAAGAATTATATATAGGAAGTGCTGTTTCGGCCAACGGGAAAGTTTCGGGGTCACCGGTATTGTACCGGGACCACCGGATGGGTCCCGGGGGTCCACCGGGTGGGGCCACCCATCCCGGAGGGCCCCATGGGCTGAAGTGGGAGGGGGAACCAGCCCATAGTGGGCTGGTGCGCCCCCCTTCGCCCACCCCCTGCGCCTAGGGTTGGAAACCCTAGGGTGGGGGGCGCCCGACTTGCCTTGGGGGGCACTCCACCCCCCTTGGCCGCCGCCCCCCTTGGGAGATGCAATCTCCATGGGCCGGCGCCCCCCCAGGGGCCTATATAAAGGGGGGGAGGGAGGGGGCAGCCGCACCCTTGCATCTTGGCGCCTCCCTCTCCCCTGCTACACCTCTCCCTCTCGCGCAGACGCTCGGCGAAGCCCTGCTGCGGTGACAGCTGCATCCACCACCACACCATCGTGCTACTGGATCTTCATCAACCTCTCCTCCCCCCTTGCTGGATCAAGAAGGAGGAGACGTCATCCGCTCCGTACGTGTGTTGAATGCGGAGGTGCCGTCCGTTCGGCGCTTGGTCATCGGTGATTTGGATCACGGCGAGTACGACTCCATCATCCACGTTCTAGTGAACGCTTCCGCTCGCGATCTACAAAGGTATGTAGATGCAATCTGAATACTCGTTGCTAGATGAACTCATAGATCGATCTTGGTGAAACCGTAGGAAATTTTTTGTTTTCTGCAACGTTGCCCAACAGTGGCATCATGAGCTAGGTCTATGCGTAGTTCTCTTTGCACGAGTAGAACACAATTGTTGTGGGCGTTGATGTTGTCAACTTTCTTGCCTCTACTAGTCTTATTTTGCTTCAGCGGTATTGTGGGATGAAGCGGCCCGGACCAACCTTACACGTACGCTTACGTGAGACCGGTTCCACCGACTGACATGCACTAGTTGCATAAGGTGGCTGGCGGGTGTCTGTCTCTCCCACTTTAGTTGGAGCGGATTCGACGAAAAGGGTCCTTATGAAGGGTAAATAGAAGTTGACAAATCACGTTGTGGCTTTTACGCAGGTAAGAAAACGTTCTTGCTAGAACCCTATTGCAGCCACGCAAAACTTGCAACAACAATTAGAGGACGTCTAACTTGTTTTTGCAGCAAGTGCTTTGTGATATGATATGGCCAAAGTTGTGATGAATGATATATATGTGATGTATGAGATCATGTTCATGTAATAGGAATCACGACTTGCATGTCGATGAGTATGACAACCGGCAGGAGCCATAGGAGTTGTCATTATTCTTTTATGGCCTGCGTGTCAATGGAAACGCCATGTAAATTACTTTACTTTATTGCTAAACGTGTTAGCCATAGTAGTAGAAGTAATAGTTGGCGAGCAACTTCATGGAGACACGATGATGGAGATCATGGTGTCATGCCGGTGACAAGATGATCATGGAGCCCCAAGATGGAGATCAAAGGAGCTATATGATATTGGCCATATCATGTCACTATTATTATTTGATTGCATGTGATGTTTATCATGTTTTGCATCTTGTTTACTTAGAACGACGGTAGTAAATAAGATGATCCCTCATAATAATTTCAAGAAAGTGTTCCCCCTAACTGTGCACCGTTGCGACAGTTTGTTGTTTCGAAGCACCACGTGATGATCGGGTGTGATAGATTCCAACGTTCACATACAACGGGTGTAAGACAGATTTACACATGCAAAACACTTAGGTTATCTTGACGATCCTAGCATATACAGACCTGGCCTCGGAACACGGAGGAACGAAAGGTCGAGCATGAGTCGTATAGAAGATACGATCAACATGGAGATGTTCACCGATGATGACTAGTCCGTCTCACGTGATGATCAGACATGGCCTAGTCGAGTCGGATCATGGTTCACTTAGATGACTAGAGGGATGTCTAATCTGAGTGGGAGTTCATTAATAATTTGATTAGATGAACTTAATTATCATGAACTTAGTATAAAATCTTTACAATGTGTCTTGTAGATCAAATGGCCCACACCAATGTTGCCCTCAACTTCAACGCGTTCCTAGAGAAAACCAAACTGAAAGATGATGGCAGCAACTATACAGACTGGGTCCGGAACCTGAGGATTATCCTCATAACTGCCAAGAAAGATTATGTCCTAGAAGCACCGCTAGGTGAAGCACCATTCCCAGCAAACCAAGACGTTATGAACGCCTATCAGTCACGTGCTGATGATTACTCCCTCGTTCAGTGCGGCATGCTTTACAGCTTAGAACCGGGGCTCCAAAAGCGTTTTGAGCAACACGGAGCATATGAGATGTTCGAGGAGCTGAAAATGGTTTTCCAAGCTCATGCCTGGGTCGAGAGATATGAAGTCTCCGACAAGTTCTTTAGTTATAAGATGGAGGAAAATAGCTCTGTCAGTGAACACATACTCAAGATGTCTGGGTTGCACAACCGCTTGACTCAGCTGGGAGTTAAACTCCCGGATGACGCGGTCATTGACAGAATCCTTCAGTCGCTTCCACCAAGCTACAAGAGCTTTGTGATGAACTTCAATATGCAGGGGACAGAAAAGACCATTCCCAAGGTATATTCAATGCTGAAATCAGCGGAGGTGGAGATCAAAAAGGAACATCAAGTGTTGATGGTCAATAAAACCACCAAGTTCAAGAAAGGCAAGGGCAAGAAGAACTTCAAGAAAGACGGCAAGGATGTTGCCGCGCCCGGTAAGCAAGTTGCCGGGAAGAAGTCAAAGTATGGACCCAAGCCTGAGACTGAGTGCTTTTATTGCAAAGGGAAGGGTCACTGGAAGCGGAACTGCCCCAAATACTTAGCGGACAAGAAGGCCGGCAACACTAAAGGTATATGTGATATACATGTAATTGATGTGTACCTTACCAGTGCTCGTAGTAGCTCCTGGGTATTTGATACCGGTGCTGTTGCTCATATTTGTAACTCAAAGCAGGAGCTGCGGAATAAGCGGAGACTGGCGAAGGACGAGGTGACGATGCGCGTCGGGAATGGTTCCAAGGTCGATGTGATCGCCGTCGGCACGCTGCCTCTACATTTACCTACGAGATTAGTTTTAAACCTCAATAATTGTTATTTAGTGCCAAGTTTGAGCATGAACATTGTATCTGGATCTCGTTTAATTCGAGATGGCTACTCATTTAAATCCGAGAATAATGGTTGTTCTATTTATATGAGTGATATGTTTTATGGTCATGCTCCGATGGTCAATGGTTTATTCTTAATGAATCTCGTGCGTGATAATACACATATTCATAGTGTGAATACCAAAAGAATTAAAGTTGATAACAATAGTCCCACATACTTGTGGCACTGCCGCCTTGGTCACATTGGTGTCAAGCGCATGAAGAAGCTCCATGCTGATGGACTTTTAGAGTCTCTCGATTATGAATCATTTGACACATGCGAACCATGCCTCATGGGCAAAATGACCAAGACTCCATTCTCCGGAACAATGGAGCAAGCAACCAACTTATTGGAAATCATACATACTGACGTGTGCGGTCCAATGAGCGTTGAGGCTCGCGGAGGATATCGTTATGTTCTCACTCTCACTGATGACTTGAGTAGATATGGGTATGTCTACTTGATGAAACACAAGTCTGATACCTTTGAAAAGTTTAAGGAATTTCAGAATGAGGTAGAGAATCAACGTGACCGAAAAATAAAGTTCTTACGATCAGATCGTGGAGGAGAATATTTAAGTCACGAATTTGGCACACACTTAAGGAAATGTGGAATCGTTTCACAACTCACGCCGCCTGGAACACCTCAACGTAACGGTGTGTCCGAACGTTGTAATCGCACTCTATTGGATATGGTGCGATCTATGATGTCTCTTACTGATTTACCGCTATCATTTTGGGGATACGCTCTAGAGACAGCCGCATTCACTTTAAATAGGGCACCGTCTAAATCCGTTGAGACGACACCGTATGAATTATGGTTTGGGAAGAAACCTAAGCTGTCGTTTCTAAAAGTTTGGGGATGCGATGCTTATGTCAAGAAACTTCAACCTGAAAAGCTCGAACCCAAGTCAGAAAAATGCGTCTTCATAGGATACCCTAAGGAAACCATTGGGTATACCTTCTACCTCAGATCCGAAGGCAAGATCTTTGTTGCCAGGAATGGATCCTTTCTAGAGAAAGAGTTTCTCTCGAAAGAAGTAAGTGGGAGGAAAGTGGAGCTTGATGAAGTACTGCCTCTTGAAACGGAAAGTAGCGCAGCTCAGGAAAATGTTCCTGTGGTGCCTGCACCGATCAGAGAGGAGGTTAATGATGATGATCAAGATACTTCGGATCAAGCTCCTGCTGAACTTCGTAGGTCCACAAGGACACGTTCCGCACCAGAGTGGTACGGCAACCCCGTCCTAGAAATCATGTTGTTAGACAACGGTGAACCTTCGAACTATGAAGAAGCGATGGCGGCCCCGGATTCCAACAAATGGCTAGAGGCCATGCAGTCCGAAATAGGATCCATGTATGAAAACAAAGTATGGACTTTGACAAACTTGCCCGATGATCGGCGAGCGATAGAAAATAAATGGATCTTTAAGAAGAAGACGGACGCGGATGGTAATGTTACCATCTATAAAGCTCGACTTGTCGCTAAGGGTTATCGACAAGTTCAAGGGGTTGACTTCGATGAGACTTTCTCTCCCGTAGCGAAGCTGAAGTCCGTCCGAATCATGTTAGCAATTGCCGCATACTATGATTATGAGATATGGCAAATGGACGTCAAAACGGCATTCCTTAACGGCTACCTTAAGGAAGAACTGTATATGATGCAGCCGGAAGGTTTTGTCGACCCTCAGAATGCTAACAAGGTATGCAAGCTCCAGCGATCCATTTATGGGCTGGTGCAAGCATCTCGGAGTTGGAACATTCGCTTTGATGAGATGATCAAGGCATTTGGTTTTATGCAGACTTATGGAGAAGCCTGCGTTTACAAGAAAGTGAGTGGGAGCTCTGTAGCATTTCTCATATTATATGTAGATGACATACTTTTGATGGGAAATGATATAGAACTTTTGGACAGCATTAAGGCCTACTTGAATAAGAGTTTTTCAATGAAGGACCTTAGAGAAGCTGCTTATATATTAGGCATCAAGATCTATAGAGATAGATCGAGACGCCTCATCGGTCTTTCATAAAGTACGTACCTTGACAAGATATTGAAGAAGTTCAATATGGATCGGTCCAAGAAGGGGTTCTTGCCTGTATTGCAAGGTGTGCGATTGAGCACGGCTCAATGCCCGACCACGGCAGAAGATATAGAAGAGATGAGTGTCATCCCCTATGCCTCAGCCATAGGATTTATTATGTATGCCATGCTATGTACCAGACCTGATGTAAACCTTGCCGTAAGTTTGGTAGGTAGGTACCAAAGTAATCCCGGCAAGGAACACTGGACAGCGGTCAAAAACATCCTGAAGTGCCTGAAGAGGACCAAGGATATGTTTCTCGTTTATGGAGGTGCCGAGAGCTCGTCGTAAAGGGTTACGTCGACGCTAGCTTCGACACAGATCTGGATGACTCTAAGTCACAAACCGGATACGTGTATATTTTGAATGGTGGGGCAGTAAACTGGAGTTATTTCCCTTGCGAAGGAGCCCAGGTTTCACAGGAAGACCAGGCATATCAAGCGTCGCTTCAACTCCATTCGTGAAAGTGTTCAAAATGGAGACATAGAGATTTGTAAAGTACATACGGACCTGAATGTGGTAGATCCGTTGACTAAACCTCTCCCTAGAGCAAAACATGATCAACACCAAAATTCCATGGGTGTTCGATTCATCACAATGTAACTAGACTATTGTCTCTAGTGCAAGTGGGAGACTGTTGGAAATATGCCCTAGAGGCAATAATAAAAGATTATTATATTTCCTTGTTCATGATAATTGTCTATTGTTCATGCTATAATTGTGTTGTCCGAAAATCGTAATACATGTGTGAATACATAGATCACAATGTGTCCCTAGTGAGCCTCTAGTTGACTAGCTCGTTGATCAACAGATAGTCATGGTTTCCTGGCTATGGACATGGGGATGTCATTGATAATGGGATCACATCATTAGGAGAATGATGTGATGGACAAGACCCAAACCTAAGCATAGCATAAAGATCATGTAGTTCGTTTGCTAGAGCTTTTGCAATGTCAAGTATCATTTCCTTAGACCATGAGGTTGTGCAACTCCCGGATACCGTATGAGTGCTTTGGGTGTGCCAAACTTCAAAACGTAACTGGGTGGCTATAAAGGTACACTACGGGTATCTCCGAAAGTGTCTGTTGGGTTGGCACGAACCGAGACTGGGATTTGTCACTCCGTATGACGGAGAGGTATCTCTTGGGCCCACTCGGCAATGCATCATCATAATGAGCTCAAAGTGACCAAGGGGTTGGTCACGGGATCATGCATTACGGTACGAGTAAAGTGACTTGCCGGTAACGAGATTGAACAAGGTATTGGGATACCGACGATCGAGTCTCGGGCAAGTAACGTACCGATTGACAAAGGGAATTGAATATGGGATTGATAAAGTCCTCGACATCGTGGTTCATCCAATGAGATCATCGAGGAGCATGTGGGAGCCAACATGGGTATCTAGATCCCGCTTTTGGTTATTGACCGGAGAGGCGTCTCGGTCATGTATGCATGTCTCCCGAACCCGTAGGGTCTACACACTTAAGGTTCGGTGACGCTAGGGTTGTAAAGATATGAATATGCAGTAATCCGAAAGTTGTTCGGAGTCCCGGATGAGATCCCGGATGTCACGAGGAGTTCCGGAATAGTCCGGAGGTAAAGAATTATATATAGGAAGTGTTGTTTCGGCCAACGGGAAAGTTTCGGGGTCACCGGTATTGTACCGGGACCACCGGATGGGTCCCGGGGGTCCACCGGGTGGGGCCACCCATCCCGGAGGGCCCCATGGGCTGAAGTGGGAGGGGGAACCAGCCCATAGTGGGCTGGTGCTACCCCCTTGGCCCACCCCCTGCGCCTAGGGTTGGAAGCCCTAGGGTGGGGGGGCACCCCACTTGCCTTGGGGGGCACTCCACCCCCCTTGGCCGCCGCCCCCCTTGGGAGATGCAATCTCCAAGGGCCGGCGCCCCCCCAGGGGCCTATATAAAGGGGGGGAGGGAGGGGGCAGCCGCACCCTTGCATCTTGGCGCCTCCCTCTCCCCTGCTACACCTCTCCCTCTCGCGCAGACGCTCGGCGAAGCCTTGCTGCGGTGACAACTGCATCCACCACCACACCGTCGTCCTACTGGATCTTCATCAACCTCTCCTCCCCCCTTGCTGGATCAAGAAGGAGGAGACGTCATCCGCTCTGTACGTGTGTTGAACGCGGAGGTGCCATCTGTTCGGCGCTTGGTCACTGGTGATTTGGATCACGGCGAGTACGACTCCATCATCCACGTTCTAGTGAACGCTTCTGCTCGCAATCTACAAAGGTATGTAGATGCAATCTGAATACTCGTTGCTAGATGAACTCATAGATCGATCTTGGTGAAACCGTAGGAAAATTTTCGTTTTCTGCAACGTTCCCCAACAGGATGCCACTGTTGGGGAACGTAGTAATTTCAAAAAAATTCCTACGCACACGCAAGATCATGGTGATGCATAGCAACGAGAGGGGAGAGTGTGTCCACGTACCCTTGTAGACCAGAAGCGGAAGCGTTAGGACAACGCGATTGATGTAGTCGTACGTCTTCACGATCCGACCGATCAAGTACCGAATGCACGGCACCTCCGAGTTCTGCACACGTTCAACTCGATGACGTCCCTCGAACTCCGATCCAGCCGAGTGTTGAGGGAGAGTTTTGTCAGCATGACGGCTTGGTGACGATGATGATGTTCTACCGACGCAGGGCTTCGCCTAAGCACCGCTACGATATTATCGAGGTGGATTATGGTGGAGGGGGGCACCGCACACGGCTAAGAGATCAAGAGATCAATTGTTGTGTCTATGGGGTGCCCCTGGCCACGTATATAAAGGAGTGGATGAGGGGGAGAGGGCCGGCCCCGATGGCGCGCCCTGGAGGAGTCCTACTCCCACCAGGAGTAGGATTCCTCCCCTTCCAAGTAGTAGGAGTAGGAGACAAGGAAGGGGGGGAGGGAAGAGAAGGAAGGAGGGGGCGCCGCCCCTCCCCCTAGTCCAATTCGGACTCGTCATTGGGGGGGGTGCGGCCTGCCTCTCTCTCTCTCTCCCCTAAAGTCCAATAAGGCCCGTATACTTCTTCCCCCGTATTCCCGTAACTCCTCGGTACTTCGAAAAATACCCGAACCACTCGGAACCTTTCCGATGTCCGAATATTTTCATGCAATATATCGATCTTTACGTCTCGACCATTTCGAGACTCCTCGTCATGTCTCCGATCTCATCCGGGACCCCGAACTACCTTTTGTACATCAAAACACATAAACTCATAATATAATCGTCATCGAACTTTAAGCGTGCGGACCCTACGGGTTCGAGAACTATGTAGACATGACCGAGAGACGTCTCCGGTCAATAACCAATAGCGGAACCTGGATGCTCATATTGGCTCCCACATATTCTACGAAGATCTTTATCGGTCAAACCGCATAACAACATACGTTGTTCCCTTTGTCATCGGTATGTTACTTGCCCGAGATTCGATCGTCGGTATCTCAATACCTAGTTCAATCTCGTTACCGGCAAGTCTCTTTACTCGTTCCGTAATACATCATCCCGCAACTAACTCATTACTTACAATGCTTGCAAGGCTTATAGTGATATGCATTACCGAGTGGGCCCAGAGATACCTCTCCGACAATCGGAGTGACAAATCCTAATCTCGAAATACGCCAACCCAACAAGTACCTTCGGAGACACCTGTAGAGCACCTTTATAATCACCAAGTTACGTTGTGACATTTGGTAGCACACAAAGTGTTCCTCCGGTAAACGGGAGTTGCATAATCTCATAGTCACAGGAACATGTATAAGTCATGAAGAAAGCAATAGCAACATACTAAACGATCGAATGCTAAGCTAACGGAATGGGTCAAGTCAACCACATCATTCTCTAATGATGTGATCCCGTTAATCAAATGACAACTCATGTCTATGGCTAGGAAACTTAACCATCTTTGATTCAATGAGCTAGTCAAGTAGGGGCATACTAGTGACACTTTGTTTGTCTATGTATTCACACATGTATTATGTTTCCGGTTAATACAATTCTAGCATGAATAATAAACATTTATCATGAAATAAGGAAATAAATAATAACTTTATTATTGCCTCTAGGGCATATTTCCTTCAACAGCAAGCTCCGACGTAACAGACACAAACGCCGAAGCAATGGTGATAATACCGACGACACAATAGTCAACGCTGGATTCAGCGGTTCCAAATCCGGCCAGCGGAAGAAACCGTACAAAAGAAACAATCCAGGACTGTCCAGCTTGGACCGCATACTCGATTTACCGTGCCAGATTCATGGCACCCCAGACAAACCAGCCAATCATACCAACAGAGATTGTTGGGTTTCTAAACAGGCCGGCAAGTTAAACGCCAAGAACAAGGAAAAGGGATCACAAAGCGAGGACGATGACGAGGAGCCCCGGCAACCGAACACAGGGGGACAGAAGAAGTTTCCCCCTCAAATCAAAACAGTGAACATGATATATACTACACACATCCCCAAAAGGGAGCGCAAGCGCGCACTTAGGGACGTCTACACGATAGAGCCAGTCACCCCAAAATTCAATCCATGGTCGTCATTCCCGATCACCTTTGATCGTCAGGATCATCCGACTAGTATCGTTCATAGCAGTTCAGCTGCACTGGTCCTCGACCGAATAATTGATGGATTTCACCTGACACGAGTCCTCATGGACGGTGGTAACAGCCTCAATCTACTCTATCAAGACATAGTGCGCAAAATGGGCATTAATCCATCACGGATCAAGCCAACAAAGACTACCTTCAAAGGAGTCATACCAGGTGTAGAGGCCCGCTGTACGGGCTCAATCACACTAGAGGTTGTCTTCGGATCCCCGGACAATTAACGAAGCAAAGAGTTAATCTTCGACATCGTCCCATTCCACAACGGTCATCATGCACTGCTCGGACGGACCGCATTTGCTCGGTTCAACGCAGTGCCGCACTATGCTTATCTCAAGCTCTAGATGCCCGGTCCATGTAGCGTCATAACGGTCAAGGGAAACACGGAACGCTCCCTCCGTACAGAGGAGCACACCGCTGCCCTAGCAGTAGAAGTACAGAGCGGCCTCCTCAAGCAGAACCCTAATTCGACTGTCGAGCCCCCGGACACCACTAAGAGGGTCCGAACTACCCTGCAGCAGGACAGCTCGGCTCGTCAGGAGCTCAATTATCAATTCGGCCTCCGTCTCAGTCCCGATCAAGTGGTGGCATTCATATCGTGCGTACATAACTACGCACTCAAAATTCCATGGGCATAGACAGAGGCGTAGCTAGCTTGTGATCCACAGCACGGCTCAACCGGCACCGGATACACACATACTTTCACTTTGCCTCTTTTCCCCTTTTCAGGTTTCAATCCTGAGGACTCCATCTGACAGCCTGATCACCGGTCCTTGATGACCCACAAGTGTAGGGGATCTATCGTAGTCCTTTCGATAAGTAAGAGTGTCGAACCCAACGAGGAGCAGAAGGAAATGACAAGCGGTTTTCAATAAGGTATTCTCTGCAAGCGCGGAAATTGTAGGTAACAGATAGTTTTGTGATAAGGTAATTTGTAACGGGTAGCAAGTAACAAGTGTAAATAAAGTGCGGCAAGATGGCCCAATCCTTTTTGTAGCAAAGTACAAGCCTGGACAAACTCTTATATAGAGAAAAGCGCTCCCGAGGACACATGGGAATTATCGTCAAGCTAGTTTTCATCACCCTCATATGATTCGCGTTCAGTACTTTGATAATTTGATATGTGGGTGGATCGGTGCTTGGGTGCTGTCCTTACTTGGACAAGCATCCCACTTATGATTAACTCCTATTGCAAGCATCCGCAACTACAAAAGAATTATTAAGGTAAACCTAACCATAGCATGAAACATATGGATCCAAATCAGCCCCTTACGAAGCAACGCATAAATTAGGGTTTAAGCTTCTGTCACTCTATCAACACATCATCTAGTTATTACTTCCCAATGCCTTCCTCTAGGCCCAAACAATGGTGAAGTGTCATGTAGTCGACGTTCACATAACACCACTAGAGGAGAGACAACATACATCTCATCAAAATATCGAACGAATACCAAATTCACATGACTACTTATAGCAAGACTTCTCCCATGTCCTCAGGAACAAACGTAACTACTCACAAATCATATTCATGTTCATAATCAGAGGGGTATTAATATGCATAATGGATCTGAACATATGATCTTCCACCAAGTAAACCAACTAGCATCAACTACAAGGAGTAATCAACACTACTAGCAACCTACAGGTACCAATCTGAGGTTTGGATACAAAGATTGGATACAAGAGATGAACTAGGGTTTGAGAGGAGATGGTGCTGGTGAAGATGTTGACGAAGATTGACCCCCTCCCGATGAGAGGATCATTGGTGATGACGATGGTGATGATCTCCCCCTCCCGAAGGGAAGTTTCCCTGGCAGAATAGCTCCACCGGAGCCCTAGATTGGTTCCGCCAAGATTCCGCCTCATGGCGGCGGAGTTTCGTCCCGAAAGCTTGCTTATGATTTTTTCTCGGATGAAAGACTTCATATAGCAGAAGATGGACACCGGAAGCCTGCCAGTGGGCCCACGAGGCAGGGGGCGCGCCCAGGGGGGTAGGGCGTGCCCCCCACCCTCGTGGCTAGGGTGTGGGCCCCCTCTGATGGATTCTTTCGCCAGTATTTTTTATTAATTCGAAAAATAACTTCCGTGAAGTTTCAGGACTTTTGGAGTTGTGCAGAATAGGTCTCTAATATTTGCTCCTTTTCCGGCCCAGAATTCTAGTTGCCGGCATTCTCCCTCTTCATGTAAACCTTGTAAAATTAGAGAGAATAGGCATAAGTATTGTGACATAATGTGTAATAACAGCCCATAATGCAATAAATATCAATATAAAAACATGATGCAAAATGAACGTATCAACTCCCCCAAGCTTAGACCTCGCTTGTCCTCAAGCGAAAGCCGATAACGATAAATATGTCCACATGTTTAGAGATAGAGGTGTCGATAAAATAAAATACGGACATGAGGGCATCATGATCATTCTTATAACAGCAACATATACGAATATTGTCATGTGATTTCTTATAGTAAAGTAACAATCTATTCACAAGGTCAAGTATGAGTCAGAAACTTCATTGAAAACCAACAAACTATAATCTCAGTCATTGAAGCAATTGCAATTTATCATAACATCAGAAAGAGTCTAAAGAGGTTTTCAGCAAGTCCACATACTCAACTATCATTTAGTCTTTCACAATTGCTAACACTCACGCAATACTTGTGGTTACGGAGTTTTAATCGGACACAGAGAGAGGGGCTTATAGTTTCACCTCCCAACCTTTTACCTCAAGGGTAATGTCAACAATAATAGCCCATGCTAACTTACATCCAATTGGATATATATATCAGGATCATTCCAACACAATGTGCTTGCCAAAGGATAAAATGTAAAAAGGAAAGGTGAAGATCACCATGACTCTTCATAAGGTAGAAGATAAAAGTAAAAGATAGGCCCTTTGCAGAGGGAAGCAGAGGTTTTCATGTGCTTTTATGGTTGGATGCACAAAATCTTAATGCGAAAGAACGTCACTTTATATTGCCACTTGTGATATGGACAATTATTTTGCAGTCCGTCGCTTTTATTTCTTCCACATCACAATATCGTATAAAGCTTATTTTCTCCACACTAATAAGTCATACATATTTAGAAAGCAATTTTTATTGCATGCAACGATGACAACTTACTTGAAGGATCTTACTCAATCCATAGGTAGGTATGGTGGACTCTCATGGCAAAACTGGGTTTAAGGGTATTTGGAAGCACAAGTAGTATCTCTACTTGGTGCAAAGAATTGGCTAGCATGAGGGAGAAAGGCAAGCTCAACATGTTGGATGATCCATGACAATATACTTTATTTCAGATATAAGAAAACATAACCCATTACGTTGTCTTCCTTGTCCAACGTCAACTCTTTAGCATGTCATATTTTAATGAGTGCTCACAATCATAAAAGATGTCCAAGATAGTATATTTATATGTGAAACCTCTCTTTCTTTATTAATTCCTATTAATTGCAACAATGACCAAAACTATGTTTGTCAACTCTCAACAACTTTTAATCATCATACTCTCTATATCTGAAGTCATTACTCTCCATAAGATCAATACGATCTATTTGTTTCTTTTTATTTTTTCTCTTTCTTTTATTCACTCAAGATCATAGCAAGATAATCAAGCCCTTGACTCAACACTAATCTTTATTAAATATAGCTCACAGACTCGATTACAAAGAAAGATCATAAAGGAAAACTCACAACTAGATCATGCTAAACTTTATTCTACTAGATTAAGATATTACCAAAAGGATCGAACTAAGAAAAACAGTAAAGATAGGAGTGTGATGGTGATACGATACCGGGGCACCTCCCCCAAGCTTGGCAGTTGCCAAGGGGAGTGCCCATACCCATGTGATTATATTTCCTTCTTCGGAGGTGGTGATGTGACATTCTTGGCAACGAAATTCCTCAGAATACGATTATCTTCCTCAAGCTTGTTGAGTTGCTGCTTGAGATCCATTATCTCCTTACGGAGCTTACCCGTGACAGTTAAAGCTTCTTGCACCCATGGATGTTGCATAGCTGCGGGAGAACAAGTAACACTCTTCTTCATATTTTCATAAGAAAGAAATCTAACATTTGAAGGGATAACCGAGTTTGGATTAGCCGAGCTCTGTAGTTCCACCATTGTGAATCTGGCCCGGTAGCGAGAAGTGACTTCTTGATCCTCCTCCATGGCATCTATCCTGTTCAAATCGGCCTCCATCTCTTCCTCCGTTGCTGGCCCAAAGAGGTCAGCATCGCTGCTTGTTCCTGGTCCCGGTGTCGGATTAGACACTCGACTCTCCCCGACCGACTCTTGAGAAGACATCTTGCTCTAATCTGCGGCAGAAACACCTCGAAACAAAAACAGAGGATATTTGCGTGATACGAGAGTCGAAACCTTCGGGAGATTATATAATGAATTTTTACCGACCAAAAGAAGTATCGTGCAAGAAAACGGAGTCCGGAGAGAGCACGAGGTGCCCACGAGGCAGGGGGCGTGCCCAGGGGGGTAGGGCTCGCCTCCCACCCTCGTGGGAGCCTCGTGTCCTTCCCGGACTGCTTCTTATTTTCCTATTTTCTTAAATATTCCAAAACGGAGAAAAATTTCCATTAGAACTGTTTTGGAGTCGGTTTACTTACCGTACCACATACCTATTCCTTTTCGAAGTCTGAAACGTTCTGGAAAGTGTCCCTTATGTATTCCTCTGGGGTTACGGTTTCAATAATATTAGTTTCAACATTTATTGGATTACCTGAGATATAATGTTTGATTCTTTGGCCGTTTACCACCTTCGGATTTGTGCCTTCGAAGTTGTTGATTTTATGGCACCGGAACGATAGACCTCCTCGATAACGTAAGGACCTTCCCATTTAGAGAGAAGTTTTCCTGCAAAAAATCTTAAACGAGAGTTGAATAGCAACACATAATCACCTACATTAAACTCACGCTTTTGTATCCTTTTGTCATGCCATCTTTTAACTTTTTCTTTAAATAGTTTGGCATTCTCATAGGCTTGGGTTCTCCATTCATCAAGTGAGCTAATGTCAAATAGCCGCTTCTCACCAGCAAGTTTGAAATCACAATTGAGCTCTTTAATAGCCCAATATGCCTGATGTTCTAGTTCGAGAGGTAAGTGACATGCTTTTTCATAAACCATTTTATACGGAGACATACCCATAGCATTTTTATATGCAGTTCTATAGGCCCATAATGCATCATCAAGTTTTTTGGACCAATTCTTTCTAGATCTATTAACAGTCTTTTGCAAAACTAATTTGAGCTCTCTATTGCTCAATTCTACTTGACCACTAGACTGTGGGTGATAAGGAGATGCAATTCTATGATTAACATCATACTTAGCAAGCATTTTACGAAAAGCACCATGAATAAAATGTGAACCACCATCAGTCATTAAATATCTAGGGACTCCAAACCTCGGAAAAATAACTTCTTTAAGCATCTTAATAGAGGTGTTATGATCAGCACTACTAGTTGGAATAGCTTCTACCCACTTAGTAACGTACTCAACAGCAACGAAAATATGTGTATACCCATTAGAGGAAGGAAACGGTCCCATATAATCAAAGCCCCAAACATCAAATGGTTCAATAACAAGTGAATAATTCATAGGCATTTCTTGACGTCTACTAATATTACCAATTCTTTGACATTCATCACAAGATAAGACAAACTTACGGGCATCCTTGAAGAGAGTAGGCCAATAAAAACCGGATTGCAATACCTTATGTGCAGTTCTATCTCCAGCATGGTGCCCTCCATAAGCCTCGGAGTGACACTTGCGTAGGATCTGTTCCTGTTCATGCTCAGGTATACAACATCTAATAACACCATCAACTCCTTATTTATAAAGATGTGGGTCATCCCAGAAGTAATGTCTTAAATCATAGAAAAACTTTTTCTTTTGCTGGTATGTGAAACTAGGTGGTATAAATTTAGCAATAATGTAATTAGCATAATCAGCATACCATGGAGCAGTACGGGAAGCATTTATGACAGCTAAATGTTCATCAGGAAAGCTATCATCAATACGTAGTGGGTCATCAAGAACGTTCTCTAACCTAGACAAGTTATCTGCAACGGGGTTCTCAGCTCCCTTTCTATCAATAATATGCAAATCAAATTCTTGTAGCAAGAGAACCCATCTAATAAGTCTAGGTATAGCATCTTTCTTTTCCATAAGATATTTAATAGCAACATGATCAGTGTGAATAGTAAGTTTAGAATCAACAATATAAGGTCTGAACTTATCACAAGCAAATACAACTGCTAAGAATTCTTTTTCAGTAGTAGCATAATTTCTCTGGGCACTGTCTAGAGTTTTACTGGCATATTGGATAACATTTAATTTCTTATGAACTCTTTGCCCTAGAACAACACCTACAGCATAATGCTACCTCTTGAGCACTGGTTGGTTTTCCCTTGAAGAGGAAATCGTGATGCAGCAAAGTAGCGTAAGTATTTCCCTCAGTTTTTGAGAACCAAGGTATCAATCTAGTAGGAGGCTATGCGCGAGTCCCTCGCACCTACACAAAACAAATAAATCCTCGCAACCAACGCGATAAGGGGTTGTCAATCCCTACACTGTCACTTACGAGAGTGAGATCTGATAGATATGATAAGATAATATTTTTGGTATTTTTATGATAAAGATGCAAAGTAAAATAAAAGCAACGGAAATAACTAAGTGTTGGAAGATTAATATGATGGAAAATAGACCCGGGGGCCATAGGTTTCACTAGTGGCTTCTCTCAAGAGCATAAGTATTTTACGGTGGGTGAACAAATTACCGTTGAGCAATTGACAGAATTGAGCATAGTTATGAGAATATCTAGGTATGATCATGTATATAGGCGTCACGTCCAAGACAAGTAGACCGACTCCTGCCTGCATCTACTACTATTACTCCACACATCGACCGCTATCCAGCATGCATCTAGAGTATTAAGTTCATAAGAACAGAGTAACGCCTTAAGCAAGATGACATGATGTAGAGGGATAAATTCATGCAATATGATAAAAACCCCATCTTGTTATCCTCGGTGGCAACAATACAATACATGCCTTGCTGCCCCTATTGTCACTGGGAAAGGACACCGCAAGATTGAACCCAAAGCTAAGCACTTCTCCCATTGCAAGAAAGATCAATCTAGGAGGCCAAACCAAAATGATAATTCGAAGAGACTTGCAAAGATAACCAATCATACATAAAAGAATTCAGAGAAGATTCAAATATTGTTCATGGATAAACTTGATCATAAACCCACAATTCATAGGTCTCAACAAACACACCGCAAAAGAAGATTACATCGAATAGATCTCCACGAGAGAGGGGGAGAACATTGTATTGAGATCCAAAAAGAGAGAAGAAGCCATCTAGCTAATAACTATGGACCCGAAGGTCAGAGGTAAACTACTCACACTTCATCGGAGGGGCTATGGTGTTGATGTAGAAGCCCTCCGTGATTGATGCCCCCTCCAGTGGAGCTCCGGAACAGGCCCCAAGATGGGATCTCGTGGGTACAGAAGGTTGCGGCGGTGGAATTAGGTTTTTGGCTCCGTATCTGATCGTTTGGGGGTACGTAGGTATATATAGGAGGAAGGAGTACGTCGGTGGAGCAACGTGGGGCCCACGAGGGTGGAGGGCACGCCCAGGGGGGTAGGCGCGGCCCCCTACCTCGTGGCTTCCTGCTTTGTTTCTTGACGTAGGGTCCAAGTCTCCTGGATCATGTTCGTTCCGAAAATCACGTTCCCGAAGGTTTCATTCCGTTTGGACTCCGTTTGATATTCTTTTTCTACAAAACTCTGAAATAGGCAAAAAATAGCAATTCTGGGCTGGGCCTCCGGTTAATAGGTTAGTCCCAAAAATAATATAAAAGTGAATAATAAAGCCCAATAATGTCCAAAACACAAGATAATATAGCATGGAGCAATCAAAAATTATAGATACGTTGGAGACGTATCACATAATCACTAGCATCACACATAATTTCAAAGGGTAAATTCCAATCAGGTGGCTGAACGATCGGTGCAGAAATCAAAGCTTTCTTAAGTATTTCAAATGCTTCTACACAATCATCATCAAAGACAAAAGGTATATCTTTTTGTAATAGATTAGTCAGAGGCCTAGAAATTTTAGAGAAGTCCTTAATGAACCTCCTATAAAAACCGGCATGACCAAGGAAACTTCTTGTACCTTTGATGTCCTTGGGACACGGCATCTTTTCAATAGCATCAACTTTAGCTTTATCAACTTCAATACCTCTTTGAGAGATTTTATGCCCCAAGACAATTCCTTCATTAACCATAAAGTGGCACTTCTCCCAGTTCAAGACAAGATTAGTTCCTTCACATCTCTGCAAAACTCGATCAAGGTTGCTCAAGCAATCATCAAAAGAGGATCCATAAATGGAGAAATCATCCATGAAAATATCACAAATATTTTCACAAAAGTCAGAGAATATAGCCGTCATGCATCTTTGAAAGGTGGTTGGTGCATTACATAAACCAAAAGGCATACGTCTATAAGCAAAAGTACCGAAAGGGCAAGTAAAAGTGGTCTTTGCTTGATCCTCAGCTGACATAGGTATTTGAGAGAAACCAGAGTAACCATCTAGAAAGCAAAAAATGTGTATTTTTGGATAATCTTTCTATCATTTGATCAATAAAAGGCAAAGGGTAATGATCCTTTTTAGTAGCTTTATTTAATTTGCGAAAATCAATTACCATCCTATAACATGTAATAATTCTTTGCGGGATCAATTCATCTTTATCATTAGGACCGATAGTAATACCTCCCTTCTTAGGGACACAATGGACATGACTTACCCACTGACTATCAGCAACGGGATAAATAATACCTGCCTCAAGAAGCTTTAATATTTCCTTTCTTACCACTTCCTTCATCTTAGGATTTAGTCATCGTTGGTGATCAATAACTGGTTTGACGTCTTTCTCCAAATTTATTTTGTGTTGGCATAGAGTGGGACCAATGCCCTTTAGATCATGAAGAGTATATCCAATAGCAGCACGGTGCTTCTTCAGAGTTTTGAATAATTTCTCTTCATCTTTCTCTGAAAGGTTAGCACTAATAATAACAGGATATATCTTCTTTTCATCAAGATAAGCATATTTAAGAGTACCAGGTAATGGTTTAAGATCAAACACGGGATCGCCCTTAGGTGGAGGAGGATCCGCTAGGATTTCAACAGGCAAGTTGTGGTTCAGAATGGGTCCCTGTTTAAATAATACTTCATCTATTTCCCTTATTTCATTCTTAAACATATCGTTTTCATGGTCAAGCAAATATTGTTCTAAAGGATCATTAGGAGGCACGGCAATAGAAGCAAGACCAATAATTTCATCTTTACTAGGCAATTCCTCATCACGGGGTTGTCTACGAAATTTAGCAAAATTAAACTCATGAGACATATCACCCAAACCAATTGTAACAATATCCTTTTCGCAGTCTATCCTATCATTAACAGTGTTCAAGAAGGGTCTACCGAATATAATGGGACAAAAGCTATCTTGTGGGGAACCAAGAACAAGAAAATCAGCAGGATATTTAACTTTCCCACACAAGACTTCAACATATCTAACAATCCCAATTGGTGATATAGTATCTCTATTGGCAAGCTTAATTGTAACATCAATTTCTTCTATCTCAGCAGGTGCAATATCATGCATAATTTCTTTGTATAAAGAATGAGGTATTGCACTAGCACTAGCACCCATATCACATAAGCCATGATAACAATGATCTCCTATTTTAACAGAAATAACTGGCATGCCTACCACATGTCTATGTTTATCTTTAGCACCAGGCTTAGCAATTATAGCAGTTTCCTCACAGAAATAAATAACATGCCCATCAATATTATCAGCCAAGATATCTTTAACCATAGCAATATTAGGTTCAACTTTAACTTGCTCAGTGGGTTTGTATGTCCTAACATTACTTTTGTTGACTACAGTTGAAGCTTTAGCATGATCGTTTATTCTAATAGGGAAAGGTGGTTTCTCCACATAAGCAGTAGGAACAACAAGATCATCATAAGTGATAGTCTTTTCTTCAACTATAATAGGTGCAACTACTTTTACTTCAATGGGAGGATTATATTTAAACCACTTCTCCTTAGGGAGATCAACATGATTAGCAAATGATTCATAGAAAGAAGCTACTGTCTTAGAGTCAAGTCCATATTTAGTGCTAAATTCACGGAAAGCATCGGTATCCATAAATGATATAACACAATCAAACTTAGGTGTTATACCTGACTCTTTACCTTCGTCGAGGTCCCAATCTTCAGAGTTGCATTTAATTCTTTCCAATAAATCCCATTTGAATTCAATAGTCTTCATCATAAAGGAGCCAGTACAAGAAGTATCGAGCATGGATTGATTATTACGAGAAAGCTGAGCATAAAAATTCTAAATAATCATTTCTCATGAGAGCTCATGATTGGGGCATGAATATAATATTGACTTAAGCCTCCCCCAAGCTTGAGCGATGCTTTCTCCTTCGCGAGTCCAAAAATTATATATATAATTACGATCACGATGAACAAGATGCATAGGATAAAACTTCTGATGAAATTCCAATTTCAATCGTTTGTAGTTCCACGATCCCATATCATCACATAGCCTATACCATGTCAATGCATCTCCCTTCAAAGATAAAGGGAAGAACTTCTTCTTGATAACATCATCGGGCATACCTGCAAGCTTAAATAATCCACAAACTTCATCCACATAGATTAAATGTAAATCGGGTTGCAATGTTCCATCTCATGTGAAAGGATTAGCCAGCAGTTTCTCTATCATACCCGAAGGAATTTCAAAGTAGACATTTTTAGTAGGTTCAGTAGGTTGAGGAGAAACTATTTTCTCTACTGGTCGGGGTGAAGATACCCCGAACAAGCCCCTCAAAGGATTACTTTCCATAGTAACAAGTGACAGTAAATTTCAGCACACTATGTAAATTTTTCCTTACCAAATTCCACTTACCAAAGGCGCTTCACTCCCCGGCAATGGCGCCAGAAAAGAGTCTTGATGACCCACAAGTGTAGGGGATCTATCATAGTCCTTTCGATAAGTAAGAGTGTCGAACCCAACGAGGAGCAGAAGGAAATGACAAGCGGTTTTCAATAAGGTATTCTCTGCAAGCACTGAAATTGTAGGTAACAGATAGTTTTGTGATAAGGTAATTTGTAACGGGTAGCAAGTAACAAGTGTAAATAAAGTGCAGCAAGATGGCCCAATCCTTTTTGTAGCAAAGGACAAGCCTGGACAAACTCTTATATAGAGAAAAGCGCTCCCGAGGACACATGGGAATTACCGTCAAGTTAGTTTTCATCACGCTCATATGATTCGCGTTCGTTACATTGATAATTTGATATGTGGGTGGACCAGTGCTTGGGTGCTGTCCTTACTTGGACAAGCATCCCACTTATGATTAACTCCTATTGCAAGCATCCGCAACTACAAAAGAAGTATTAAGGTAAACCTAACCATAGCATGAAACACATGGATCCAAATCAGCCCCTTACGAAGCAACGCATAAACTAGGGTTTAAGCTTCTGTCACTCTAGCAACCCATCATCTACTTATTACTTCCCAATGCCTTCCTCTAGGCCCAAACAATGGTGAAGTGTCATGTAGTCGACATTCACATAACACCACTAGAGGAGAGACAACATACATCTCATCAAAATATCGAACGAATACCAAATTCACATGACTACTTATAGAAAGACTTCTCCAATGTCCTTAGGAACAAACGTAACAACTCACAAATCATATTCATGTTCATAATCAGAGGGGTATTAATATGCATAATGGATCTGAACATATGATCTTCCACCAAGTAAACCAACTAGCATCAACTACAAGGAGTAATCAACACTACTAGCAACCTACAGGTACCAATATGAGGTTTGGATACAAAGATTGGATACAAGAGATGAACTAGGATTTGAGAGGAGTTGGTGCTAGTGAAGATGTCGATGAATATTGACCCCTTCCCCATGAGAGGATCGTTGGTGATGACGATGGTGAAGATTTCCCTCTCCCGGAGGGAAGTTTCCCCGGCAGAACAGCTCCGCTAGAGCCCTAGATTGGTTCCACCAAGGTTCCGCCTCGTGGCTGCGGAGTTTCTTCCCGAAAGCTTGCTTATGATTTTTTCTCGGACGAAAGACTTCATATAGCAGAAGATGGACACCGGAGGCCTGCTAGGGGGCCCACGAGGCAGGGGGCGCGCCTAGGGGGTAGGGCGCGCCCCCACCCTTGTGGCCAGGGTGTGGGGCCCCTCTGATGGATCCTTTTGCCAGTATTTTTTATTAATTCCAAAAATAACTTCTATGAAGTTTCAGGACTTTTGGAGCTGTGCAGAATAGGTCTCTAATATTTGCTCCTTTTCCAGCCCAGAATTCCTACTGCCGGCATTCTCCCTCTTCATGTAAACCTTTTAAAATAAGAGAGAATAGGCATAAGTATTGTGACATAATGTGTAATAACAGCCCATAATGCAATAAATATCAATATAAAAACATGATGCAAAATGGACGTATCAGTCCTCTTGAAGGATAAACGTACCAAGACGGCAAGAAATACAGACGTATGCGGGACTTCTAAGGTGGTTTTGTTAACGATCACTCTACCTGTTTTCAGGACCCACATGCGGCTCTCCCTTGGTTTTTGGCATGTTAAATAGCATGTTGCTTATCGCACTACTTGTATCAACGCGCCTTGATGCATTAATCAAATAACAATGGAAACAGTTCGCGGCCCAAGCTTAAGGGCCCCAGCTTACTATGTTTGCACCCTTTCTGTTTTCCTGCCTTTTTTTCTTTTCCTTTTTCTTTCCCTCTTGTGGGTAACCTTATCAAATAGCACTCGTACACTTTGTTACGTTCTACATTTTCCAGTTGCTCTATAGCGCCCCACATTACGGCACAAAGTCCAAACACTTTGTACATTATAGTTTGGCACCCCTAATTTAGCACTATATGCATTGGCTCCGAATCATGTCTTTGGTCAATAGTTGGGTTGCTCGGCTCCTGTGCTTGCTACCTTACGTTCCACTGTATCGGCTAAGGTAGTAAAGGCAAAACTACTGTGATTGTGCCTTGGTTTATCCAAATGAGCACCTCAGTAGAGAAAGCCGAAAACTGACTGTCATGATACGGCGAGAGCCGGTCAGCTGTTCGGAGGTCGCAAATCATTGGAGGTTTCTTCCGCATTACGCGAAGGATCGGCACTTCCTGATCGGGCGCCTATAGCACTCTAGTTCGGATACTAGGGGCTGCGCCAACATTTTTATTTTGTCAAACTCATATGGCTAAGTGAGGGCGTTCAAGCCGCACAGTCTGATTGCCTGGTTCGTTGCGCTAAACAACTCCTTCAAGGACCATATAATTGGATCAAGAGTGTTTAGATTCCATCCCGAACACCCCCGTACTACCTATGTGGGGGCAGAAGCCGACGACTGGCCAACCCTCAGATTTCACACAACACGGTCGCACAGGAGGTAAAAAAATTCAAAACATAAGAACCATTATATTACATAACCACTTTGTCTCATTATACAAGGCAGAGCCAATTCGAATATATTCATTCAAATATGATGTCTTGCGCACTCTGCATCGCTACAATGCGGGACCCCTCCAGAACGTCCTCGAAATACCGCTCAGGTGTGCGGTACTCCTTGCCTTCGGGCGGCCCCTCGGTCACGAGCTTGATGGCGTCCATTTTCGCCCACCACACCTTGACTCGTGCGAAGGCCATCCGCACGCCCTCGATGCAGGCTGATCGCTTGACAACGCCAAGCCGAAGACAGGCATCCACCAGCCGCTTCACAAGGCCGAAGTAGCTGCTGGGTATAGCTTCGGCTGGCCACAGCCGGATTATTAAATCCTTCATGGCCAGTTCGGCCACCTTGTGCAGCTCGACCAGTTGTTTTAGCTGATCGCTGAAGGGCACCGGATGTTCTCGCGCAAGATATTGCGACCATAACTCCGCAACATCGGACACACTGCATGGAAGATCCACGAAGGCCCCTGGAGAACTCCGAACCCGGGTTAGTAGAAGATACTTCCTCTCCACATACTTGCTTTGCATACTAAAAGCTTTACCCGCCACGATCTTCCTGACCTCCTGGATCTCCTGGAGGGCGCCCCAGGCCTCATTCCGGGCCATTTCGGCGCTTTGACGAGCCTTGGCGAGTTCAGTTTCTTGAGCCGACGTGTCGCGCTCCAAGGTCTTGCACTTCCTCACCGCATCCTGGAGCTCTTGTTGGACCTCACTGACCCAGGCCTTGAGCTTCTTACGGGCGGCCTGCTCCTTGACAGCCTTCCCCTCGGCTTCGGCCAGGGCCTTTTTCAAGGCCTCGACCTCGGTAGTGGCTCCTACACATATCATGACACTTCGGTCAATATATATCATGATACTCTCTCCCGAATAGACAACGGGTTATTACATACCTTGCTTCTCTTGGAGCTGCCTCTTCACCTGGCTGAGCTCCTCCTCGGCCTGCTCCAGTCTTTGCTTCAGTCCGGAGACTTCGACAGTATGCGAAGCCGCGGCCAGCAGCGACGCCTGCATGTTCATTTCAGACATGTTTAGTTAGTTTCCTGCAATAAGGGATTGATCCTCTGTCCGGGTTTTCTTTCCGAACAGCGGCCAGTGTCTCAGGGGCTACTGTCTGTATGGGGATTTTCTCTCTTTTTGCTGCTTACCTCAAAACCCGTCAGCAGGCTGTGGCAGGCTTTGGTTAGTCCGGTCTTGGCAGACTGAACCTTCTCAATCACCGTACCCATAAGGGTACGGTGTTCATCCACAATGGAAGTGCCTCGTAGCGCTTCTAGCAGATTATCCGGTGCCCCTAGATGGACAGGGGTCTGATACGTCTCCAACGTATCTATAATTTTTGATTGCTACATGCTATATTATCTACTGTTTTGGACATTATTGGGCTTTATTATCCACTTTTATATTATTTTTGGGACTAACCTATTAACCGGAGGCCCATCCCAGAATTGATGTTTTTGCCTATTTCAGAGTTTCGCAGAAAAGGAATATCAAACGGAGTCCAAACAGAATGAAACCTTCGGGAACGTGATTTTTAGGAAGATTATGATCCGGGAGACTTGGACCCAACATCAAGAAAGAAAGGAGGAGGCCACGAGGTAGGGGGGCGCGCCCTCCACCCTCATGGGCCCCCTGTTGCTCCACCGACGTACTCCTTCCTCCTATATATACCTACATACCCCCAAACGATCAGAGACGGAGCCAAAAACCTAATTCCACCGCCGCAACCTTCTGTACCCACGAGATCCTATCTTGGGGCCTGTTCCGGAGCTCCGCGGGAGGGGGCATCCATCACGGAGGGCTTCTACATCAACACCATAGCCTCTCCGATGAAGTGTGAGTAGTTTACCTCAGACCTTCGGGTCCATAGTTAGTAGCTAGATGGCTTCTTCTCTCTTTTTGGATCTCAATACAATGTTCTCCCTCTCTCTCGTGGAGATCTATTTGATGTAATCTTCTTTTTGCGGTGTGTTCGTTGAGACCGATGAATTGTGGGTTTATGATCAATATTATCTATGAACAATATTTGAATCTTTTCTGAATTCTTTGATGTATGATTGGTTATCTTTGCAAGTCTCTTTGAATTATCAGTTTGGTTTGGCCTACTAGATTGATTTTTCTTGCAATGGGAGAAGTGCTTAGCTTTGGGTTCAATCTTGCGGTGTCCTTTCCCAGTGACAGCAGGGGCAGCAAGGCACGTATTGTATTGTTGCCATCGAGGATAACAAGATGGGGTTTTTATCATATTGCATGAATTTATCCCTCTACATCATGTCATCTTGCTTAAGGCGTTACTCTGTTTTCATGAACTTAATACTCTAGATGCATGCTAGATAGCGGTCGATGAGTGGAGTAATAGTAGTAGATGCAGGCAGGAGTCGGTCTACTTGTATCGGACGTGATGCCTATATACATGATCATACCTAGATATTCTCATAACTATGCTTAGTTCTGTCAATTGCTCAACAGTAATTCGTTCACCCACTGTAAAATACTTATGCTCTTGAGAGAAGCCACTAGTGAAATCTATGGCCCCCGGGTCTATCTCCATCATATTAATCTTCCAACACTTTATTATTTCCTTTGCTTTTTACTTTGCTTTTATTATACCTTGCATCTTTATCACAAAAATACCAAAAATATTATCTATCATCTCTATCAGATCTCACTCTCGTAAGTGACCGTGAAGGGATTGACAACCCCTTATCGCGTTGGTTGTGAGGAGTTATTTGTTTTGTGCAGGTACGAGGGACTCACGCGTAGCCTCCTACTGGATTGATACCTTGGTTCTCAAAAACTGAGGGAAATACTTACGCTACTTTGCTGCATCATCATTTCCTCTTCAAGGAAATCCAACGCAGTGGTCAAGAGGTAGCAAGAAGAATTTCTGGCGCCGTTGCCGGGGAGTCTACGCAAAAGTCAACATACCAAGTACCCATCATAATCCCTTATCTCCCGCATTACATTATTTGCCATTTTCCTCTCGTTTTCCTTTCCCTCACTTCACCCTTGCCGTTTTATTCGCCCTCTCTTTTCCGTTTGCCTTTTTCTCGCTCGCTTTTTGTTTGCTCGTGTGTTGGATTGCTTGTTTGTCACGATGGCTCAACATAATACCAAATTGTGTGACTTTACCAATACCAACAATAATGATTTCCTTAGCACTCTGATTGCTCCTCTTACCAATACTGAATCTTGTGAAATCAATACTACTTTGTTGAATCTTGTCATGAAAGATCAATTCGCCGGCCTTCCTAGTGAAGATGCCGCTACTCATCTAAATAGCTTCGTTGATTTGTGTGATATGCAAAAGAAGAAAGATATTGATAATGATATTGTTAAATTGAAGCTATTTCCTTTTTCGCTTAGAGATCGTGCTAAAGATTGGTTTTCGTCTTTGCCTAAAAATAGTATTGATTCTTGGAACAAGTGCAATGATGCTTTTATCTCTAAGTATTTTCCTCCCACTAAGATCATCTCTCTTAGAATTGATATTATGAATTTTAAGCAACTTGATCATGAACATGTTGCACAAGCTTGGGAGAGGATGAAATTAATGATACGTAATTGCCCTACTCATGGTTTGAATTTGTGGATGATTATACAAAAAATTTATGCCGGATTGAATTTTGCTTCTAGAAATCTTTTAGATTCGGCCGCGGGAGGCACTTTTATGGAAATCACTTTAGGAGAAGCTACTAAACTCCTAGATAATATTATGGTTAATTATTTTCAATGGCACACTGAAAGATATACTAATAAAAAAGTGCATGCAATAGAAGAAATTAATGTTTTGAGTGGAAAGATGGATGAACTTATGAAATTATTTGCTACTAAGAGTGTTTCTTCTGATCCTAATGATATGCCTTTGTCTACTTTGATTGAGAATAATAATGAATCTATGGATGTGAATTTTTTTGGTAGGAATAATTTTGGTAACAACGCGTATAGAGGAAACTTTAACCTTGACCTCTGGGCAGTTGCCTTCTGCAAGCCTTTCAAATACCGGAGAATGCTAGAGCGCGTTGATGTCATTGTGAGAACCGACCATGCCGAAAAAAGAGTGTCAAATCCAGAGATCTAGTGAAGCCACGGCCTCTAGTATGATAGCGCAAGCTTTCACTTACCCCCTATACTGCTTCTGCCAAGCAGATGGACAATTCTTCCACTTTCAATGCAT